>NW_012154829.1:64710-65084 GCF_000956105.1 Propithecus coquereli
GACTGTCCCTAAATGGGAAGCTCTCGATGACCGAGCCTTGCTCCGGACCCCCCCATGTCACCCTCTCAGCAGCCTCGGGAGAGCGAGGCCGACTCCCCGCTGCAGAGGGGGGGATGGAGGCCCAGAGAGGTTAAGCGCGTAGCCCGAGATCACACAGCTAGTCCTGTTGGATTCCAGAGTCCAGGGAAACCCTGCAAGAATAGTAAGGACCATAATTTTGGTTGCTAAATAAGATGATGCTTTTTGCAAACTGTTCGCTGCAGATTTTTACAAAAACAGGTAGTGAAGGGGAGTGTGGAGAGGGAAGCAGTGTTTACGGAGCCCCTGTAGGTGACACGCGCCTCACACGTGGTACAGGAGTCACTTCTCGTGAC
>NW_012154829.1:67064-67805 GCF_000956105.1 Propithecus coquereli
ATTGGGCCATACATTTTGCATACCTTAGTAGTAAATATTGGTTGTCCAATAACCCAGGAAGATTCTAGAAAGATTTTGTGTTTGGCAGTGAACTCTTATTTTAACGGGAGACAGGCTGGGTGCGCTGTTTGCTCTCGATGGTGCTCTGTCCAAAAGAGCTGCCCAACGGCGCTTCCTGCGGTGGTGGCGAGGCTGTCCGTGTGTCCCCCACAGGCGCCCACGGGCACACGGGACCACGGAACATTCGTGACTAGTGTTGGGAAGGAGCTGAATTTCGAATTGCATTGATTAGTTTACTAAATTTTATCATTGTAACATAATAAAATAATTTCATTTCATTGGTTTAAATACACGTAGCCCCACTTGGCCAGTAGCTACTGTAGTGGGTAGCACAGCTCTAGAATGTTCGTTCTAGAATCACCTGTGGAGCTTTTTAAACCTCCTAACGCGGCGGCCACAGCACAGACCAATGAAGTCAGATTGTCTCATTGTCCCCTAGGTGACTCAGGAAACGCTTATATTCTTAACAGGGGGGTTATCAAGACTAAATCATAAAAATTCAATTCCTTTAGATAAATTTTTTTTTTCATGAGACATAGTCTCGCTGCGTCACCCGGCTAGAGTGCCGTGGCGTCTGCCTCACTCACAGCAACCTCCAACTCCTGGGCTCAAGCGATCCTCCTGCCTCAGCCTCCCGAACAGCTGGGACTACAGGCATGTGCCACCACGCGTGGCTAATTT
>NW_012154829.1:68150-70217 GCF_000956105.1 Propithecus coquereli
GGGACTACAGGCATGTGCCACCACGCGTGGCTAATTTTTTTCTATGTATTTTTAGTTGTACAAATAATTTCTTTCTATTTTTTTAGTATAGATAGGGTCTCGCTCTTGCTCAGGCTGGTCTCGAACTCCTGACCTCAAGCGATCCTCCCGCCTCGGCCTCCCAGGGTGCTCGGATTACAGGCGTGAGCCACCGTGCCCAGCCTTCAATTCCTTTAGAGAATTTATTGGACTTCAGTCTGAGAAACAGGCATATAGCATGCTGTCTGTGCGTGTTCCGATTCTTTTTTTTTTTCTTCCAATTTTCCCTTTTTCGCTGTGATTTTGCCATCGGCTCTTCTCCGGCTGCTTGGTCCCTCTGTGCGCCTCTTGGGCTGTCACGAGTGAAGGTCTAATGCTGTGTGCGTTTCCCCCCAGGAGAGCAAACGGTCGTGAGTCGCAGCAGCGAGCCGTCTGCCGACGTCTTAGATTGCCTTCTGACATTGAAGACGGACGTTCCTATCATGACCGAGGAGCAGAAGCAGGACTTGAACCCCCTGACCATAAAGATCAAGTGTGCTTCCTGCCTCCCGTCGCAGCCCGTGTCCATGCAGGAGCTAGAGGTGAGGATGGTGAGCCGGACGGGCTGGGGTCAGAGTCCCTCCTCTGCCCGCCCACCCTGTGCCATCTGCGACCCTCCCACGGCGCCATGTGAGAATCGTGATTAGCGTCTGCATGTTGCCATTTAGGGTCCCACAGAGAGACGCTGAAAGAGATTAGGTTCCTGGGAGTCTGAGGTCTCTTACTGCAGCCCGGGTGGTCTTCACGTGCAGGTTGCTACCCTCCCTGTAGGAACCTGGGATTCCCTGTTGCAGCGGCAGGGCCCGCTGGGTGCTCACTCATTGGTGAAGCAGACGGGTTCCACACTGCTGTTCATCCTGGGAGTTCCCTCTTCCCTCTCCTGGTTGGATCCCCGTCTCCTGGATTCTGTATTTTCCTCTTCCTTCATCTGCTCTCTGGTTTTGTTGGAGCGTATCCTCCAGTAGCTTATTCAGAAAAGGTCAATGGGAGATTTGTTTTGAGATACTTAACTTCTTCCTTCTTCCCCTCCTGGTTGCATCCCCATCTCCTGGATTCTGTATTTTCCTCTTCCTTCTTTTGCTCTCTGGTTTTGTTGGAGCACATCCTCCAGTAGCTTATTCAGAAAAGGTCAATGGGAGATTCGTTTTGAGATATTTAATTGCTTCCTAAGTATTTTATGTTTTTATGCTATTGCAATTGGTGGTTTAAAAATTGTATTTCAAAACTATTAATGGCTAGTAAGTAGAAATGCAATAGATTTTACCTTGATGATACTCTTTTCTTAAACCTATCAAATACACTTCTTTCATATGTCTGATCATTCTCGTACCTCAGGCCTTGGTGCATCTGATTTTACTAGTAGTAGCTTTTTCCTTCGGTGTTTTATGATTTTCCTGTGATCTCATGTTCCATGGAACTCTCTTGGTGGGAATTCTTTGAGGGCTCGGTTGAAAGTGGATTTCTCCAGAGACACTTTGTCGTCTCTCCCAGGTCCCTGGGAGCACTGCCCATCTAAAATAAATTCTCAGCTCCAGTGTAAAATGTAGTGGGACACTTGGAGTATGAATTCAGACCAGAGTTGTGTAAGCTCAGCCTGCATTTATAAAGTTGGGCGCCGTAGTCACAACATGCAAATTCCCCTGTGTTCTGCCTCCGCACAGCTTGGCTGTCCCTCTCCGTCTGGTTCTCGTGTCCTCTTCCGCCCCCAACCCCCCTGGGGCTCTCTTCTCCCCTGGCTGCTGCTCTCAACGTGGATTCCTGTTGCTGTGCTCAAGGGCCAGCCCTCCAGACGTACGTCTGGGAAATAGGACTCCCTTTTCCAAAATCCACTTCTCGCCACCTTTTCTGTGCCCACCCTTGGGACGGGAACTAGAAACACAGGAGCGAAAAAAGACACATGGCCCGTCTTCGTGGCACTCAGAGTCTGGGAGGAAAAAACATAACGACTCGTTTTATGCCAGCACCAGCTTGGTGCCTTCTCGTACGTGGCGTCCTGCAGTCCTGGTAACG
>NW_012154829.1:70267-70613 GCF_000956105.1 Propithecus coquereli
TCCTGTCATCCCAGCTACTCCAATAGTCCCAGCTACTCCGATAGTCCCAGCTACTCCAATACTCCCAGCTACTCCTATAGTGGCAGCTACTCCAATAGTCCCAGCTACTCCTGTAGTCCCAGCTACTCAGGAGGCTGAGGTAGGAGGATGGCTTGAGCTTAGGAGTTGGAGGCTCCAGGGAGCTATGATCACGCCACTGCATTCTACCTGGGCAAAAGAGAGAGACTCTGTCTCAAAAAAAAAAAAAAAACAAACAGAGAGATAGCATTGCATCATGAAGGGGCCGCACTTAGCCAAGCAGAACTGGTTCGGATACCGATTCCACAACTTATTAGCCAAGAGACCT
>NW_012154829.1:73873-74580 GCF_000956105.1 Propithecus coquereli
TGCAGGTTGCTACCCTCCCTGTAGGAACCTGGGCTTCCCTGTTGCAGCGGCAGGGCCTGCTGGGTGCTCACTCATTGGTGAACCAGATGGGTTCCGCACTGCTGTTCATCCTGGGATTTCCCTCTTCCCTCTCCTGGTTGGATCCCCATCTCCTGGATTCTGTGTTTTCCTCTTCCTTCATCTGCTCTCTGGTTTTGTTGGAGCACATCCTCTAGTAGCTTATTCAGAAAAGGTCAATGGGAGATTTGATTTGAGATACTTAATTTCTTCCTTCTTCCCCTCCTTGTTGCATCCCCATCTCCTGGATTCTGTATTTTCCTCTTCCTTCTTTTGCTCTCTAGTTTTGTTGGAGCGTATCCTCTAGTAGCTTATTCAGAAAAGGTCGATGGGAGATTTGATTTGAGATACTTAATTTCTTCCTTCTTCCCTCTCCTCGTTGGATCCCCGCGTCCTGGATTCTGCATTTTCCTCTTCCTTCATTTGCTCTCTGGTTTTGTTGGAGCACATCCTCCAGTAGCTTATTCAGAAAAGGTCGATGGGAGATTTGTTTTGAGATATTTAATTTCTTACTACTTCCCTCTCCTGGTTGGGTTCCTGTCTCCTGGATTCTTGTTTTCCTCTTCCTTCATTTGCTCTCTGGTGTTGTTTGTGCACATCCTCCAGTAGCTTATTCAGAAAAGGTCAGTGGGAGATTTGTTTTGAGATAC
>NW_012154829.1:79399-80259 GCF_000956105.1 Propithecus coquereli
TTGGAAAATCAAGTCGGGAGCGAATACACTAAAAACCACTGAATCGTACACTTCAAGACAGTGCGTTTGACAGAGTGGGATATCACTTCCTACCCACCGGGACGGGTGGCATCAAAACGTGACATAACGACAAGCATTGGTGAGGATGCAGAGACACCAGAACCCTCCTTCCATGCGGGGAGGAATGTAGGGGCAGCCACTTTGGAAAAAACTCTGGCGGTTCCTCAAACTATCAGACCTAGAGTTGCCACACGACCCAGAAATACCACTCCTAGGTCTGTGCCTAAGAAAAATGAAAACACACATCCACGATAAACTTATCCACGAATGTTTATAGCAGCGATATTCCTAATAGCCAAAAGGTGGAAACAACCCAAATGTCTATTGAGTGATGGATGGACAAACAAAATATGGTACCGACAGACATTGGAGTATTATTTGGACAGAAAAAGGAATGGAATACTGACACGTGGCACACCATGAATTTAACGTTAAAAACATGCTAAGTGGAAGAAGCCACTCACAAGAAAAAACACATTTTAATTGATTGATTTATAGGAAAGGTCCAGAACAGGGAAATCCAGAGAGACAGAGGGTAGATTAGCAGATACTTAGGGTGCTGGGTCGGGGTTTCGGAGTGGAGGGGATGATGTCTAAGGGGTACAGGGTTTTTTTTTTTTGAGATGATGAAACGTTCTAAAATTGATGTTGTTGGTAATAGTTGCACTAAGTCAACTAAAAACAATTGAATTATACTTTAGGTGGGTAAAGTGTGTGGCATGCGAATTTATCTCAATTTCAATATACTTCTAGTGAACAATGACAGCAAAAAATCAGTGGAGAAAAGGGGAAACTTTTCA
>NW_012154829.1:80309-80754 GCF_000956105.1 Propithecus coquereli
GATATAAAAACTCGTGTAAAGTCTATTAAATTTCTGAATGCCATCTATATATAAAAAGTAATTTTTAAAAAATCGGGGCACAAAGTATGAATATATGAAGTTCATAGGAATCGATTTAACAAAAAGATGCGAAAGAACTTCATGATGAATATTCTATAATTCTGAGAAACAGTAACGAAGGTCTAACTAAGTGGAGAGACAGCCCATGTTCATGGACTGGAAGAGTCGAAATTGTCAAGGGTCAGTGGTCCCCACGTAGGAACCACAGATTCATTGTAATCCCCGTTTTAAAATCCCAACATTTTGAAAAATGCGGAACTGGAAGAGCTGATTTAAAAATGTCTGTCCAAGTGCAAAGGTCTGAAAAAGATCCTCCTGACTGAGAACAAGATGGGGGAAGTGTCTGCTAGATCGCGAGAGTCATCATGAAACTGCAGTGATGAAG
>NW_012154829.1:81882-82416 GCF_000956105.1 Propithecus coquereli
CCCATCTCTACTAAATATAAAAAGAAATTAGCCGGACAACTAAAAATATATAGAAAAATTAGCCGGGCATGGTGGTCCATGCCTGCAGTCCCAGCTACTGGGGAGGCTGAGGCAGGAGGATCGCTTGAGCTCAGGGGTTGGAGGTTGCTGTGAGCGAGGCTGACGCCAGGGCACTCTAGCCCGGGCGACACAGTGAGACTCTGTCTCCAAAAAAAGAAAAAAAAGCTAACCGTGGACAAGGACAATAGTCCTTCCTGCTTTAGATCGTCACCTCCCCTGTGACCCCATGAAGGCCTCTCCCACGTCTGACCGTGACAGCCATAGATGCTTTATCTAGCCGGATGGAAGAGCCGTCGTGTCCCAGATCTTGTCTCCCTGCGGGTGGGCTGGGGACCTGGTGTGGGCAGCGACCGCTGTCTCTTTCTTCAGAGAAATGTCAGCGAAGCCCACCAGGTCAGCAACAAGCCTCCAGGGTCCGTGGCGAAGGTGACCACAATCTCAGCCCCTGCCCACGAGCCCGTCTACACCTGCGGC
>NW_012154829.1:84639-85277 GCF_000956105.1 Propithecus coquereli
GGCATGGTGGCACATGCCTGTAGTCCCAGCTACTGGGGAGGCTGAGGCAGGAGGATCACTTGAGCCCAGGAGTTGGAGACCAGCCTGGACAACATAGCAAGACCCCATCTCTACAAAAAAATTTTAAAAAATGGGCTGGGCGTGGTGATGCAGCCCCTATAGTCCCAGCTACTTGGGAGGCTGAGGCAGCAGGATCGCTTGAGCCCAGGAGTTGGAGGTTGCTGTGAGCGAGGCTGACATCACGGCACTCTAGCCCGGGTGACAGAGCTGGACTCTGTCTCAAAGAAGAAAAAAAAAATCCAATCAAAAAGAACAAAACTGCCTTGGGGATCCGGGCAGGCGCCCTCTGCAGGCAGGTCCTGCCCCGCAGGCTCTGGGGCCTTGACAGGGTCCAGCAAGGCCTGGCCAGCAACAGGAGCCAGGGCTGGGCCCTTCCTGCCCTCCCCGAAGACACCCCGCTTCCTCTCCTCCAGCCGAGACAGGCTGAGCGATTCCGGGAACGAGCGTCCACGCAGACGTTGGCCTACAGAACCTTCCAGAAGTGGGGTCAGACAGGATAACTGCTCGAGAGCTCTGGAATCTGACCTCTGGGCTTCCAGAGACCCAGCCTGGCAGGGGTGGAAGGGCCTGGCTCAGAA
>NW_012154829.1:85813-87191 GCF_000956105.1 Propithecus coquereli
TCTGTCTGTCCCTTCGTTCCCAGGAGCCGAGACAGAGACTCACGTCGTCCCAGAGTCACCTCTCGGCCACGCTGGGGCCCGCGGACGCGAAGCAAGAGGACAGAAAGGCCCAGAAGGAATCCCGCCGGGCCCGGCTCACAGCCCGCGGGTCCCCAGGGACAGGTCCCAAGGGTGGCACCGAGGGTGACCGTCAGGGTCTCCGGCTGCCGCTCGTCAAGGACCTGAACGAGGTCCACGGGGAGGGAGGGACCTCAGGCGGGGTGTCCACGGGGATCTGTCGCCTTCTAACTGACGTGTCCCCGATGTAGCAGCGGCAGGAGGACGCGCCGTTTGCTCACAAGCCGAGGCCCGCGCTGGACCGAGACAGGCGGAGCTGGGACCGACGCCACCTGGACTTTGATCTGTACAAGAAGCCACCCCCGTTCCTCAAGCTGCCCCCGTCGCCGGCACCGAAGCCGGGGACAGGTAGAGACGGGCCCTGCGCCAGGCCGAGCCCCTGATGCGTTCGGTGTCCGTCCCCGGCTCTTCCGTCTACGCTGGGGAACGAAGAACGGGTCTGGTGCAGCGGATCGGAAGCCGGGTGGACGCAGAGCAGGATCGCGGCCCCGCGTGTAGCTCGGGTGTGACTTGGAGTAAACCCCTTCCCCGCCCCGGGCCTGGGATCTGAGCTGCGACGTGGGGCAGTTGGGGGATGAGTCTAAAGGCTTCCTGAGCTTCAGACCGTCGCCCGTGACTGCGCTCTGGACGCCTGGCGACAGCGGGGGCGGAGGCTCTGGGCTTCGCGGGGACCCTCGTGCTCCAAGATGCCGCGATCCGCCCGCCTCGGCCTCCCAGAGTGCTGGGACGACAGGCTCGGGCCACCGTGCCCAGCTAATTTTTGCTGTATATTTTTAGTTGTCCATCTAATTTCTTTCTATTTTTTAATAGAGACGGGGTCTCGCTCTTGCTCAGGCTGGCCTCGAACTCCTGACCTTGAGGGATCCTCCCGCCTCGGCCTCCCAGAGTGCCGGGATCACAGGTGTGAGCCACCATGCCTGGCTAATTTTTTCTGTATATTTTTAGTTGTCCAGCTAATTTCTTTATGTTTTTTAATAGAGGTGGGGTCTCGCTCTTGCTCAGGTTGGTCTCGAACTCCTGACTTTGAACAATCCACCCGCCTTGCCCTTCCAGAATGCCGGGATCCACCGCGCCCGGCCTAAGGTTATCATCTTAAGGTAAAAAAATCTTTTTTTTTTTAGCGTAAAACATGGCATTTTGCCGAAAGTTAATATGCAAATGACAGCCAGGCCACACGGCACGGTGCCGAAGTATTTAGACTTTATCTTCCCGTTCTCCCCGTTCGTGGGTGTGGCGGCCGCCTTTCCCTACAGCCTCGTGC
>NW_012154829.1:87866-91763 GCF_000956105.1 Propithecus coquereli
AGCCGTGACCCGACTACCCCGTCCCCCAGCGCAGGTCACTCAGCCTCCCTGCGCCCGTGTCCTCCGAGGGGCAGACACCATGGCCCTGGGGTCCGCGGGCCACGCCGGGACAGCGCGCGTGGGGCCAAGTGACAGCGTCTTCCTGCAACTGCGCGAGGAACACGCAGCGGCCGCCCCGCAGTGGGGGTGGCGCAGACAGGTCCCGGACACTCAAGGACTCTGGGGTTGCAGGACGCTGTCACCCGCCCTGTCCTTCTCTCAGGCAGGAGGACGAAAGGCAGCGGCCCCATCCCCGGAGCGGCTGGGACCCGCGTGGGCCTCCCTGGCAGCCCCTCGCCCCCTCAGCCCCCGCCGCTGGGTGTCGCTCGCGTCGCCCGGCCCCTCCCTCCCGGGACTGCCCCCCTCCCCTCCCGCCAGTGTCACTGACGTGCGACGGGACAGAGGCCACCTGTGCAGGGCGGGGCTCAGCTCGTCGTCATCCTGGTCGTGGTCGCGAAGCCTGATGCTGACGGTGCGGCCGTCGTGCCACGCAGGTGGACGGGGACGTCGGCCACCGCGTCATCGCCAGCTGCTCCTCCGCGACGCTCTGGGGACACCGGGGCTCAGAGTGTCCTGGAGCGTAAAGGGATCAATCATTTGCACGAGATTCTGGTTTTACTCTTGCTCCTACGTCGCGGCCTAGAAAGTGACGCAGCTTCCAATCTTCGCTTCGAGCGCGCGAGTGGCCCACGTTTGTGACCATCCCTGATACCCCATTGGCCCCTGCGACCATCCTGCCGTGTCCCGAGCCCCTCTGGCCTTCTGGGCTCCGGCTACCCCCGCGGCTGCCAGCGTGGCCTGAGGTTCGGATGTGGCCCCAAAGCTGCTCCGCAGCAATGTCCTGGGTCGCGAGCTGCAGGCCCAGGAGCCCCGCCCCTGCTCATGGCCCCTGTCACACCACGTGTCCCAGACGGGTCTTCGGAGGACTCTTCAGTCCCCCCCATCTCAACAACCACCTGATTTGTCTAGTTCTGCAATCGGCTCCCAACTGTCTGCGCCTCTCTGGGGCCAGGATCCTGGGCTGACAGGCGGGTCCCCAACCAAAGGCAGCCCTGCCTCCCCCCGCCCCGACCCGCCCTGAAGACGGTCTGGAAAAACACAAGCCGATGCCTCTCCCCACTCTGCAGCCTCGCAGGCCCGAGCCCCGTCCCCTTCCCTAAACACACACAGGGTCACCGTCCCCTGGGCCTCGCGCAACGGGCTCCATTAGAGAAGATTATTCTGGTACCGGTGGGCAGGCCAGGTGAGAAAACAGAGGCAGCCTGGCAACAGCTGGCCTTCAGGTACAATCACAGGGCTGAGTGCTACAGAGAGTCACCTGGGGGCATCGCAGAAAGAAACCCCTAACAATGGTCACATACCTCGTGGGAGGGGAGTCAACGGCAACCAACAGTTTTGAGATTTTTCTAAACCAACGGAATGTGTTACTGCAATAAATGCAGTGCAGAAACAAAGTATGTAAAACTGATAAAAGCCAAGTGGGTCTCATGGGGGCTGCTGATGGGCAGAACAGTCACCCGCATCCCGCCCGTTCTTACCGGAGTTCCAGGGACGTTCCGAGAGTAGCTCGGGTCCGGGAGGGCAGCGTGACAACCACTGGCCTAGATAACCCGAAAGGTCGCTCCCTATTCTGAGACCCTAAGCATCTCTGCCACGCTCCTGCCCAAAATCCCGGCAACGCCCCGAGAGATGACGGTGGCCTGGTCCCAGGTGTTAACGGCAGAAGGGCCATCCGCGGTCGGATGCGAACCGAACCTGAAGGTAGAGAACACGGGGTGTGCGGCAGGATGCGACGTGGACTAGGGGACGGAGGGGAGTCAGAGGTGACTCCGCGCGCACTTGGTCCGAACAAGTGGCGGGAGGCAGCGCCAGCTCCGTTTTAGGGCTAAAATAATTGAGTCTCGGAGTCAGAGGCCCCAGGTCGAACCCAAGTCTTGCAACTCTCAGAGGAACGTGAGTTCTCAATAACCGAACCGCTACCATTGGCTGGGTTCTGTGACCCGGGGAAGTCACCTGGGAGCCAGCTCTCTGTGGCACCTCCGTGGCAGGAGAGGCGCCGGGGCTCACCCGCGCGAGGAAGCCCAGGGGCCGCAGGCGGAAAGTGACGGAGGACGGGCACGGTCTGAGCTGCGTCCGGGAGTAAGAGAGAAAGCGCCGCAGGGTGCGAGCCGGAACCGCCGGGAGGGGGCGGCTCAGTGATCGCCTCGCCTGGGGCTTCCCAGCCTCCCCCGACGAGAATTAGGGGACACCTCAGGGTCCTGCCCTGGAAACGCTCCATCCTTCCCGCGGACTCCGGCACCCAGAGCGTTCCCAGGCCTCGCCCCGAGCTCTCCGGCAGGTTCGGGGACCCCGACAAAGCTCCGCCCCGCCTGTGCCTGCTAAGGGCGAAAAGCAGGGGCCGGACGGCAAGGGGCGGCCCCGGGCGCGCCGCGTTGCCTTCTTGATTTTGCCCAGGAAAAGCTGTTTGGTGAAAGCTCGCGGCAAAGGCCACCAGAGGCGGGCACGCGCCCGTCGTCGCCGCGCGAGGGAACAGCACGCAGCCACCCTTCCCGTCCGCGCCGTCCAGCCTCCGCAGCCACCTCCTACTCAGCGACTACCGTGCATTTGTGGTCGCCGCAACCTAATGACGTCACCGGCTCGCGACGCCCTACGGTGCGCACTGCGCGTGCGCAGCCTGCCGCAGCCTATCACAGGACTAGGCGGAGGCCGGAAGGGCGGGACCACTGCCGGAAACCACCGCTCCTGGCCTTAGTCTCGCTCGCCTGACCCGCGCCGAATGATGACGCCCCCTGCCGTTGCTTCTCGCCGGCCTCACTGCGCTTGCGCGGCCTCCCGCCGAAGGCAATCGGTGGCGAGAGGCAGCCGAGCTCGTTGGGGTCCTGCCTGTCGTGATGGCAGCCGCGGTTTTTTATCCGTAAGCACCTGTAAGCACCGACATGGCCCAGGCCGTGCCCTGCAAGTTCATCGTCTCGCTGGCCTTCCCCCTGCGCACGGGTAGGTGCTGGACCCACTGCTGACGTCCTCTGCGAAAAGGAGGTGCAGTCACGGCTTCCTCCCAGGAGTTCGGGGCGCAGATATCCCCATCCTCCCTCCACCATCAGCGCCCCCCTCCCAGGTGCGGTGGCGGATGCCAGTCCGGAGCAGAAGTCGAAAAGAAGCAATTTTGGGGGCCCACCTGTGGTTGCGTGGGCTGTCACTTACTCATCCTCTCAGCAACCCTAAGACGCAGGTGACGTTCTGTGTGCTTTTTACAGACGAGGAAACCACAGAGAGGCCAAATAAGGCAGCGATCGGTTCCCATAAACTGCTTGTGCGTCACCTACTACCTTGTTCAAAATACGTTTCCTCCCATCTATTGAATCAAACTCTGAATGTAAAGGTGTTAATCAATTAAGCTCTTGACAGACAAATGCTGTTCAACGAGCCCCCAAGATCAGTGGCTGCAAACAGGAATCCGACGTCCTGAACGTGCAGGTCGCTGATCTAGGCTGGGTTCTGCTTCCTGCTGTCTGTCCTCCTCCCGGACACGGACACCTTCTTCCATGGAGACGCAGATACACTCAGCAGATAGAACAGCTGCTAGTGGTTTATTGGCCAAAGCAAGTCAAGGGGTTCAACCCCAACATGAGGGGCAGAGAAAACCACTTCACCTCCTGATAGACCTCGATTTTTTTTTTTTTTGGACCGAGTCTTACTATGTCGCCTGGGCTACAGTGCCATGGTGTCAGCCTAGTTCACAGCAACCTCCAACTCCTGGACTCAAGCGATCCTCCTGCCTCGGCCTCCCAAGTAGCTGGGACTATAGGAGTAGCTGGGACGACAAGAGTAGCTGGGACTATAGGAGTAGCTGGGACGACA
>NW_012154829.1:92626-93061 GCF_000956105.1 Propithecus coquereli
GTGCTGGCCCACCTCGGATTGAATCAGAGCACAGATCATGAAGAGCTGCGAGCTTTCTGGGTGGTTAGAGCTTCACAGAGAGTTCTCCTGCCTACCAAGGACCGGCAGGAGAAGCTTTGCTCGAAACTCTGCACAAATGCTAACTATTCCGGTAGCACAAAACTGAGGCAGCAGCAGTCTCCTGGGGCTTAAAACTTGAACTTTAAAATCTATAGCTTTAAAGATAATCATATTTTTATAGAATGAAATTTGAATTATATACTGATGGGCCCTCAAGAATATTCTTATGGTGTAAAAAGCTGCATCGTAGAAGGGTTTAGTTGAAGTTCCAGGGCAGGCTGCGGAGGCTCCTTGGGCTCTGGCCTCTGGCTGAAGCCTGGCCTTACCTTTTGTGTCCTATTCCCCAGCCGCCCCACACTGGGGAGCTTCAGTCAT
>NW_012154829.1:98766-99810 GCF_000956105.1 Propithecus coquereli
ATGTTACTCTTATCTGTGCACTTAGGTGTTGATCAGTTAACACCAATTTCCTGGTGAGCACGTGTGGTGCTTGTTTTTCCATTCTTGGGATACTTCCCTTAGTAGAATGGATTCCAGCTCTTTCCAGGAGAATGCAAGAGGTGCTACATCACCACTGTTTCTTAGTGCTGAATAGTATGCATGGTATGCGTAGACCACGTTTTATTAATCCACTCATGCATTGATCGACATTTGGGTTGTTTGCACATCTTTGCAATTGTGAATTGTGCTGCTAAAAACATTGGGGTGCAGGGGTCTTTCTTATAGAGTGTCATTTGTTCTTTTGGGTAGATGCCCAGTAACCGGATTGCTGGATCCAATGGTAGTTCTACTCGTATGTCTTTAAGGCGTCTCCATGTTGCTTTCCACAGAGGTTGCACTAGTTTGCAGTCCCACGGGCAGTGCGTGCGTGTTCCTGTCTCTCCGCATCCACGCCAACATTTATTGCAAAGAATTATTTTTAATTGCTGTGTACATTTTTTAGACATACTATTGCACGCTTGATCGACTACAGCATGGTGTCAACGTAACCTTTACACGCCCTGGGAAACCGAAAATTGTGCGTGATCCCTTTTCTGGTGATGTTCGCTTTACTGCGATGTCCTGGAACCGAACCCACGATACGTCTGAGGTTCTCCTGTCACAGAGGGTCAGTACGTAAATGTCCCATCGATGGAGTCAGCGACGCTTTCTTCTTCTGCCTTCTAGAGGAAGTGAGACATTTGGTCGTGAATCAGAGAGGACTTTCTGAACACGGCCTTGAGACAGCCGACGTTGTCACAGACGAGCGGAAGCAGGAGCACCCACCAGGAAAACAGGAAACAGCAGAAAAACACCCCCAACCTTTGCAAGGTCAGTGCAGATGCGCTGAGTGCGGGGCCGTGGCAGGGAGAGCGGTTGGTCGGTGACACGGGGAACAGCGCGTGGGCTCCGCTGTCCTTCCTGTGTGTCTGTAGCGGCTGCCGAAGGCTTTGCCCTGCTAAGGCAACACTGCCCCTGCTCTGC
>NW_012154829.1:102065-103094 GCF_000956105.1 Propithecus coquereli
GGTGGGCCCTGTGCTTTTGGTGGACCCATCCCCCTAGGAGTGTACGTTGTTCCAGAGGTAATTTTTTTTTCCTCTTGCCAACCTCCCCCATCGTGAATCTGCAGTGTCCATTATACCATTCTCTGTGCCCCTGTGTAGCCGTAGTTTGGCTCCCACTTATCAGTGAGGACACGTGACGTTTATTTTTCTGTTCTTGAGTTACTTCATTTAGGATAATGGCCTTCAGTTATATCCAAGTTGCCGCAAAAGACGTTATTTCATTCTTTTTTATGGCTGAGTGGTACTACGTGGTCCATGGATACCACATTTTCTTCATCCACTAATCAGTTGACGGGCACGTAGCTTGCTTCCATATCTTTGCGATTGTGAGTCGTGCTGCAATAAACACATGAGTGCAGGTACTTTATGATACAATGCTTTGTTTTCCTCTGGGTAGATACCTAGTAGTGAGATTGCAGGGTCAAATGATATATCTATTTTTAGTTCTTTAAGAACCCTCCATACTGATGTCCATAATGTCATACTCATCTGCATTCCCACCAACAGTGTGTGAGTATTCCCTTTTGACCACTCCCATGCCAAAATCTATTGTTTTTTGACTTTTTATTAATGGCCATTCTAATTGGAATGAAATGGTATCTCATTATGGTTTTAATTGGCATTTCCCTGATGATTAGTGATGTTGAGCGTTTTTGTCATATATTTGTTGGCCATGTGTACGTCTTATTTTGAAAAATGCCTGTTCATGTCATTTGCCTACATTTTAATGTTTTCTTTTTCCCTTGGTGAGTTGTTTGAGTCCTTTTGGATTTTGGACATTAGTCCTTTGTCAAGCACAGAGTTTTCGAATATTCTCTCCCATTCTGTAGGTTGTCTGTTTACTCTTTTGATCATTTGTTTTGTGGTGCAGAAGCTTTTTACTTAAGTCCCATTCATTTATTTTTGTTTTGATTGCATTTGCGTTTGGGGTCTTAGTCATAAATTCTTTTCCTAGGCCAATGTCCAGAAAAGTTTTTCCTAGATTTTCTT
>NW_012154829.1:104019-104361 GCF_000956105.1 Propithecus coquereli
GAAGTGGTGAAAATGCACATCCTTGTTCCACTTCTCAGGGGAATGCATTCAACTTTTCCCCACTCAGTATGATGTTGGCTGTGAGTTTGTCATGTACGGCCTTTATTATTTTGAGATATTTTCCTTCTCTGCTGAGTTTTTTGCCATGAAGAGATGCTGAATTTTATTGAATGCTTTTTCTGTCTACTGAGATGATCATATGGCTTTGTTATTAATTCTGTTTATGTGGTGAGTCACAGTCATTGACTTGCATATGTTGAACCATCCTTGCATGTCTGGTGTATCACCCACTTGATCATGGTGAATTACTCTTTCGATGTGCTGTTGGATTCAGTTTACAAG
>NW_012154829.1:104519-105670 GCF_000956105.1 Propithecus coquereli
GGAATATTTCTTATTGCTGATTCAATCTTGCTACTTGCTGTTGGTGTGTCCAGGAGTTCTGTTTCTTCCTGGTTCAATCTTGCCAAGTTCTATGTTTTCAGGAATTTATCCATTTCCTCTAGGTTTTTTAGTTCGTTCGTATATGGTCGTTCATAATAGTCTCTGATCTTTTGTATTTCTGTGGTGTCAGTTGTAATGTCTCCTTTTTCTTTTCTGATTGTGTTTATTTGGATATTCTCTCTTTTCATGGTTAATCTAGCCAGTGGTTTATCAATTTTGTTTTACTTTTTTGAAGAACCAGCTTTTCATTTTGTTGATCCTTTGTGTTGTTTTTTGTTGCTTTTGTTGTGGGGGCTTCTCTGTTTCATTTAGTTCTGCTCTGATCTTTGTTATTTTTTTTCTTCTCACCTTGGGTTCAGTTGGTTTTTATTTTTCTACTTCCTTGAGATATTATGTCAGATTATTAACTTGTGATCTTTCTACTTTTTTGATGTAGGCATTTAATGCTATAAAATTCCCTCTTAGCGTTGTTTTTTCTGTATCCCACAGGTTTTGGTGTGTTGTGTTTTTATTTTGATTAATTTCAAAAAAAAATTTTAATGTATGTCTTTATTTTTCGTTAACCCAGTGATCATTCAGGAGCATGTTGTTTACTTTCCATGCGTTTGGATAGTTTTCTAAAGGCCCTTCTTGTATTCATTTCTAGCTTTATTCCACTGTGGCCTGAGAAGATACTTGGTATGATTTTTATTTTTAAAGATCTGTTAAGGCTGGGTGCGGTAGCTCACGCCTGTAATCCTAGCACTCTGGGAGGCCGAGGCGGGAGGATCGCTGGAGCTCAGGAGTTCCATACCAGCCTGAGCAAGAGCGAGACCCCGTCTCTACTAAAAAATAGAAAGAAATAAGCTGGACACCTAAAAATATATAGAAAAAATTAACCGGGCATGGTGATGCATGCCTGTAGTCCCAGCTATTCGGGGACGCTGAGGCAGAAGGATCGCTTGAGCCCAGGATTTGGAGGTTGCTGTGAGCGAGGCTCATGCCACAGCACTCTAGCCCGGGCGACAGAGCCAGACTCTGTCTCAAAAAACAAACAAAAAAAAAGCCTTCCTCAGCCAGGCATGGTGGTGCACACCTACAGCTACCTGGGA
>NW_012154829.1:106585-107185 GCF_000956105.1 Propithecus coquereli
AGGATTGGCACCAGTTCTTTGTATGTCTGGTAGAACTCGGCTGTGAATCCATATGGTCCTAAGCTTTTTTTTATCGGAATATTTCTTATTGCTGACTCAGTCTTGGTACTTGTTGTTGGTGTGTCCAGGAGTTCTGTTTCTTCCTGGTTCAATCTTGCCAAGTTGTATGTTTTCAGGAATTTATCCATTTCCTCTAGGTTTTTTACTCTGTTCGTATATGGTCGTTCATAATAGTCTCTGATCTTTTGTATTTCTGTGGTGTCAGTTGTAACGTCTCCTTTTTCGTTTCTGATTGTGTTTATTTGGATATTCTCTCTTTTCATGGTTAATCTAGCCAGTGGTTTATCAATTTTGTTTTACTTTTTTGAAGAACCAGGTTTTCATTTTGTTGATCCTTTTTGTTGTTTTTTGTTGCTTTTGTTGTGGGGGCTTCTCTGTTTCATTTAGTTCTGCTCTGATCTTTGTTATTTTTTTTCTTCTCACCTTGGGTTCAGTTGGTTTTTATTTTTCTACTTTCTTGAGATATTATGTCAGATTATTAACTTGTGATCTTTCTACTTTTTTGATGTAGGCATTTAATGCTATAAAATTCCCTCTTAG
>NW_012154829.1:118240-118592 GCF_000956105.1 Propithecus coquereli
CATTTTGCATACCTTAGTAGTAAATATTGGTTGTCCAATAACCCAGGAAGATTCCAGA
This sequence comes from Propithecus coquereli, assembly GCF_000956105.1. Lineage (NCBI taxonomy): Eukaryota > Metazoa > Chordata > Mammalia > Primates > Indriidae > Propithecus > Propithecus coquereli. The sequence continues at coordinate 118,299 of NW_012154829.1, forward strand.
AAGATTTTGTGTTTGGCAGTGAACTCTTATTTTAAAGGGAGACAGGCTGGGTTTGGTGGCTCACGCCTGTAATCCCAGCACTCTGGGAGGCCGAGGTTGAGGTCAAGAGTCCCAGATCAGCCTGAGTAAGAGCAAGATCTCATATCGACAAAAAATTCAAAAATTAGCTGGGTGTGGTGGCTCGTGCCTGTCGTCCCAGCTACTCCAATACTCCCAGCTACTCCCGTAGTCCCAGCTACTCCTATAGTCGCAGCTACTCCTGTAGTCCCAGCTACTCCTATATCCCAGCTACTC
>NW_012154830.1:0-889 GCF_000956105.1 Propithecus coquereli
TACCATGTGGCAAATGAAATAAAGTGGACCTAAAATTTTAGAAGTTTTCTTATGAAATCTGCAAGTAGAAATTTGTGGAGAAGGGGAAAATCCTTCATATGATCAAGGTAAGTGGCGCATTTTCATCATTAGCTTTTTAATTCATGTCACCTTTGATTTTTAATCTCATGTCCAACTGCCCGCAATTCCACACTTTATTTTAATTATGAATCGACATCTCTCTACATACATTTTGGGGCCAAAATTATCTGAATAACCTTACATCTTCTCTTCCCCATTACATAAAGTAGCAATTAACCCACCCTACCCACCTCCAACTCATCACGGTCATGTGTACCCATGAGGGACTCAGGTAAAAATATCATCACTAGTGATGGCTGCAGGAATCAAAAATCAAATCCCCAAACTTAAATCTATATTCTGAACCATTTAAAGGATCACATTAGCAGCCTAATAATAAAAAAGAACCAATTAAAGTATTCATATAGAAAGAAAATATGTAGTGTGATATGCAAACAACACATCTTAGTGATACCAATAATGAAAATATTTTTATGAAATGCACAGGGGACTTGTTTTCTAATGCCTGAAATATTTGTATTCTAAAGTATTTTTAAATAGCAAGATAAATGAATGCTTTCAGATTCTGCTATCAGTGAACCAGAAAATAAGATGGTATTTCCAATTCATTTTGTACATTATTAGTATGGATGATTGAAGCTTTTGAATATTTAAACGCCTAATAGGCAAAAATTTTATTTTTGCAGCTTATAAGTAAATGGCTGGGTGTTTAGTTTTAATTTATATTTTTATCTAGAAACTTAGGTTTATTCATAAGGAAATGCACATAAAATACAAAGATGGGCCATAGTGAATTATGTATGTGTCT
>NW_012154830.1:3704-4166 GCF_000956105.1 Propithecus coquereli
TGCTCAAGAAACTTTTATTTGCTTGTTGATATTTCAGATTACAAATATTTTTTCTAAATCCTGCATATCTTCTAAGTCTTATATTAAAATGTGGCAAGAATGGCAATAATCAACATGGTTTCCATACCATCCATAAGTTCCAGTGAACGAAAGGGATTCTTATCTGTGGTGTTTTGGGTATAGACACTCATAGCCTTTTCATATAGCTATGATTCCTTTCAACTTGCTTCTTTACTTACTGTTCCACCTTTATGTTTTTTCACTCATTCTTTTACTTTCTCTACCTCTGTCTTAGGGTCAACAGGGATATTCTCTGGCATTTTGCTTATCTTTACTAGTAGTACTCAAGGATTAAAATATTTCTGATTTCTGAGATATACTATAAAGAATGAAAATTACCTTGCTAGGATGTTGCTAATCTCTAAACTAACATCCCAGTTTGTGGAGAAAAATAAAATCATA
>NW_012154830.1:5906-6220 GCF_000956105.1 Propithecus coquereli
AGTCTTCACACTCTCTGCTCCAGCCAGCCATAGTCAACATTTTTCAGTTCCTTGATCTTGCCACCCTTAACTCTTGGCTCTGGTATTTCTACATGACATCTCTAGATATAGTCTAGTCTAGTCTAGATACAGTCATAACTAGAATAGTCTCTCAACCTCTGTCAGTCACGGCTTCCATATTCTTCAAGCCTCGACTTGGTTTGGGTTACTCCCAAAACTAACCCTGATATAAGGACGGAGGGGTAGATATTTTGTATGGAGAGTATGCCTAGTAAGTACTTGTTAAAGGAAGTGGAAAAGTGAGACAAGGAAAG
>NW_012154831.1:0-1251 GCF_000956105.1 Propithecus coquereli
CCAACTCACTTCAGACATATAAACTGAATAAGAAATTTTTGTTAAGCACTAAGATTTGGGGGTTTTACTGTATCACTAATCTATCCTCACTAATACAAAGTCAAACATAAATTTCATGAATATAATCATCTTAACTTCAAGTTTAACAAAAAAGAATTGGAGTGATTTAAAAACTAATTCTCAGGAAAACTACCTTATTTTATTAAAAAGGATTTTATTAAGAAGTTAGTGACTTCGGTCCCTGACTAAATTACCCCCCTTTCTTCTTGCTTGGCCAAAGAGAGAAGTGAAACTAGAGAAACTGGAGGAAAAAAATGGAACCTTTATAGTATAGTGTTGTAATCAAGCATTTAATCTCTTTCCATGCTATTACAAGATATGAAGCTTAATAGAAGCCACTGGTAGAGACACTAGAAACCAAAATTCCTTTAAGTTCTTAGGAAGCAGAAAACGTGAGAATTCCTAGAGATGACTTTTGACTACAAGAAAAAAATGCTTTGGAAGTTGCCAAGTTTTTTTGTTTTGTTTGTTATATTTTGTTTTTTTAAATCCTAACTTGATATTTCTCTTGGGCTGACAGAAGCTAGGGATTAAAAAGTTGACTTCTCATTATGGGTAAATAACTGGGGACCAAGTGTTCAGAGACTTACAGGGTTGTATCTGAACATGCGTTCCTTAATCTGTCTTCAGTGCCTCACACTCAACACGTCCAAAAGGAAACAAATCTCCTTCCCCAAACTTCTTCCTTCTACTAAGTGGAACCACCATCCCCCGGAGTTTCCTGAGTCAAAAATAAGTGACCCTTCTTGACTTCCCTATATTTCTTACTTTACTAGGTCTTATTTATTTTGTTTTTTAGCTTGTCCCCCTCTGTCATCACCATTTCTGTTATTTTAGTTCAAGATCATCTTATGTTTCCCAAGGCCATTGCCATAGCCAGTTAACTTCTCCTTGCATTCAAACCTGCCTCTCTCTAGTATACTCCTTTTTTGTTACCAGAGTTAAACGTGATTATGTCACTCCTCTGCTTTGCTCTCACTTTTTCCAGTTGTTTTTAGTTTTTGCTACCATGACCACATATCTTAATATTACAAGTTCGCAGTAGCCGTAATCTTTTTATTAGTTGTCTTAATATTTTTCCTCTGTAGACATACAGCTTAATATCGTAGCAATTTCCCATTATTGGCCATTGTAATAATGATTTTCAAATTGAGAGTGAGTGGGCAAAGTTGGGCAAATGTAGTTTGTAAA
>NW_012154831.1:4025-4574 GCF_000956105.1 Propithecus coquereli
GCTTTCTCATACCTCTTTTATTAAGAGCATTTCAAATAGGAAGAAACATCTCCTAGGTAACCTCTAAGAGTCTAATTTTCTGCTTTGGTTCCTATATTGGCATATACACAGATAGTCACATTCCTAGAGTCAATATGAGACAAGAATGTTTGTGGTTATAGATCTGGGCCCAGTCAGTTTCTTCTTTTCAGTGTGTCCACAAAAAACAAAATGATGTGCAAAGAAATGACTGCACAAAAATTTTCTAACCAGAGATAGCAATTAGACTTAGAATCAATGGCTGCAGTGGTAAAAGCAACATTGAAAACTAAGCTGGGGGTGATCCAAACTAGGCTGTGTTCCTAGAAATTGTGAATTCTGGCCTTGGAAGAAGGGAACATGGCATATGGTTTTGATTAAAAATTTCACCTTCCAATATAATGTCCTTTATATTGTTGGCATTACTTAATATATATAACAAAAATGTATTGTTTGCCAGGTATAATTGAGAGTCAGCTAATTGTTTGTAGGCTAGTTTAGAATTTGGTCAATTATTCTGACAGAAATTTA
>NW_012154831.1:6619-6963 GCF_000956105.1 Propithecus coquereli
GGATCTTTCTTTAGAAGGGACTTGATTAAGAGGACGGTTTAAGGGGCAGTGATCAGGAATTTACAGAAAGAGGGTTATACCCTTTTGAAATGCCTGGGAGTGGGTACGGACCTCTCCAAGGGACTAACTCGAGATAACAATCCTCAGCAGAAAGAAATTTTCAAGGTTCTTTAAACCACAGATAAGTCCAAAATTTTGTCCAGTATATTAGTAAGGATATAAGTTCAGGTGTTGTAACAAGAACAAAATGACTTGAACAAGATGGTTTATTTCTCTCTTGTGTAAAATTTGGGAGGGATGTTCAGGATTGGTATGTTTCCAGTTGATAGAGGTCCCAGTCCTCA
>NW_012154832.1:0-280 GCF_000956105.1 Propithecus coquereli
AGTGGTTCCCCTGTGGAAATGACGACACTAGTCAGAACTTAAGCTTGGGGAAAAAAGAAACACCGCTAATCAATTTACTAGATTTTCAAAACACTGAATTTTGAAAACGGTGTTTGAGGTTAGACATCCTGCAGTGTCGGGCCTTGAGTGCCGCTCAGGAGTTTCCGCGAGTCTGGACACGTCCTCTCTGCCCCGCGGCCGGTCTGGCCGGAACCTGCCGGGCGCGCACAGTGGGGGACACGGGCGGGACTCCAGAACGGGGACTGTGGGGACAGCAGGG
>NW_012154832.1:3048-3767 GCF_000956105.1 Propithecus coquereli
AAGGAAAACAGGAAAATAGCAATACCTTAATGAGAGAGTTTAATGGGAAATTTAAAAGATTTACTATTTTATATGTTGCAAATTTGAGAAAGATACGTTATGCTTTCGCAAGCTCAAAAGGTAACGAAAGCGTTTCACCGAGGCGCAGTCGGCCGCCACAGGCGCCCTGCCGGCATCACTACGCGCGGGTGCGTTTTAGTGCTGCAGTTGCTTCAGCGTCCTGAGCAGCACAGGCCCCTGTCCTTTTCCTGACAGGCAGCTCCTGGAGCCACTTTGCACCACCCAGACTGCCAGTGGGCTTGGAGCAGGCGGCCACCTTCCCCAGGGCGCGCGGGGCCGGGACGTGAAGGCCCTGCCAGCTGACGCGGTTCAGAGCCCGCCTCCGTGGGTGCAGGGGCGCCTGGAAATCAGCTGGATCAATCACAGCCAAGGCCCGACGTTAACGTTTTGGCAGGTCCGGGCTTTAAAAGGGGGAGTGGACACGGTGGCTGGCAGGCTGGCGGCGGCTCGGCCGCCTGTGTTGAAGCGCGACCAGGAGGTTACCCTCAGAGGGAGGAGGACGAGCTGACGTGCTTAGCTGACCCCAGCAGCCGTGTCAAAGCACGTGGGGGTTATTAATCCTCTGCTGCTCACGCGTGTAAATGTGCACAGTGCAGACACAACCCTGAGCCCTGAAACAGAAAATCAGCAGCCAGAGAAACACAGCCCGTGCGCCGGGC
>NW_012154832.1:5782-7647 GCF_000956105.1 Propithecus coquereli
CGCGGAACATGCGTGCACGGGGGCAGACGCGCACGGTGGGAGATGATGGGGACAGACCTGTGGCGGGGGACCAGAGTGACTCCTCTGCCTGGCCAAGGAGCCCCCACATTGCTGGCGAACCGCCAAAAGCTAAGAGCGGGGCATGTGCCAGGTTCTCCCTCACAGCCCATGGAAGGGTCCGACCCTGCCCACACCCTGACCTGGGGCGTCTGGACTCTGAACCGAGAGAGCAGATTCCCGCTGTCCAAGTGCCCGGGTTATGGTTGTCTTTGCTCCTCAGGACTGGTGCTTGGCCCTCTTCTCTTCGTCTCCTCTCTCTCTCTCTCTCTCTCTCTGGAAGCTGGAGGCCCAGACACGTATGTCTCCTGCTCACTCCTCTCCTCTGGTCCCGCCCGTGTGGACCCCCAGGACCAGTCGCCCGGTGTTCTGAGCCCCCTGCTGAACGTGGCCAAGGCTGGGCACCTCATTTTTCCCTGGAACCTGCTCTTCAAAACAAAGAAGAAGAAAATTTAGGAAGGTATCTGGGGGAGAATTAGAACCAGAACTGGCCAGTGTGGAGGTTGGTCCTCACGGTGAAGTCCCCTCACGCCGGCCCTGGGGTTTCCTGCTGTGACGTTGGGTCATAACCTGCCCAGCCCAACACAAGGCTGAGAGCCGGCGCCCTGCCCCCTGCACCACAGTCCTGGACGTCGGAACACCCGGCTCTGCAGGAGACAGTTTAGGGAACGAAAGAAAACACTGAAAACAACTCTAATATTCTCCGAGGAGATTCAAGAAGATACTGTATCTTTAAAATAAGAGCATCTTTTAGATGACCAAGAAGCAGGGGGTTGACCCCGAAGACTGACCGCGGACTTCGAACTTGCAAAGGAGAGTGATCCCATCTGGATTAGATCTCCCTCGTTGAAGGAGCCGACCTGAGTGGGACATTCCCGGCGCCAGCGCGGCGGGAGCAGCCCTCACCTGTGCCTTCCCGGGCTTTCTGCTCATCCTCCTGCCTCCCTCCCAGCTGGGGTGAGAGGACTTGGGGACGTGCCACCGCCAGTCTCTCAGAGGTCCCTCCGGCTCACAGTGGTGACCTGCACGTTAAGGCACCTCACGCGGGTCCATTTTCTCTTCTTTCCCTCGCTTGGTACTTCCCGTCAGAGCCTCCCGGGGCAGCTTCCAGGCAAACCGCTTGTACTTATCCCTTTTCCTGGGGGACTGTGCAGGCGGACCCAGCCTCACACACGAGCCAGGCTATCACTGACTATGAGAACAGCGTATGCACACTGCACACGTGCAAAGACACACCGCTTATGTCTCATAGGGTATTACTTGAGGATACGCTACGACGAAGTAACGGGCAAAATCTGGAAAACAATCAGGAGACGTGAGTCTGGGAGCAGAGGCTACAGCTCACGTTGGATAACAGGTACAGAGAGAAGCAAGCCCAGGAGACAGAAGGCTCCAGAAGGGAAGTCCTTAGGGAGAAAACATAAAGACAGTGGGTGTTTCATTGATTTGATAGTGCCTTTGAAATATTAGGACTTAGAAACATGGTAAAGAGCAATTAATGAAGAAAAACAAGGCAAGTAGAAACTCCAGGAAAACCAAAAAGCCATAAACATAAGGAAATATAATTATTATACATGATGCTACTTTCCAGTAAATAATATACAAAATCTGTAATGTAAATATGGTTATTGATTTTCTAAGCTCTAGAATCAATCTAGACAGATATTAGAGAATACTTAATTGTGATTATGGGATAGAAATGTTATCAAACTCGACAACATAAAAGTAAAATTCAGAGAGAATTTGGAAGGTGGGAAGAAGAGAGGATGAAAAAATGGGAATATAGAGGATGTAACAACCTCATCTTA
>NW_012154833.1:0-2583 GCF_000956105.1 Propithecus coquereli
CAGAGTGACATGATATAATTTGTGACTCCTCTAGCTGCTCTCTGGGGAATGGGTAGTGGTGGTTCAAGAGTGACAGTGGGAGCTTTTAGGGGGCTATTGCAGTTTCAGGTGAGAGAAGGTGGTTTAGACTAAGGGAGTAGCAGTGGAGAGGCAGAAAAATGACTTCTGGAATATGATTCGGAAGTGGAGCTCATAGCAATTGCAGATGAATTGGAAATGTACAAGCAGTAGTGAAGGGAAACAGTTTAAAAGGTAACGATTGGATGTTTGGCTTAAGCAACCAGATAGACGGTGGTGTCATTTGTGGAGATGAGGAGACGGGGAGGAGCAGGGTTTTTAAAAATTTTCTTTGAGAGGGGGAGGGAGGAGGAAGTAGTCTTTATTTCACATTTTACATTTGAGGAACCTTTTATACATCTCATTTCTTCCTATGAGAGATGATAAAATACAGTCTAGCCATCATGGGTCAGTTTAATGCTATGGAAACCGGTGAAACCTATATATTGAATTATGAAGTCATTATATGCTGTGCTATATCTATCTTGTTTTTCTAAAGATCCCATGTTTAGAGGGATTTGTTTATTGTTTTTAGGGATTTTGTTGAAGCTCTATAATGTGTCAATTTGGTCAGACTGTTGCAGGGAAGAGAGTGGCCCATACTCAGAAACCCTAGGAACACACCCATATGAGGAGAAATTGCTGCTGGAACATAACTGTGGATTTACTTTTCCCTGTATGACTACAAAGGAGGCAATACTGAGGCACAGTGGCAAAGAAATGGCTGCCCAAAGTCACTGGCTATTTGTTAAAGATCTTGTATCAGTCAGGGTAGACTATCTGCTGTAAAGAACTAACCCCCAACTTTCAATGGCTTACCCCAATAAAAGTTTATTTCTCGTTCATGCAAAGTCTAACGTGGATGTTCTTAGTTGTCAGGAAGCCTTCACTGGGGTAGGGACACAGGCCCTGTCCAGCTTGATGCCCTCTGATGGAGTCTTTGCACTGGCTTTGGAGTTAAGGAAGGGAATGCAGGCCATCTGTGCAAGGACTTCCAGGAATGCCACATGTCACTTCCACCTACATTCCATTGGTCAGCCACATCCAACTGCAGGGAAAGATGGGGAATGAAGTTTAGCGTTGTGTCCATGAGGAAAAGGGAACAATAGTGAGGAACAGATACAGGTATTTTGGCTCTGAGAGACTCTACTCTTGAGTTCTCAGTCTATCCTTTGCCTTTTGCTGAAGCTATGTTGGATTTGAGGGAAAGGAGGTAGTGATCCCTCCCTCTCACACTTGACAAAGTATCTCTCTAAGCCTGCCTTTTGAAAATTGGAAATTAATCTGTCAATTCTTTCATCTAATAAAAATGATGTCTTTACTCCCAAATAAGCTCTTCCACCTGTTTACTGTATCTTGCTTAATAGAATTACTATTTGCTGAGTCTCCCATTTGAAACATTTTAAAATGATGAAATTCAATCATTTTTAACTTACAAAAATGGCAGTTTTATATTGCTCAATCTACTAGAAGTTTCATATACAGCTTAAATATCTTCCTTTTCTTTTCTTCTGACATTAATTGGTCTCCCAGTGTGGGTCATTATTCTGAAAACAAATGGGCAAAGGACTTGAATAGAAATTTCTCCAAAGAAGATATACAAATGGCCAATAAACACATGAAAAGATGCTCAACATCATTTATTATTAGAGAAACATAAACCCAAATTATAAGGAGTGAGATACACTTCACTCGCTTGGACGACTATAATAAAAAATGGACAATAACAAGTGTTGGAGAAATTGGAGCCTCACACATTACTGGTGAGAATGCAAAATGGTGCAGCTGCCTTGGAAAACAGTTTGGCTTTGCCTTAAAAAGTCAAACACAGAGTTACAATATGACTCACCAATTTCACTTCTAGGTATATACGCAAGAGAACTGAAAACACACATCCACATAAAAATCTATATATGAATGTTGTCAGCAGCGATATTCATAATAGCAAAAAAATGGAAACAACCAAAGTGATCATCCTGATCAATGAATAAACAAGATACAGTATATCCATACAATAGAATACTAGTTAGCAATAAAAAGGAATGAAGTGCTGATACATGTTACAACATGGATGAACCTTGAAAACATTACACCAAGTGAAAGAAGCTAGACACAAAGGCCACAAATTGTATAATGTCATTAATATGAAATATCCAGAGTAGACAAATCCATAGAGACAGAATATAGACTAGTGGTTGCCAGGGGCTGAGGATAGGGGGAAAGAGGAGCATCTGCTCATGGGTATGGAGTTTCTTTTTAGAGTATGAAAATGTTTTGGGATTAGTGATGATAGTTGCATAATTTCTGAACATAGTAGAAACCACTGACTTATGTACATTTTAAGGATAAATTTTATGGTGTATGGATTATATTTTAATACAGATAATTTTAAAAAGAATGCATGATATGCATTTTGCAGATAGTTAAATATGCCAAAGATAGAAATATAAAAAGAGTCAGTTTGGGCAGATTTGTTTGGGTCTATTTCTAAGCTCTTTGATCTGTGTATCTTTCTTTCAGCTACCA
>NW_012154833.1:14078-14447 GCF_000956105.1 Propithecus coquereli
GTTTCTCATGTAGTCTTTTATAAATTAGAAAATTTTTAAATTCTCCCATGTGTATGCAAGCATATGTTTTTGATAACAGATTTTAAAGACATTTGCATTCCATTTCAACTAGATATACCTAATTTTTTGTCAGAGTTGTGAAGTATTCCATTGTATGGATGTGCTGTGATTCATTTAACTGGTCCCCTAATGACGGATATTTAGTTTTCTTCTGATTATTTTCTGCTTTTGCAAACAATACTGCAACTCACAGCTGCATATGTGTGTGTGTGTGTGTGTGTGTGTGTGTGTGTGTGTATTCCCTGCAGTGGAATTGGAATTGCAGGGTTAAAGAGTCTGCACATTAAAAACTTTTCAAGATTTGCCAAA
>NW_012154833.1:17462-18489 GCF_000956105.1 Propithecus coquereli
TCTCTTTACATACATGTAGAAGGTTTCTCTTGGGTATATACCCAGGAAAGGAAACTCTTCCTTTTGACTAGAAATTGTCAAGTTATAGTAGCAGTTCCCATTATTTCCCAGTTTCACTGACACCTGGCATTGTCAGACTTTAAATTCTGCTGATCTGACAGTGTGAGATGGTATCTCATTGTCATTTTTACATGCATTTCCCCTAGTGAATTGAACCCTTTGTTTTTGTGCATACATTTTATATGGTTACGATCATCCTGTATGCATATATTTTTGTATGTTTTTACACACACGTTTTAATTATAAGCGTAACTATAATTATATGTCCTTGTTATGTGCTCTTCATAAACAATTTTTAATGGTTACATGATGTCCCAACATATGAGTGGAATAAAACCTTCTTCCATTACTAGACATTTAGGTTGCATCCAGATTTTTACTATGATAGCTGAGACTCTGAATACATTTGACTAGAAAGCTTTTTATGTGTTTTGGATTATTTCCTTGGGTTGGCTTTTCAGAATGTGAATTATTGGGCCAAACAGTACATACAATTCTACAGCTCTTGCTATATATATTGCCAAATTGCTCTTCAAAAGTCTTGTACTGATATTCTTGCCAACCAGCAATATACAATTAGAACCTGAACTTGAAGGGCATTGCTGACATCTTTTCCGTATTATGGGGAGAGTGGTTCCAAATACTTTCTATGAGCAACTCAGAATATTTCCTGGACTGGAAGGCACAGAGGAGGTACTGGCGCTCAGGAGAAGGATGGAAGGCTAACATATTACAGGGTGTCTTGTCCTGTCCAGAGAGAAGTCTGCTTCTCACCCCTTCCCAGGGAGGGCTGACTGCAGGAAGGAAAGCGAAGGCAACTTGTGACAAACTTAAGCCTGCCTGCGCAGAAGGTCCCCTTCTTTCTTCAGTTTCTTCTTAGTCCATCTCTGACATCTTTTTTATTCTCCTTTCTTTTTGATTTTCAAGTAAATGATGATTTCTGCAGATAAAAACATATGAGAAAAAA
>NW_012154834.1:0-482 GCF_000956105.1 Propithecus coquereli
AACCTTTTTCTTGTTTTAGAGCAGGAAATTATCCAAGGAGACTTCCTCTACTAGTTTATTCACTATTTAAGCAAATAAACATTAGAATCTTGACATGCTTTTGATCTATATTAGGTATTTGAATACAAAGATATATAAGACAAAGTGGCTACAATTGCTGAGGAGAATTGTGTAAATTAAACTCATAAATTTTTGAGACTGTAATAGGTGGTAAAGTAAAAAAGTGCAATAAAACAAGAGAGGAACACCAAATTATCTAAGGAGTGGGAATAATAAAGACAAGTCTCATACACAAGATTAGCTTTGAAAAGAGCACACAAGGTTTCACTAGGGTGAACAGGAGTAAGATAGATATTGCAAATGAAGAAAAAGAATATTCAAAGGCACTAATATATGAGAAATTATGGCATGGCTAAAGACCTGAACACAGTTATATATAATTAGCAAAGACACTACATGGAGTAGTCGAAGTAAAGAAAAAA
>NW_012154834.1:10190-10945 GCF_000956105.1 Propithecus coquereli
ACTGCAACCTCCAACTCCTGGGCTCAAGGGATCCCCGCCTCGGCCTCCCAAAGTGCTAGGATTACAGGAGTGAGCCACTACCCTCGGCCGAATATAATGTTTTAATCTTTATTTTATTTGTCTGTTCTGCACTTTCTGCAATGTTTGATCCTTCTGATGACTCTATTTCAAGAATACATGATACAAGATAATTTCAAGAATACTTGAAATTATCATCTGTTTTATATTAAGAATATCTCTTTTTTAGTTTTATTTTTTCATTTGAGCTCTGTTTTTGGAAATTGCAACCAAACTTCATCTATAACTCATATGTAGATTACTGTTTTTTCAGTCTTAAACCAACTACTTCATTCTCCATATTCCATAGAATTAACTTTTCCTGAAATTAAAATCCATTTATGTCACAGCCTTGCTTAAAATATCTCAATTATTTTTTATCACCTGTAAGGTCAAATTTTACCATAGTATGCAAAGCTCTTCTTATTAGGATCTCCATCAGTATTTCCAAGATCCACGTACAAGTCTCACATACAAGCCTCATATTTTAGACAAAAATTATGATAAAACTTGTCGTTCTCCAAATAGGTAATGATTTCTCATGTCTTTTGACATATTAATTCCCTCTGTTAAGATAGTTATTTCCTCTTTTTTCCCCCCCACCATTTGAATGCCTGTTCATCAAAGCTGATTTAGCTCAAATTATATGTGTCCTCTGTGAAGGTTTTCCTTAACTCCTTTGGCAGATTAGGCATTAC
>NW_012154834.1:12535-13083 GCF_000956105.1 Propithecus coquereli
GGTGGTCTCAATGTCAGAAATGTAGAAGAATTTCTGAGGCATATGGGATTCTTACTTTTTAAGCAGAAATTTTTTTACATAAGCAATTGATTTTTTCTATATTTTTATTTTACAATAATTTTTCTTCTTCAGGTAGTGTTAAATCATAAAACTTTCAGATCAAAGAGAAAAATAAGATTAATTGAGTGTTTGTAGCATCACAGCTCTGAGTTTCTACTCAGAAATGCTTGAAATACTCTGTCTTTCCATGCAACTTGTGAATAACACTTTAACAGATTGCTTTGATGTTGGGGAAAGGAAAACACACTCTAGATTTGCTTTTTCTTTATAACCTAGATAATTTATTGTTAGTTGATTTTTATAAATATGTGAGGTTAGTGCATATTTTCTTGCATATGTAACTTCTATTTTACATTTGGGATAATCATTTTCAAATATGGAAATAAAACTGCTAAGCTGGAATGGCTTCCTTCACAAAAGCAGAGCCACAAATATCAATGTACTACCATCTTTCCTTCTTTCCTGTCTCTTTTCATCCATTTTCCTTG
>NW_012154835.1:0-357 GCF_000956105.1 Propithecus coquereli
TGTTTTGGAATTTGAGCAAAGCTGTTATTTCGCCACCAGGGAGGGTCTGAGGCCGAGGAGGAGGGGAGGGTTAGTGCCGGGGCCACCCTCTGCACGGCCAGTAATTCCCACCGGTGCCTGCGTGAGCCCAGAGGGCTCCGACTCGGCCCGTGTCCCTACACACAGCAGGCCTCGGGGCCGCAGACACAGACAGGGCAGCCGAGCTCGGGGACCCGCCCAGCCCATCCACAGGACAGGGCTTGAGCAGTGTGGCCTGGAGGGCAGGGCCCCCCCAGCTGGACCAGTAAACTTGTCCAGGCACCACGTGTGGTGGGGGTGGGGGTGGGGGAGATCAGGTATTAGGAGAGGAGCCCCCCC
>NW_012154835.1:2432-2776 GCF_000956105.1 Propithecus coquereli
CAGCTAATCACACAGCAAAGCTATTTTTAATTTTTTGAGGAACCTCCATGTTGTTTTCCACAGCGGCCGCACCATTTGGTGTTCTCACCGACTGTACACAAGTTTCCTGTTTCTCCAAGTCCTCGCCGACACTTGTTGTTTTCTGGGGTTTTTTTTAATAGTAGAAAGTTCCCTGCTATCTATTTTTTTTTGAGACAGAGTCTCACTCTGTTGCCCGGGCTAGAGTGCCGTGGCGTCAGCCTAGCTCACAGCAACCTCCGACTCCTGGGCTCAAGGGATCCTCCTGCCTCAGCCTCCCGAGTAGCTGGGACTACAGGCACGCGCCACCATGCCTGGCTAATTTT
>NW_012154835.1:5616-6337 GCF_000956105.1 Propithecus coquereli
GGGGGAGGGACGGTAGAGTCGGCCAGACCTCCGCCCCCCGACCCGAGAGCCCCAACAGGGGAACCGGGCTCTGTCAAGGCCCCATCTGCCGCCACTCTCGTCTCTGGCCGTGGACTGGAAGCCTCAGCTGTCCCTCCCGGCCCCAAGGCTCCCAAGGGCCGACCGCCTGCCCTTTGTTTCTCTGAGACGTTAAGCAAGCACCCGAGTCGCAGCCTCGTGGCTGACAGCAGAGGGGCCCTGGGGAGGCAAGATGACCCCCCTGGGCTGAGTGTCGGGCTGGCCGGAGTGTGAGCTGAGTGACGTCGGTGTCCTGGCCACTGAAGCACGGGGGACGTGCTGGACCCGGCACACGAGTCTGGCCCGGGAAGGCACTGCCCTGGAGACCCCGTCTCTGCCCCCTGACATGTTCGTGCCCTCCAGGGACAGCCTCATGGCCAGGCTCAGGTCAGGGGCCGGGCGTGGCCGAGCCCACCCAGAATGTTCTCAGGGAGGCCCGTGCCTCCGGAGCGGTCAGGACTGCGTCCCGCGGCCGGGCTGCACGGGGCACGTGTGTGTGTCACCACTTGCTGGCGGGTGCCCCTGCCAGTCCCGTTCTCAGGCGGGGAAGGTCACCCGAGGCACTGAGCGCTGTCCCTCGTCAGGGCCGCACAGCAAACCAGCTCTCGGCCGCCGCTCCGCCCCACGCCCGGGGAGGTCAGGAGCCCTCCGCACTTCGCAGAGG
>NW_012154836.1:0-308 GCF_000956105.1 Propithecus coquereli
CATACTGTGCCAGCCAAATCCTCAGTGGTTCCAAAGGCAGAGCCTCCTTTTTGGTGTTCACGTCCCTTGTTCTGGTCCTGGCAGCCTCCAGAAGTGAGCAGCCTGTCTCCGAGCTCCCTCCTGAGGAACCAGGAAGTGTCCACTCAGACAGTCCCTCTTCCGCTGAAAGCAGACACAGCACAGCGCACTGGAGAGTTCAGAATGTTTCCCACTCCTGTCTCTACTCCACACGTCCTGTCTGTCCGTGCCGCCACTTTGCACCAACTTCAGGCGCTTCCCTGCCTGAGTGGATATGGAGGTACTAATCA
>NW_012154836.1:358-1504 GCF_000956105.1 Propithecus coquereli
GTTCCAAAGGCAGAGCCTCCTTTTTGGTGTTCACGTCCCTTGTTCTGGTCCTGGCAGCCTCCAGAAGTAAGCAGCCTGTCTCCGAGCTCCCTCCTGAGGAACCGGGAAGTGTCCACTCAGACAGTCCCTCCTCCGCTGAAAGCAGACACAGCACAGCGCACTGGAGAGTTCAGAATGTTTCCCACTCCTGTCTCTACTCCACACATCCTGTCTGCCCGTGCCGCCACTTTGCACCAACTTCAGGTGCTTCCCTGCCTGAGTGGATATGGAGGTACTAATCAGAGCCTTGAACTTGGCTTCTCTTAATAGTTACACAAGTTAATACTCCTAACTCATTGTATGATCCTGAGCTTGCCCCTTCCTCACTAGAGATTACTTCCTTTATTCATAGACGATGAATGAAATACAAGGAATTATGCTAAGTTTTAGTAAAACAATGTATGCGGCAGTGACAGCACCATGCCTGGCTACTGCGTCAGCTTCCTAACTAGTCTGTCTTCTCCCCTACTCTTCCCTCCTCAGAACCTTAGAACTTGATGTGGAATCTCCCTGGATCATCCAAGACATTTGCATGAGGAGTTCCTTATTATTATTATTATTTATTCTGGTCACCTCCAATAAAAGGATTTCCTATAGTATTCAATCCACTTTAGGCAAACAATGCCCTTTTTTTTTTTTTTTTTTTAACGCCTCTAGCTGATTGTCTTGTTTGCCTAGACTGCAGTGCGTTGTGATCTGCAATCTCACAGCATCATCCAAGACATTTGCATGAGGAGTTCCTTATTATTATTATTATTTATTCTGGTCACCTCCAATAAAAGGATTTCCTATAGTATTCAATTCACTTTAGGCACACAATGCCCCCCTTTTTTTTTTGGTAACGCCTCTAGCTGATTGTCTTGTTTGTTTATTTTGTCCTTGGAAAACACAAGCCAAGCTCCCACCAGTCCCCACGTGTCTTACCTATGCAGGCTTGAAACAGACCATAGACTGTCAGAAAGGAAGGGATTTGGAGACCAGCTACTCCGGCTCTCTCAGAGCTGTTGGACTCATTGCAGGGCATCTGCTCACATCTGCTGAGGCTGCCAGGAGCTCGGCTCACTCACCCTCATGGACCCTGCTGGTCTCCCTTTGAGATAGTTCAAG
>NW_012154836.1:3714-4084 GCF_000956105.1 Propithecus coquereli
ACACACACACAGAATGGGATATTATTCAGTTATTAAAGGAAGAAAATCCTTTAAAAATTCTGAAATTAAATAATCTAGACAACTTAAATAAAAGGTGAAAGTGATTAAATTTAAACATTATATGGCTCTTTTCAAGTGTATTACAACATCATGAGTATATGTGTGTTAAGAAAAGGATGAATACATAAAATTATCTGTTCTATGATGAAAGGACTTTTTCTTTCAGTACTTTAAAATGTTGCTCCACTGTCTTTTCACTTGCATGGTTTCTTGCTAAGAATACACTTTTATCCTTTCTTTACTCTGTCATTCATAACACGTCTTTTCTTATTTGGATACAGTTGAAATTTTCCTTTTATTACTGGTTTTG
>NW_012154837.1:0-658 GCF_000956105.1 Propithecus coquereli
CAGAATTTAGTTATTTGGAAGATTTTGTTTGTTCCTTTCCTGATTTTCCTAGTATTCTCTGGCTTGTGAAGTTAACGCTCACTTTTATCCCACACCCCCAGTTTGGGAGGCTCTTGCTAATCCCCAGACACATTCCTCAGCCCCTCAACTGCACCACAGTTTTGGAAGTGAACGAGGTCAATCTTTAAGGAAAGTCATTCTCCTCAGGTAGCATACAACTATCGCTTAATTAGTGCTTATCACTTACATGACTATCATTTATGCATTCTTAAACTATAATTGGAAGTTATTGGGGGGAGAAAAATTTTCCCTTTGAGTAATATAAATTGCCACTAGCTTTCCAGGGAAAAGGTTATGTTTGCTATCAAAGAAAAGAAGACAGAGTCACTTGTAAATAATCTCATCCCTATTCCCATAAATACTGAAAATCTTTCATTTCTCAAGTAATTTCCTCTCTGAAATGTCTATTGAAAGTTCACAAAAATCCATATTTACTTCTGTAAAAATAATAATATTTCATTGGACTTCTGATATGACCATGATTATATAAATCCAATTTTCTACTATTCCTGTAAACCATTCAAAAGAAGTAGAAAACAAAAACACAAACTATATTTTCAGTAAAACTAGGGCATAGACTCTAAAGTTCCTTGAAAAG
>NW_012154837.1:8168-9326 GCF_000956105.1 Propithecus coquereli
AAAAAAAAAAATGAAAAGAAAGGTGAAGTTCCCTGTCCACACAGATCTCCATCCACGTTATCATGCAGATAACTCTCTTTTCTTTAACCACAATTTCTTGTGTAAGCCCCACACCAACATTCCCAATCCTTTGCTAAACATATCCACTGAGGAATGATGACCTGTTAAAGAAATCAGTTTCCTTTCTTTTGATTTTAAAATATCTAAAATCCAGTAAACTCAGAAACATTGTGATCCCAAAATACAATTGTGTTTCCTGCCAAATTCCTTCTGTCTAATCTAAATCTCCTGGGGTTTCTGTTAGTATGAAAGCACTTTGGTGACTATACTTTTAGTAATATACAAAACAAAGTTCTCAGGGTTCTTCTTTCATGACTCTAAATTATCAAAAGGCATATGAAAGCTATTACTGCTTCCAGAATATAATACATTCCAAAAGAAAACTTACCTGGCCTCCAAAAAAAAGGACACTATCACAGGGAGGGGAAAAGGGGGAAGACACTGTTCCAGGTTAAATGCTGTTTTAAGCTGATTGGATCCTGATATTTTTTTTTAGGCCATTAAAGATATTTGCAGGCAATTAAGGACATTTTAATATGGAATCATTTAGATCAGTGGTTTGCAACCTTTTTGGCAGCAGGAACCGGTTTCATGGAAGACAAAATTTTCCAGGACCAGGGGAGGGGGAAGGTTTTGGGATGATTCGAGCACATTACATTTATTGTGCAGTCAAACCTCTCTGCTAATGATAATGTGTATTTGCAGCCTCTCCCCAGCACTAGTATCACCACCTCAGCTCCACCTCAGATCATCAGGCATTAGATTCTTATAAGGAGCGTGCAACCTAGATCCTCGTGTGAGCAGTTTACAGTAGCAGTTCACGCTCCCATGAGAATCTAACGCTGCCTCCAATCTAGCAGGAGGTGGAGCTCAGGCAGCAATGAGAATGATGGGGAGCAGCTGTAAATACAGATGAAGCTTCGCTGGCTCAACCGCTGCTCACCTCCTGCTGTGCGGCCTGGTTCCTGTCAGGCCACCAGTCCACAGCCCAGGGGTTGGGGACCACAAACTTAGATTACATCAGGAAATAAATGTTAATTTTCCTGGGCATGATAATGCTTTGTGGCTATATTTTTGAAAGTCCTTATTCCTAGGAGA
>NW_012154837.1:9376-11527 GCF_000956105.1 Propithecus coquereli
TATAAAGAATGACTTATAAGCTTGTTCTTGGCAGTGTTGCTTGTAAGAACAATTGGAAATAATCCAACTATCTAAGACCAGGGGACTGATTCAATAAAGTATGGCACACCCATATAATGGAATAGCATGCACTTGTCAAAAATAATGAGGAAGCACTTCAAGAACTGATACATAAAGATCTTAAGATAAATTGTCATTTGAAAAAAATCAAGCTACAGAAAAATGTGTATAGTACACTTCCATGTATGTAAAAAAAGAGAGATTAAAACAGAATAGAAACATAACTGCAATGTACGTACACTTTAAAAATATGGAAAAAGAAACAAAACACTAAGACACTAGTTATCTATTGGAGTTAGCAAACTGGATGAATGAGAAACATGGATGGAAAGTACACTATTTGCTGTATGCATTTGATACATTTATATGTTTTAACTCATGAAGGTCATTATATATTCAAAATTAAATAATTTTTAAAGGACCTCATGGCAGCATTATCTTCCAAGTTTCTTCCAGAAGCCTTTCAGAGCCCTCAGTGAGTGTTGCCTGCCCTTCCAACAAGCTCCCATATCACCGTCTTCTAACCTATTAAAGCGCTTACCCTGCTGCATCATGATGGTCTATTTACTGAGGTGTCTCCACTAAAATAGAAGCTCCACTAGAAGAGAAACTATGTCTCCAAGCATACGGCACAGTGCCTGCTTCATACTAGGTGTACAAAATGCTTGCCAAAAACAGCCAATAGGAAATGAGTTGCTTCCTTTTTGATGTAAAATGCTCAACAACAACATTTGCTTAGACAGTATATCTACGAACTGAATCCAAATTATTTGCACCCAAATAATTGCTTTAAGCACAAAAGAGAGGGAAGAATGTTCATTTAAATTTAACTTGTTTTAGTATTGTGTATTAGTTTTCTATTGCTATTAATTTCTATTGTGAGCAAACTATCACAATCTTAGTGGCTTAAAACAACACTCATTTATTAGCTCACAATTGTGTATATATCAGATGTCCAGCAGGCATGAATAGGTTCTCTGGGCATCACAAGGCCAAAATTAAGTTGTCAGCCAGACTGGCTCTTATCTGGAGGCTCTGGAGAAAAATCTGCTTCTAGACTCATTCTTCTTTTTCATAAAACTCAGTTCCTTGTGGTTATAGGACTGAGCTTCCTGTTTCCTTGCTAGCCATCAGCCAATGGCTGTTCCCAGGTTCTAGAAACCACTCACAGTCTTTCACACATGGCCCCCTCCATCTGCAAAGCCAGCAACGAAGAACTACCTTCATATCAAACTCCTCTCATGTTTCAAATCTCTCACTTCCTCTTCTGCTATGAGCTGGAGAAAACTCTCTGCTTTTAAAGGGATTGTGTGATTAAGTCAGCTCCACCCAGATAATCTCCTTATTTTAAGGGCAGCTGATTAGTAACCTTAATTACACCTACAAAATCTCCTTTGCCAGGTAATAATAACATAATCAGGGGAGTAATACCAGGGGTTGGAGATCCTGGGGCATACAGCTGTCTTAGAATTCTCTCCACCATACCATGTCGACTCTTAGCATGTCAGCACTGATCATCCCCAGGAGATAGTTACCCAGATTTACTCTAGGCAGCAAAGAATGTTCTCCTTTCTCCACATATTTCTCCCTGCTTTCAATTCCTGGGATTTAATGACCTGAGAACACCAGCTGGTGTTTCTCAAGATTGTTTCAACCACCCTTACAGAAAAACAGGGGGTAGAAGGGGAGAATGGGAGTAGAGATGGTGATGGAAGCAAAGGTATGTGTGTATAGACGAGCCTAAAAATAGTTACAGGAAAGTGAACAACAAGGAAAGTTAAAAAAAAAAAAAAAAACAACTGGGGAGTGTAATTTATATAGGCATCCAAGATGAACCAAGATATAGAGAGAAATTGTCCTTACCTAAATGGTAAGGAGACCATACTGCCTGACAAACTGTAGGTGCATAAAAATTCCTTGTATAAGTGAAAACAGGGATTATTTGAATATTGTCAACATTACTAAAAAAATCATCCTTTCACTTCAATATAAAATACTTGATATAAAAGAGATATGTTTTATTGGTATTAGTAATGCCACTTTGTGGTCATTCAGATCTAAAGCCGATGGGTAAGAAATACATACACATAC
>NW_012154838.1:0-323 GCF_000956105.1 Propithecus coquereli
TGATTATTTTTCATACAGTCTGTAAGGCAATGCAATACTAGAAAGCCACTCACTGGTCTTGTTAGTTAATTTTCAAAGCATGGTTAAAAAAAAAATTATCTTCATGTGAGATAAAGCACACTGAAATGTTAAATGAATGGCCAAGGTGGATAACACCCTGGAAGTTACAACATTCCCACCAAGCCTCTTGACTCTTTTTCTTGGAGGGCATAAGTAAGGGCTCCTTTAATAAGAATCATCCAGAGTTGGCTAAAGTATTGAAAGGATGAGTTAAGCAGGTGTTGGGACCTCTGAACTATCTGCACTAGCAAACACAGGAGTGT
>NW_012154838.1:3113-3462 GCF_000956105.1 Propithecus coquereli
TGTGCCACCTTGCAAAAGGCACAGATCATTAAGCATATGGATTTTAATTATTTCAGCTGTAGCCTCTTCCTGGGTTGGGAGGAGAGGGTGTAGGGTAATTTTATATTGTTGCAGCCAGAAAGATTATCAGGCTGCAATATGGCACACTTCACAAACGAGACTTTTGCAAGGACCTGTTAAATGTAGCAATAGCAACACTCCATAAAAAGGTGATTATTGTTTTGGGCTTGAATGCAATAGAAGACCATAAATTTGGAAATGTTAAATAGTGATGAACTAAGCTTAAGAGAAAATGGCCTATAGAGAATCAATAGTGAACTCAATTTCACTTCATATTTTTATAAAATAA
>NW_012154838.1:7967-9832 GCF_000956105.1 Propithecus coquereli
TCAGTCAAAATAATGTTAGGAAACATAGGACAAAATTATTTTTGTAATGTATGCTAGCTGAATTTTCAAACAATATGCTCAATATCTTTTTCTTCAACTTTCAGACACTGTTCTGATGAAGTACATCAAAAGTTAAAGTGGGGATTCTACTGTTAAGCTGAAAAAGTAGAATATCTTTTTTTGTATTCCCAGATTTTTTTGGACATTCTTTGGTGTATTAACAATTAGATCTATTCTCAGATTATCTTGTCAGTCATATAGTCTTTCTGCTTCTTGTAGGCTGCCCCCAAGAAAAGGGAGCCCCATTTTGTGCTTCTTCATATTTATTTGCTTTAAAGGAAAAGTGAGAAAATCGTGATAAATGACTTGAAAATTGTACTGTTTGTATCTGCCAGTGAACGTAGGTGTACAGTCCCTAGGTAAACATATTTCTCACTATGAATTAATCAACTCACATTGGGAGTATAACTTCCCATGTAGGTCTGCCTATAGAGAGAGAATATTCTGGCCTGCTGATGTTAGTATCCTACTCTGCATGATACCATAATAAGGATTAATAAGCTAACATGGATTTTTTTTAAAAGCAAATACCCATGGTAATTTAATTCTTACATCATTTACACATTAGGTAGTTAGAGTGATTTAGCAATTGCCCTGGGACACTGCTGGGAGGTGTTTGACTGTGGTAAGTATGGGAACTGGTTTTGAACAATGAAGGGGAGTTCATTTTCAACTTGTACCCTGGATAGCAAGTGGCTTTTTTTTTACCAAAAGGAGTTTAAAGGTATGGTTCGTAAGAAAATACAGACGCCAAAGAACCTATAGGCCTAGAAGACTTATATAAGAGACAAAGAACTGAATCCTTACTGAGCAATACATGCATTTAACAAGAAAAATTCTAAGCCACTTCCAGTCAGTATTCAGGGCCATGAAGCAAGAAGCTGGCATCCTGACACACTGGACAGGGACATGGCAGTCCAGGCTGATCTAGTCCATGCTCTTACAGAAGCCATCACCCGGTCACACTGGTCTAAGGCTATCATTAAAGCAGAAAAAGAGGCCAGGTTTGAATCCATCATGCATCCATTACAAGGTACTCTATAAACAATGGGTAGTCGACTACATTTAATTCTCATAACAGAGTGTGGTTTCAGTAATTTTTAATAGGTCTATATGTTATCTACACGCCATTTCAATTTAAAGAATACTTTCAGGTATAAATTCATCAGCATACACTCACATGCCACATAAACTCTCCATCTAAGAGCACCCTACTTAATCATTAAATACTCTAAGCAAGGCTTTCGCACCAAGAGCTGGCAAAACCAGTCAATGAAATGATTTATAGAATTTAGCCTTAAGGCTTCTTTTTCTTCATGTGCTACACAGTTTAATTATATTTGATAATGCCCAAATCTAATATTTTCAATAATCAACAGATGCAGCTAGAGATTATTTCCAAAAATGGCAGCATTGCAAAAACCTATTTTGCTCTAGTCTATGTGAATCTCTTCTATGTTAATTGATGTTTCTTCCTTACCTCTTACTTTTAGCACATCTCACTTTTCCCTAGACACTAAGTAATAATAATCTCAAGGACCCCTTCCAATTCTAGATGCAAAAAACCGTAACAGCTGTAATTTATAAAGTACTTATTAGGTACCAGGTACAATGCCCAACAGTTTATATACAAAATCTCACAAGGAAGTAGATGACATTAGCTCCATTTCAAAGATAGTGGGGGTAACCTATGACTTAGCTCAGAAAGGATCATTAATTTGTTCAAGGTCATACAGCTAATTGGCTTCATCCCTGGGATGTGAATCTAAGGCTGTTGGACTCAAAAGTCTGTGATCTTAGTAAAC
>NW_012154839.1:0-303 GCF_000956105.1 Propithecus coquereli
TAATTTTTTTTGTAGAAAGTCGATATAGATTTGTGTATGTGTGAAGCAAACAAGTAAATCCCTGAAAGGAAAACAAGTACTAAAAGCAAGAGCCCAATTTATGGGCTCAGTGTTGTCCTTTTTCAACAAATTTTGCTTTGTCCTCTTTTGCTCTTCCATTTATGAAGATAAAATGAAACTGATTTCATACTTATAGTAGTGACATAAAATTACCGTGAAATGGCTGGGTGCGGTGGCTCACGCCTGCAATCCTAGCTCTCTGGGAGGCCGAGGCGGGCGGATTGTTTGAGCTCAGGAGTTCGA
>NW_012154839.1:2287-2991 GCF_000956105.1 Propithecus coquereli
CCTTTAAGAAAATAAACCAAAAAACCCCGGAAATTGGGGGACTTCAGCTATCTGATGTCAAGACTTTTAAAGCTACAGTAATCAGTCCAGCGCAGGGTCAGTACACGGAGAAACACGCGTCAGTGAAACGGAACAGTCTAGATACACAGCCACACGCACGTGGTCGACTGATTTTCAACAAAGGAACTAAGATAATTCAATAGGGAATGGAAAGTCTTTTCAAGTAAGGATGTTGGAACACAAACATAACCCAATTCAGGATGAATTGTAGACCTGAACATTAAAGACTTCTGGAAGAAATTCTAGAGGAGTAACTTCATGACTTTGGAATAGGCAAGTATTTCTTAGACAGGAGACAAAAAAAAGCTCACCATTAAAAAAGGTGCAGGAAGTTGGACTGCATCAAAGGGAACATTTCTGTTCATCAAAATATTCCATTACGAAAATGAATAAGCAAGCCACAACTGGGGAAATATATCGTACAAAAGGACGTATAACCAGAATGTGAAAAGAATGCCTGCAACTCAATAATAAAGACACAGTCGAATTGAAAAATGGTTAAGAAACTTGAATCGAAACTTTACAAAAAGAGATAAACAAATAGACAATAAACCTGTGGAAAGACGTGTAACATAGTTAGCTGACAGGAAATGCAAATAAAACCCAGAATGAGATAGTATTTTTCAATCACCAGAATGGTTAAA
>NW_012154839.1:4961-5332 GCF_000956105.1 Propithecus coquereli
ACGCAGTTTGACAAAGGACTCACCGTTGCTGAGTCGTGATTCTCCGCCAGGCACGACTCTCTAAAGGTGCCATAAAACAGAGGCTTTCGAACAACACGTTCTCTGCACGGCGAATATCCACCTTTCTTTCTCGTGAGCGAGTTATTGCTCACAATTTTAAAAAATTCTCCACACGGTGCAGTACAATGGACATTGGAGAGTCAGAACGGGGGAGGCTGAGAGGGGCGTGAGGGAAGGAAAACCACCTCTCGGGTGCAGTGTGTACCATTCGCGTGACGGGCACACTAAAAGCGCAGATGTCACCGCCATGCAGTTCATCCATGTAACCAAAAACCTGCCCCTAAATCTATCAACATTTAAAAAGTTCATAA
>NW_012154840.1:0-1071 GCF_000956105.1 Propithecus coquereli
TGAAAATTATAACCACAATGAGATACCACTACACCTTTTTGAATAGCCAAAATGAAAAAAAATGATTGGTCATACCAAGTATTAGTGAGGATACAGTGCAATTGGAACTATTATATATTTCTAGTAGGAATTAATATCAAATGGTACAACCCTTTTTTAAAACAGTTTGGCAGTTTTCTAAAAAGATAAACATATACCTACCATTTAATTCAAGCACTTCAACTCCTAGGTATTTACCTAAGAGAAATGAAAGCGTATGTCCACATGTGAATGTCCATAGTGGCTCTATTTATAATAGCTAAAAACTGTCGGCAAGTGAATGAATAAATTGTGGTCTACCCATACAATGGAATACTGCTCAACAATAAAAAGGAATGAATTATTGCTACCAATAAAACCTCATGAATGAATCTCACAATAAATATGCTAGATGAATGAAGCCAGACAAAGAAGAGTGCATACTGTCTGATTCCATTTGTATGAAATTTTAGAAATGGAAACTAATCCGTAGTGAGAAAGCAGATCAGTCTTGCTCTGAGGTGTGGGGTGCAGGGAAGGATTAAAAGAGGCACCAGAAAACTTTGGGCTTGATGGCACTGTTCATTTTATTGATTTTGGTGATGATTCATGGCTATATACATATGTCAAAAGTTACCATATAATACACTTGAACTATGGACAGTTCATTGTAGGTCAATTATACATTAATAAAGCTGCTTAAAATTTAAAAAATGAAACAAATTAAAGTGAAAACACAACATATCAAAACCTATGGCATACAGAATGAACAGTAATAAGAGGCAAGTTTAAAGCAATATGTATGTACATCAGAAAAGTAGAAAAAACTTCAAATAAACAACTTAACTATGCACCTCCAGGAACTAGAAACACAAGAGCAAACCAAACCCAAAATTAGTAAAAGAAAAGACATAATAAAGATCAGAACAGAAATAAATGAAATTGAAACAAAAATAATACAGAAGATCAAAGAAATGAAAAGTTATTTTTTTGAAAAGATTACCAAACTGAAACACCTTTAGCCAGACTAAGAAACAAGAGAGAGGACCCAAT
>NW_012154840.1:2088-3325 GCF_000956105.1 Propithecus coquereli
ATAAACAATCTGAAAAAGAAACCAAGAAAGTAATCACATTTATAATATCTATAAATAAAATAGAATGCCTAGAACAAACTTATCAAAAGTGAAAGATTTCTATAATGACAACAATAAAACATTAGTGAAAGAAATTGAAGAGGACACAAAAAAATGGAAAGATATTCCATGCTCATGAAATAAACAATATTATAACAATGCTGATACTACCCAAAGCAACCTACAGATTCAATGCAATCTCCATCACAATATCAATGGCATTCTTCACAGAAATAGAGAAAATAATTCTAAAATTTATATGAAATCACAAAAGACCCAGAATAGCCGAAGCCAACCTGAGCAAAAAGAACAAAACTGGAGGAATCACATTACCCGACTTCAAATTATACTTCAGAGCTCTAGTAACCAACGCAGTAGGATACTGGCATGAAAACAGATGATGCATAGACCAATGGAACAGAATAGAGAACCCAGAAATAAATCCAAAAATCTATAGCCAACTATTTTCAGCAAAGTTGCCAAGAACATACAGTGGGAAAGGGGCAGTCTCTTCTATGAATGGTAATAGGAAAACTGGATACCCACATGCAGAAGAATGAAACTAGATCCTTATCTCTTGCCATATATGAACATCAAACAAAAATGGATTGAAGACTTAAATCTAACAGCTGAAACTATGAAACCACTAAAGAAAACTTGGGAAAATGCTTCAGAACGTTGGCCTGGGCAATGATTTCTTGAGTAATATTCCCAAAGCACAGGAAAAGAAAGCAAAATGAACAAATGGGATCACATCAAGTTAAAAATCTTCTGCACTCCAAAGGAAACAATCAAAAAAGAGAAGAGACAATCCAAAGAATGGAACAAAATATTTTCAACTACCCAGTTGACAAGGGATTAGTAACAATAATATATAAGAAGCTCCAACAACTCATAAAAAATCAAATAATACAATTAAAGTATGGGCAAAGGATCTGAATAAACATTTTTCAAAAGAAGACATACAATCTGGATCCACACCTCTCACCCCTCACAAAAATCAACTCACGCTGGGTCACAGATCTAAACCTAAGGAGTGAAACTATTAGAATTCCAGAGGAAGAAGCTTGAAATACTCTTCTAGACATTGGCCTAGGCAAAGGATTTATGAAGAAGACCTCAAAGGCAATCACAGCAACAACCAAAATAAATAAATGGGACCTGATCAAATTAAAAAGCTTCTGCACAGCCAAAGAAA
>NW_012154840.1:8153-8644 GCF_000956105.1 Propithecus coquereli
GAAAGTTTTATGTGGCTTTTGTATGTATGACAGTACCATTAACTTTGTTAAAACATGGCAATATTTTGTGTATATTTATTCATCTCTGTGTCGACAAAATTGCAGACATTGGTCTGGTCTTATGAACAATAAATAAGTTATGACATTCAAGAAGCGAGACTTCAGGATGTAAAGGTGAAAAATTAAGCTCTATATTTACAAAGTAATAGATTCCCTATATGAAGTACTGTATATATGAGGTTTTACACATCTGTCAAATAGTCCCATGATTAGCCAACCAATTGATAAGCAGAAATATCTAGATAACAGAAAATAATTTTGCCTATATAATTTTGGTGTTTTAAATTGCTAGAATTTAACATTTTATTAAAGTATAACTGCTCATCTTGACTACAGGTAATTAACTGAACTAATTTCAGTTTTTCAAATATGGAAACTAGGGGCCATGCTACTGATGAGTTCAGTATACTGACAGCAATAACAACATTCAT
>NW_012154840.1:9302-10397 GCF_000956105.1 Propithecus coquereli
TCTGACCTAGATCATGCCTTATTATCATGTTTGGACCATTGTACTATCCCTCCAGCTTTCCCATTTCCATCCTTGCCTCATTTTATCATCTACATTGTAATATTCTTCCCATAACATTGTTATCATGTAAGTCAACTGTTCAAGGACCTCCCCTATCTCCCATATTAATTTCCGAAAGTTGAAACTCCACATTTGATAAATTAAAAAATCATTTTCTCTCTGTGGTTTAAATTCCACACTAAATTTCCTTCTCTACCCATTTTTATACTGTTGTCTGACTAATCCTTTCTGCTACTATATTATCAACTTATCATTTATACCCTTCATCCAATTACATCTTCTATTTGAAACTTCTTAGATAATTTTTCCCCATTTGAAAATTCTGTAGCACTCATTGTCTGCATTTTTCTTCTGTCTGTATTCCACAGCCTTGCAGTGCATACATCTTTTCCCATGTCTTTAATTACCTGGTGAGTTCTTGAAGGTAGGGACTATATCATATGCCACTTGGAAACTCCCTCATTGTTTGGCACAATGCAATGTTCAGAGTAAGCTCTTGATAGTTTGTTAATTGCTAACTGACATGCAAGACGACTGAACAAATGTCAATATATTAATTATTTCTACATTCTCTTAACATGCAATAGCATATGTTTATGAGATATTTAACACAATGTGAAAAGAGGCTCAAACAATCTCCATGGTCTACTCTCATGGCACAAAAAGGAACTTGTAATTACTTCCAGGTATTCCATCATGATTTTCTGCACCACAAACTGGAGTTTATCCATCTGTTTCCCCAACCCCCTGCTTATTCTTTCAGAAAAAAAATTTCCAACAGTACCATTTTTTTTAAACCAAGCTCTTGGCAAAGACTTCCGGTTTAACTCAATTCTTATTGTTATTTCCCCTTGAGGTCTGTGGCTGCTTTGTCTTCCTCTGATTGCTCCCATACACAGTACACTAAACTCTCCTGCAAAGGAGTGGTTCCCAGTTTCCCAAGAGAGAGTCCTTGTCACCACTCCTGCTGCCTTGTGCCTGAGCCATTTGGAACTCAGCCATAGAGTGGCACAAATTGTGATTCAGTCCTTTTGC
>NW_012154840.1:10626-11055 GCF_000956105.1 Propithecus coquereli
ATCTGTGTGATGGGCACACTTATAACTTTGACTCAAATTGTACAAAAGCAATTCATGTAAGCAAAAATTTGTAACCTTATAATATTCTGAAACAAAAAATGTAACAAACTAAAAATAAGTGGCGTTTAGAGAAACCCATGGCTAACATCATGTACAGTGCTGAAAGTCTGATAGCTTTCTACCTAAGATCAAGGAGAAGCCAGGGATTCACACTGTATCGACTTCTATAAAATATTGTACTAAAGGTTCCAGCCAGATTAATTAGATAAGAAAAAGAAATCAAAACAAGTAAATTGATAGGAAGAAATGAAACAATCTCTATTTACAGAAGACATGATCTTATATACAGAAAAACATAAAAATGCATCAAAAAAACTTTTAGAGCTATTAAACTAATTCAGCAAAATTGCAGGATCCAAGGTCTACACA
>NW_012154840.1:11105-11580 GCF_000956105.1 Propithecus coquereli
AATAATTAAGTTGTTAATTGATTGGTACCCTATTTCACATTATAAAAAATAGAATGACATTCCTTAGGTCCTCCACTCTTTGAAGAACTAATTGCAATTTAAGACAGAGAAGATTTTCAACAGGTAGATAATAGATAGATGATAGATTGATGGTAGATGGATAAATAAAAAGGAAAAGCAAATGTTAGAAAAGAATGGCTAATTTACAAACTTCTGCTAAACAGAATCCTCAGCATGGGAAAACAGGTGCCATGCAGTCCTATTAACTCAGAGTTCACAGAAGACCCCAAATAGCCAAAGCAACTCTAAAGAAAAAGAACAAATGGTGAGCAATCACTTTACCATACTTCAGGCTATATACTAAAAATATGTAGTAACTAAAACAGCATGGTACTGGCACAAGAACAGAGACATGGACCAATGGAACAGACCAAAGAACCCTGATATAAAACCATCTTCATATTGCTATCTGATC
>NW_012154840.1:11943-12208 GCF_000956105.1 Propithecus coquereli
AATGTCTCTAATCATCAGAGAAATGCAAATCAAAACTACAATGAGATATCACCTACCTCTAGTGAGAATGGCTTTTATCAAAAAGTCCCAGAACAACATGCTGGTGTGGATGTGGAGAAAATGAGACACTTATACACTGTTGGTGCGACTGCAAACTAGTACAACCTCTATGGAAGGCAGTATGGGATACCTCAAAGAACTAAAAGTAGACCTACAATTTGATCTAGCAATCCCACTATTGAGTATTTACCAAAAGGAAAAAAAA
>NW_012154840.1:14303-29505 GCF_000956105.1 Propithecus coquereli
ATGGACATTTTAACAATATTGATTCTACCAATCCGTGATCATGATAGAGATTTTCATCTGTTTAGATCTACAATTTCTTTTCTCAGTGTTTTATATTCCCCCCTCTATATGTCTCTTACCTCCTTCGTTAAATATATTCCTAAATATTTAATTTTCTTTGATGCTATTGTGAAAGGTGTTGCATCTTTGACTTGATTTTTGGCTTGACTGTTATTTACATATATGAATGCCACAAACTCTCACTCTTTGTTGATGATACGCTATTATATATAGAAAACCCCAAGGATTCAACCAAGTGACTCCTGGAATTGATAAATGAATTCAGTAAAGTCTCAGGATACAAAATTAATGCATATAAAACATTTTCTTTGTCCATCCATGTATTGGTGGACACTTAGGTTGATTCCATATCTTGGCTATTGTAAATAATGCTGCAATAAACACAAGAGTGTAGTTATCTCTTTGATTTATTGATTTCTTTACCTTTGGATAATAACACGGTAGTGGCATTGCTGGATCATATGGTGGTTCTAGTTTTAGTTTTGTGAAAAATATTGATATTGTTTTTCCATAACTGCAGAGTACATTTTGAGGGCACCTACAGTACAGATGGATAGGAAGAGGGAAACGCAAGAGATGAAAAGACAAAATAAGAATAATGGGAGGGTAACTAAATATAGATTCACAGTTTTCCTGATGCCTAATTCATCATATGTAAGTACTTATCTGTGGACATAGTATTCCCATTGCAGTCACAAGTTTTATTTCTTATGTTATTTTGTTAGTAGAATGAAACCTACTTACTTTTTCAAGGCTTAGAAATTAGTAGAATGAGTAGATGATAATACCTTTACTCACACACCCCTGAATCTCACTTGAACTGCTTTGAACTTTAGCTTCCTTTAGCTTTGATAAACAAGTAAAACACATATAGGGGGATGTATGCTTTCGTGAATATTTGTACTGATGCAATATCAATTGCAAACCAAAATAATATCTCAGGGAGATAATTAAATCATAACTTTGTCCAGAAATTTTCACTACAGCCCTAACCAAACTGAAGGTTTTGCACATAAATACGTGTCATCTTATGTACAGAAAAATAAATACGTAGGAAGCAAGGAGGTAAGAAAGATACTGGTTTCTGTTAAAGTGATCCAATCACTGCTAAGTGACTCAGTGTGCTATAACATACCTAATATTATCACATCTGTAATACTCCAACATTTCGCTTCATTATACCTTGGGAAATATCACATTAGGATCTTTAAGTATGAAAAATATTATAAATTTTGTCTTGATATATTAAATGTTTGGTACAACTAAGCCCACTAAAGTGATAGTAATTTATAACAATCTGAAACACAGGCACTTTAGGATGGATGCTTATTATTGACCTTAGATGATTTTTCCCCTTGAATGATGACTGAATTCCCCAAGTCCCCATAATAAAAGTACTATTTAATATGTAGAAAATATAGATTGATATTTCCTAATTCAACTTACTGCCAACTTATGAATTTAACATTAGTGTTTACACATTTTATGCAGGGTTTGATTTAATATGATGAATATTCTGGTTTAACAGTCTAGAATATCACTAGGTGCTACTTCTTAATGATGGCATTCTGAAAACAATATCCATCTTTTGTGAGTTTATGAATCAGGCCAAAAAGGCTTTTCAATGAAAGCAAGATTCTTGAAATTTAATGAAGTAGCCAAAATCCAAGATTTGATTCTTGAGTGGGTGTTTTGTCAGACTTTCTGCTGATTATGCCTTTGTGATACTACAGAGGATTTTTGCATAATGGACATAAATCTCTCTACATAAACCACCTGAGAGGCAAGAAAAATGGACTCTGTCAAGGAACTACAAAGAAATGCATTAAACAACAGCTCTCTGTAGAGAAAGGACACCATTTTAAATATAGGTTTGGGAAAATATGAATAAAATAATAATTTTATGCCATTCTGGGACATCTTACTTAAAAAAAAACATATGGCAGAATTTTGTAGCTTTGGTGGCTTTAGAAGTGCATATGTTAGTATATTCTTCATATTTTTTAACCAAGCTTCTAGAGGAAAATTGAGAAGGCTTTTTCTCTATAGGCAGTCAGCACCGAAGTAGTTATTCATCTGGGAATTCACAGTACTACTGTAACTCCCAATTAGCAAAACATACATTAAAAACTGCTGTAAACCACTCTAGGAGGCTGGCTGATGTCTGTGATTAATAGCTGTGAATCTACAGCTATTGCACATAGGTCTTAACAGAGCTATTTGTAAATTGTCAACACAAACTCATGCAACCTCAGGTTATCAATCAGAAGGTATGCATTGCGGTTAGTTAATTACAGCCACTCTTCTATGGCACCAGGATGTGTATAATATTGCTCAATGACATAAAACTGCCAAAGACTAGTGATGAAGCTAATTTGAAAGCAAAATCTTACAATTCAAGTATATTTGTTTCCTTCTGCTTGTTAAGTCTCACAAAAAGAAACATGGGCCTTATTTAAATGTTTAAAGCTGCTTCCCTTTCAATTTCCGCAATCCTTCCTTTGTTATACATGTCCTCATAAATTGTTTTGTTGCTATAGCAATATTTTTCTATATTATAGAAGCAAATCTAGCAAGAATGATATTTGTAGAACGCACACTCATCCAAGGCTATATTCTTCCTAACTAGTCTCAAAGGTGTCTATCACACAATTGTGGATTCAATATAAATATTTTGCATGTCCTTTTTCTTTAAGGTTGGTTACCTTTTGTAATTCTTGGCTCATGGATAAACCACTTCAGGTCTCAACAGAAACCACAGACCTTTATAGGGTACAGTCATTTTTATTTGTCAGTGTATTCGTGTTCATTCTACCACTTGACCATATGACATCTTAGTGAGGTACATAGGACAGGCAATATAGTTTATAAAAAATGGTAACAGCATAATTAATAATATATTAGGGCATATAGCATTCTAGTTAGTATGGCCATTCATTCACTGTTTACAAAATATTGTCTGTATGGCATTTACTTACATTTCAATTATATTTAAAAGCCCTGTTAAAATCAGAATTTATGAATTGAGGTTAAAATCTTTTTTTTTTCATAAATGCACCATAATTGCAATCATAATTGTAATTTACATAAAATCTAATGTTTAGAGATATGTAAGAGAAACATTAGAAAAAAGTCTTAAGAATAGTAAGTAGAAAAGCCTCCTTAATAATTTTCAAGATGCTGAAATTGTTTTCCTCGAAATGCTTGCCATAATTCTAAATTTTAAATGTTAAAAGCAATTATTTAAGTTTGAGTTAAGTATCTTTAAGCCAATCTAAGTATATAGTAAATAATTTATCTAATCAAATATTTCTAAAGTGATGTAGTATAACAGAAATAAGTTTACAGAAGTTATAATATACAGAATCAATGTAAACAAATATTTTTCCTTCCACATCACAAATTAACCACTATGGTAATTCTCTTGATATTAAATTTGAGAAAAATACCATTTAGGGAAACAACTTTTGAAATGTGGACACAAGTGTCAAAACTAACTCTAATTGCAAATTTATATGGTAACAAAAATAGAGTAAATATGACAGATGAAAAATAGCATCGTATATTATCTGAGAGGTAGTGCTGTACAGGGGTGGTCACTGTGGGAGAAACCTGGACAATTATGAAGTAAACAAAATTTATCTTTAACTTGCTCCTGACCACTACCTCAGATACATTACTAGACTTCACATGTGTCCCTGCTATATCAGACTTCCCTGAGTCCACTCAGAAACCAAGGTCATGTGACTCCATGCAGTGTTCTGTGCTCCAAACTCATCCCTTTCTGCTTCCTCCTCCCCATAAAAAGTGGTTAACTAAGGGGTTAATATATTTCTCCTGAGTCAAATATTTGTATTGCCACAGGGTAATCTTGGAGAAAGAGTTTTCTAAATGAGTGATTCTAACGATGAGGAAAAATTTAGGTTTATGATATTTTTTTGCCCCATGAATTCGCCATCTGGCCATTTGCCTACTACAGATAAGCCCTGTGTTAACGCTAATAATTCTGCATTGGCTGAAATAGAAGAATTTTCCCACTGGGTTAATGGCAGCAGTAAAATAAAGCACACTCTGATTTTGGCACCCATTTAGAAATATGGCACTGAACAATAAATGGAACATCTGAAACACAGAAAGGTTGCTTTCTAAAACAAAATCCCAGGTCCTTCTCACCCAGTAAGTTCCCTACTGAGTCTAAAGAAGTGGTTATCTGAACCCAGACCAATAACTCCAAATGACCACAGGTTTTAAAAAATAAAATTGCCATACTTAAATACTTAGAGCCTGTATAATATTTAAAGCACTTATAATTTATTTTATTTCTAAACTACTCTGATACCTCTTGCCATTTAGTCCAGCTGAGGCAAGGTTTCCTAGCCACTTTTCTCAATCCCTCCAAAACAAGGAACAACCTCAGGGAGCCTCTGAGATCTAACTTGATTTCCACTCTAGCAAATGTGTAGATGGCTGAGCCCTTAATGATTCAGGCAGAGGTCTTCCTTATAATTGACACACAGAAGTATTTGTTAATGGATTCCTTAGCTGCTGCCAAGTTCTTCTGTTAAGCTATTCATATGTGTAATAAATGTAAGTTTCATGAAAAAAAAGTAGCTAGAGTGCTAGGGGAAAAAAAAAAAAAAAAAGCCCTAAAATTCCCTTGCATTTAAAACCGGCAGAACTGTGACCTAAAACAGGCTAGGAGTTTGAGGTTGCTGTGAGCTAGGCTGACGCCACAGCACTCTAGCCCGGGCAACAGAGTGAAATTCTAGGGGAAAAAAAAAAAAAAAAAGTCCTCTAAATTCCCTTAGCTTTCTACCCTGGAACTCCTGACTCAAGAAACACTAGTGCCCTCTCTTGGTCAGAAGAAAGACAAACTTTATCCTATCTATTTATACAGGAGCAGTCAACAGAGAATTACCAAATATTTTATGACCCCCTGTCAAAAACATCTCATCTATAGGAAGAATGCTAAGGAACGACATGAATTTTACTGCTTCTATCTGAAAAGCAATACTACTGTCTACGAGTCCTAGACCCACATAAGAGGTACATATTTATTTTCAAAGACTGCATAAAATATATTCCAGCATTTCAAAATTGCCTAAAGAATAGATATTGAAGAATGATATGTACACGAAAGTGTTTAAAAGATTGGTGAGAAAGTATAATTTAAAATTGTGGAAACCTTCTTAAAAGATGGTTTTTCATAAAAGAATTCATTCTTTTCATGCACGTCTTTTCTTGTGTGCAGATGTGCAATGCTTCAGTGCAAGGGAGAAACCTATAAAGAAACTGAATGCGTAATAAGGAAGCTTGAAACACACACATACATATATACACATGTACACACAAAAAAGTCAAACCAATACTTCCCTCTTCAAATTAATTGTTTTGGCAAGCTATACTCATACACTGTGAAACTTTTTAAAACTTCCCTTCGGAAATTATAGTTAGAACCAAAATTCATTATCATTACTTTCTGATAAAACTTTATTTTTGATCTATGGATGTATTACTTAGCTTGAGCTCCCATATGATGTAGCATGTTAAACTCTAAATCCCATTGAGCAGTTTCCAAAAATTCAAATATATTTTCCGAGGGGAAATATTTATCAATACCAAGGATATTCAAACAGATTTATCACTCACTCAGAAGATAATTGTAAAATTTGAAAAAATGCCAAGGATGTCTAAAGCAATTCCTATAACGTGAAAATAAGTGGAGTAGCTGTCCACGTTGACTACTTTGAAGGAAATGAGATTTAGATGTCTGAATTTTTTCAATTTGTGTTTTCCAAAAATCATGCATATCTCTTTTCTCTCACAGCTAAAAAATATACGCCTGTAATCCTAGCACTCTGGGAGGCCGTGACCGGCAGATCATTTGAGTTCAAAAGTTTGAGACCAGCCTGATCAAGAGAGAGACCCCGTCTCTCCGAAAAAAAATAAATAGAAATAAATTAGCTGGACAACAAAAAATACATAGAAAAAATTAGCCAGGCATGGTGGCACATGCCTGTAGTCTCAGCTACTACGGAGGCTGAGGCAGGAGGATTGCTTGAGCCCAGGAGTTTGAAGTTGCTGTGAACTAGGCTGATGCCACGGCACTCTAGCCCAGGCAACAGAGTGAGACTCTGTCTCAAAAAATAAATAAATAAGGAAATATATTACTGCGCTTCAAATTGGGACCTGGAGTTTCAACCACAGAAAGCATGGATATTTATTTGGCCATGTATTTCCAGGGATTCAAAGGATTATTTTCCCCTTCCCCACCAGTGTGTTAGGGAGCCTCATTATAGTCTCCTCAGGGTGGAAGTCTAGGCTCCCTGGAAGCCTAGGAAGTCTTAGCCTTTGCTTGAGTTGATGGAGTGGGATCACAGTTTTTTGTTGTTGTTTTTCCCCCTGTAGCATTTGGCTGGAGTAGAGTAGATAATGTCCAGATATTTTCTATTTTACTAGGCCAACACTCTCCTTTTCCTTTAGCTAGAGAGGGATAGACTTTTGCTAGAGATTTATTTTTTGTCTCCTTCTGTTGGTGTTTCCAGGTATTGCCTGCTTAGCTTCAAGTCTTAAATATATTAGACAAAACAAATAATTCACTTCCATGTAGTTTCCTCATATCCTGAGGTTCCTGGAAGGTCTGCCTTCTTTTCTATGCCTTTTAGAGTCTTCTAATGTTTGTTTTATATTTGATGTCCAGGCTTTTTAGCTGTATTCAGTGTGGTAGGTAGTAAAAAATATGGGTAGTTCATATTCCTGGAAGCAGAAATACACATTACTTTTGAGATGTCTAAGATGTACATTTGGAGATGCTCAGTACACAGCTGAATACATGAATGGTGAGTTCAGGGCAAGGTCTGAGATATTAATCTAGGAGGCACAAGAATATGATGGCATTTAACACTATGATCCAGGAAGTGACTGTAAATAGAAAAGAGAAGATACCTAAGGACTTAGTGCTGAGACAATTCAATGCTTAGAAGTGGGAGAGATGGGGAGGATACAGAAATGGATCCCGAGAAGGAGCAATCAGGAAGGTGAGAAGAAGCACAAGAGAGAGTGGTTTCTTAGAAGTCAAGTTGAGATAGTATTTCAGGAATTATAGAGTGATCCAACTGTATCCACTGCTGCTGAAAGATCAAATAACAAGAGGACTGAAAATGGACTATGGGATGTAGATACATAGATGCTCTTTTGTGGTTGCTGCATTGATGCTTTAGTGAATCCATCATTTTATAATTTTCACCAGGTATATATCCTAAGAATTATATTATCTCAGAGTAAGAAGCTTACAAAAGCCATCATCCAAGCATGCAACCAATCTATAGCATCTCTGATGATTATTGGTGGTCATTGCTTAAGCACTCCAGTGGCAGTTAGCTCATGACTGTTTAAAGTAGTCATTTCCGTTTTTAGAGTAACTTATTGTTCCTTGAATTGAATATGTATTTACTTTTAATTCCTACCCATTGTTCACAGTTCTGTTGTTGCATTCATACAATATAAAGAAAGGCTGTGAGGTATTCAGAAGGCATCTCTGGTATTTTTTAAAACTCCGATTTTTTTTTTTCAAATTTCTTTCACTTCCACGAGTTCTAAGCCTTCACAAGGGTGGAAACTTCAAAAATGGCTCTACCTCCACGAGTAGTCACTACCCAGGTTCAGGAGGACCCTGATTTAGTCTTATCTCGCCACCCCATCCCCATGAAGCCTTTCTCAAGCACAAATGATCACTAAGCACCATCCTCAACTTGTACCTCCAAATATGGCTCCTTTCCTGTAGGCCATAGTCTATCACTCGCCATCCCTATTCCCCATCCATTAACAAGCCATTGAAAGTCTCTGCTCTGAACCCATTAGAGGCCTGATGTTTACAACTTTGTGATTAGTTATTTGATATGATTCTCTTAACCCAAGTACCCAGTTGGAAAATCCAAGCCATTTCTCAGGTACACCTACCAGTGGCTCCTAAATGTCATTCTGTCCCAAACTCCATTGGACATCTCAACACCAACCCACCCTAACATGGAGTCAGTATATGAGTTCATAAAATGTAGCCGCCCAACTCTAAAACAATATTGCTACAAGCTCAGTACAGTGGGCATGAGGATAATCCCATACCAGTTACTAAGGCGACCTGCCACCCATGGGATAAACAATGTTCCAGAAAAAAAAAAAAAAGCAGTTATGGGAAGCTCAAGATAATTTGAGTGGATTAAAGTCACCATATATCTAATTTTCCACACATCCAGAGAAACTTCTTTAATAGAGTTATCAAGGTCACTCCTACACCAGTCATACTTGAATGTGAACCAACTCAATTTGACTTGGTTGAACAGCAGGCCACAGTTCTTTGGTTATCTCTTCATTCCAATCGGCATGATTAGAATGTTGAAAACTTTTTATCTTGTTTACTTAACTGATCCCAGGGCAGGGAAACAGCCAATGCAATCTGAAGTGGTTCCATGAAGACAGAATTAATGTTTATATGGAGTCAACTCTTTGTTCTTAGCTATTGCCCACTCCTCATTATTAAGTACTAAAAGAACTTCATTCAACAGCACACTCAGTTAGATATATATCTGCCTTTTTCTGCCTTTCTGGATTGAAAACGGTTCTTTATTCTATATTATTGTTTCCCTAATAACATCCCTGACCACTATTAGATTCATGTACATAACCAGTCAGCATTCGCACTGTACTCTCTCACCCCATTCCAAGAACTAGCATTCGCTCATTGTTTCTTAGCCTCACCGTTTACTAGGCAGTTGGAATTTGACACTTTGAACCAATCAGGAACTAGAATTTGGCTATGTTAATTTTGGTTTACCCAGACAGCAGCCATCACAGCAGCAGCCCCTATCCAAAGTATAAAAATCTCAAAGCAGGACTTATGGTAGTCTGAATAATGGGTCCCAAAATGTCCATGCCCTAATCCTTGGACCCTGTAAATCTGTTACCTTACATGGTAAAAGGGACTTTGCAGATGTTTGAAAGGAAGAAGTTTGAAATGGGGAGAATCTCCTGAGAGAGACAGGAGAATCACAGTAGTGGAAGATGTGAAAATGGAAGCAAGAGGTCAAAGCAATGTAAGGGCGGGGTGTCATGAGCCAAAGAATGAAAGTGGCTTCTAAGAGTTGGAAAACACAAGGGAGCAGGTTTGCCCCTAGAGCCTCCACAAGGAACAAAGTCTTGCCAACACCTTGATTTGAGGACTTATGACCTCCAGGGAACTATAAGAGAATAAATTTCTGTTATTTTAAGCCTCTATATTGGTAGTAATTTATTATAGCATCAATAGGAAACTAATACGAGGGCCTATACATTATTCACATTCTACCCTTCCCAAAACATACAATATTGTCTTGTTCCACACATTGCTACTTTCCCATATCCCACCACCACATGTTAAATACATGTGGATAATTCAGAAGATCTTTTGGTAGTCCATTTCTGTGTCATCATTTTTTGTGTTTCAAATATAGCTATGATTACAGCTATGGCTATGATTATGGTTGGCTATTCTAAGTTATAGTTAAGTTTAGTTATGATGATGGTTAGTTATAGTTATGATTAATTATATTTAGTTATGGTAAATTGTGGTTAGTTATGGTTATAAGTTATAGTTATAAGTTAGTTAACATATCACATTACTAGTTATAGTTAGTATGGCTATGGATATAAAGATTAATAATTGATACTAAGTAGATCTGGGTACTAGCTGTGAATAATAACTAGTTTTGGCTACTAGTCATAACTACTAACTAGTTATGAATGTGGCTTGTGATTACTAACCATACATGGTTATTAGTCTCAATTAATATTGGTTGTGTTACTGAATGTGGCTACTAATCAGTCATGGGTACCAGTCTGTGCCTACTAACTAGTCATGGTTACTGGTTGTGACTATAATTTGTGGTTATCAGTTTGGCTACTACTTGATTAAAAGTTAATAACTACTAACCAGTTATGGTTGCTAGTTGACTACTAAGTAGTTGTAGTTAAAATTTGATGACTCAAAAGTTCTATTTCAAAGATGTGGATACTGACTAACTGTGGTCACTGATTTATGACTGATAATTACCCATGGCGACTTATTTGTGATGCCTGACTAGTTGTAGTTACTAGTCCATAACTACTAACTAGTTTTGGTTACCTGTTATTGTCACTCACTAACTAGTTATGGTGACCAACTATAATTAATAACTGTGTTGTAAGACTTGTCTGATAATTAGTCATGATTGGTGGTTGTTGCTAGTAGCTAGTTGTAATCATAAGTTTGTTACTAGTAACTATTCATGATTGCTTGTTATTGTTACTATTGGGCTTAGTTGCAGTTACAATTAGTTTTAGCTAGTTGTGAGTATAGATATAGATAGGTTGTTATAGTTATAGTGTTAAGTTATACTTATTTGACCTGGAATGTCATTGAATAACATAATTATCTTGATGTTATCCAAAACTTTGACAACGCTTGCCCAGTTGGCCTATTTTATTTAACTTCATTCACCTTACTCATTGTTACTTATAGAGAACCTAAGATGTAATATAGTTCAACACAAAGCCATGCATGTAAACATCCAGGAGGTGTCTTTCCCTCTTGTATCCCATTTGTTATCCTTAGACTCCAGGGGGCACTCAGAAGGTGAAACAACAAACACCTATACAATCTTTATTTCTTAGGAGGAGATCCTGTTCAGAATCCCCAACTGCAGTTCAACCCCAAGGAGAAGTGATCTGGAAAACCTATAAAGAAATCTGGTAGTGACACTTCCAATCCATCTAAACAAACCCTACCTGAGTTCCTAGACCAGTGCTCCCTCCATTAAGGACCTTTTAATGTCCCTCAATTTACCAGGTGTCTTTAGCCAAACTGAGTAGCAAGACAAGAATCCAGGGAAGTAGTAAAGACTCTATGCCTCTTTTTCAAGGTCCTACTCATTTCATCAAGGCCAGGTTAAAACCTTATTTCCTCCAAGAAGCCTTTCCAGATTCTTAAGGTCAGGATTCATCTCTCCTCTTACAAGGCTTTTTAAAAAATAGTTCTAGCATATCACTGGATACAATCTAGTTTGTATCAGCATTAACATCCCTGTCTGTGTCTGTTTTCCTTATTCAGTTGTGAGCTTGGAGGATAGTGCCACATGCTTTACTCATTTCTTCATATACCAGAGCATTGAAGTGGTTAAAAGTGCTAAAACATGTCATACTTGTGAAATTATTAAAATTAATTTTAATAATAATAGAATATCAAAAGTTAAGATGGCATATTTGGTTTTGATATACATGTGTGTGCATCATCCTAGATTATTCAAAAAATAATGTCATCCTTGGTTGTACTCTCATATGCCTTCATTCATTCATTTCATGTATATTTAATGTTAGATGCACAAAATCAAGTAAATATATCATTGGAAAACAGTAAATTTTATTCCTCATGTATCTGGATGGCTTCAATATTTGAATTTCAGAAAACCCATCTATCTTGGATTGATATCAACGGAGTGCTATAGAAAATAAGCATATTGACTAATGACTAGCAGAATGTGTTCAACGTGTGTATTACAAACAAACCACCCACCACACCTTGAGAATTATAACTAAATATGCTGTTTGTATTACTAATAAAATAATAGTAGTGTTATTAGAACTTAAAGCAATAGTTATGGCAATAGTAGTAGAAGTAATAATTGAAGGAAGATTTTGATAAATGGTCTCTTACCTGGCAGATAATGTACTTCCAATTTTCATGTGGATTTTTGCCTTTATATCTCACAACAAAGATACCAAAGTAACTACAATAATTTTACAGCTTAGATTTGATGTTAGATATAAGAAAACTTATAGAAATATATTTAGAAATTGAAAAGTCACAAAAAATGTATACAAAAGTATCACAACAAATCAACAAATTCCATACCTACAAAATCCTATTTATACACAACAGGTCGAATTCTTATTTGTAAGCTATTTAACTGTTGAGA
Organism: Propithecus coquereli; assembly: GCF_000956105.1. Classification (NCBI taxonomy): domain Eukaryota; kingdom Metazoa; phylum Chordata; class Mammalia; order Primates; family Indriidae; genus Propithecus; species Propithecus coquereli. Next base: position 26,348 of record NW_012154840.1, read on the forward strand.
AGTAAATTCGTTCAGGAATTTTTGCTATACGCTAAAATGTTCTTTTCTTGGCACCCAGATTTCTCTAGTTAATTTTTCAGACAAACTTCACAGCAAAATTGGATAAGAAGGATCTAAAATATTTCTAAAGTTACAACTTTAGAGCTTAATTCTCTGCATAAAATGAATTTTTGCAAGGTGAGAGTTGAGAATTATTACCAAGAAAGGCACAATCTAAAAGTGAAAGTACTATTTTGTCTTTTTGATATTAAAATAGAAAGTATTTAACAGTGGAATTATGTGACATGATGTTAATTTAAATCTATTAATATTTTAGAAAACCTATAACATAATCATCCAAGCAGAATTATCTGAAAAACGAGAAGGATAGAGAGATAAGGTTGTGTAGACAAAAGAAAATGTAAAAAAATGATCAGTATGTTCCCTGTCCTCAGGTAATAATCAGTCTGAATGTTAGGTTTGTCTGTGTGGATATTCCCTGGTCCTCCGGTTCCCAGTGTCAAGAATGAGTACTGGTACCGAGTTGAACTGATGACGGAGTGATCACAAACACTGAGCAATTTTATACAGTTTATAACATGAAAGAAAGAATGAAAACACAGAAGGAAGCTACACAAAGTGAAAATATGTTCCAGAGAGACTGGAACGGGTGAGTCTCCAGGAGTGGAGAAAGATGCTGTGGGCTTAGCACATGTTGCCTTTTATAAGCCCACTAGTTTGTACCACCTTTCCCCTGGCAGGATTGGTGGCTATTTCCCACCTTTGGAGTCGATTGACAGGTTGCTGTCATATAACAGATCACATGACAGTTAACATAACAGGGTAGGTTATATAACAGTTTCCCTTTCTGCACATGGGTCTTTTCCAGAATTATCCATGAAGCTACACCTGTTATGCTAATTAGATGAATTATAAGACAGTTCAAGATTACTAGGATCATTTTACTGTGTATGTTCCCACCAGGGAACAGTTCCTAGCTGCAATTCGGTTCCTAGTTACGATTTGGTTCCTGCTCTCCATGCTTAGTCACCTCTTTGCCACCAGTTTACCCTCAACCAGACCTAACATGGACATGCAATGAAAATAAGAATGCAGTCAAAATAGAAACAAAAATATAAGCAATTACTAGGCATGTCTTCATCATATTATTTCCAGACATCTATGAAGAGGCAGCATAGTTTTCTCAAAGAATAGAAACTTGGATTGCATAACATATTATCCGTCTGTATAATGAAATGTGCAAGATCTTGGCAGGCAGGATTCTTAATACAAATTTGTGAGTTATTTCATTTAATCTTCATAGGACTTTTCTTTTTGAGTGAGAGTATCACTCTATCACCGAAGATAGAGTGCAGTGCTGTCATGATAGCTCACTGCAAACTCCAACTCCTGGGCTCAAGCGATTCTCCTGCCTCAGCCTTCCAAGTAACTGGAATTACAGATATGTGCTACCATGTCCTGCTATTTTTTTTTTTCTATTTTTGGTAGAGACAGGGTGTTGCTCTTGCTCAGGCTGGTCTCGAACTCCTGACCTCAAGTAATCCTCTCACCTCAGCCTCCCAGAGTACCAGAATTACAGGCGCAAGCCACCATGCCTGCCCACTCATAGTCCTTTATCGTATAAAAGTTATTAAGCATTTGGTAGCAGGATTGTTTTTTGGTTAGATGAAGCAATATATACTTTTGTTAGCAAAATATGAAAAAGACATTTGGTGATTATATTATCACCACATTCATTTCTACACTCATCAAATCAAAGTTATTAGTGATATAGTGATGCTTTGTTCAGTAATACATACAAACAAGGTGATATTCTTTGAAATGTTATTATCAGTGAAGTTTAACATTCACTCTTCCATGGCGTATATTTAGTGTCTATATGTATGTAGCTTGTGTCAAGTCTAGGTGGCATCCAAGGTCCAAATGTATCAAGTAAAAAGAATTTTTTTTCTGATTGCTGATGACCAATGGTTTGCTGTTTGGATGACATTAAATTAAGCTCCACGTGTAATGTTAACCTTACAGAAATCAATCAAGTTAATCTGAGGAAATTAGAAAAATAGGAAGCAATTCATTTTGCCTCTCATGTCCCCATATTCACAACTTACTTAAGGTAATTTTTAAGCATGCTCTTATTTTTAATAATCAAAGTAGTAGCAGTAATACATTTTATACCACTACTATTACCATTACTACTACCAAGAGAAGAAGGAGTTGCTATATTTCGTAACTGATGATATACCAGGCATGAAATGTCCATAGGAATTTTAAATGGATTATCTCATTTGACCCTCAAAACAAACCTGTGTCACTTTTATTAATTCAGTGACACAGATTTGTCATGAGGATTAGTGAAACAATATGAATAGAAACTTTTAGAACCTGAAAAACAACAGAGAAACAAAGTGATTATAGTAGCACATCATAAAATTTAAAAAACAATGACTTGGTGACCTGGTCATTTCCTATTCACAACCTACTTAAATACCAGTATGTACATTTATTTTTAGTTTTGTTAACCATAACTCATTGTCACTATTAAGTATTTTCTTTAAACCAAAGTTCTTCTGTAGTTGGTGCTTCCACTTGGTGATTAGATAGTCTGACAGCAAATCAGTAATTATGGAAGAGCAAAGTTCTCGGAATTGAAGTAGCCCCTTGCAACTAACTGATTATGATAACACAAAATGACTCTGTATTTACTACAGCAACTCAAAAAAATTAGAGCTATCATTCTCCACTTAGAAGTACGTGATGTTGGAATGTGAATATGTGGAATATAAAGACAATCAGTAGATAGCTAATGCTAGGAGGAATAAAAGAAAGGTAAAAAAAAAAATCAGTACCTTCTCTGAGTACCAGCAATAATCATTGTGCAGACTATGGAAATGAGAATTAATATGAAACAGAAATAAAAGTTTGAAAGACTAAAAATATACGAACATTTTGCAAACATTCATGTAGTAGATAGCATAAGGTTCCTCAAAAACATATACACCCATACGTGAAAGAATTGTATAGCTGGCAATTTAACCCTATTGAGGATGAGCAAGTCCATATCATTATTGATTTATCTCAAATTCATTAATTATCTGCCCGTAAGTAACATTCTCAATGTTATTTTAAACTAAATTTGATAATGTTATTCTAATATTTAT
>NW_012154840.1:29935-31816 GCF_000956105.1 Propithecus coquereli
ATATATATGTTTGAAAATTGATCCAGCAATCCAACTACTGGGTATTTACCCAAAGGAAAAAGAGACATTCTATGAAAAAGATATCTGCCCTCAAATCTTTATAGTAACACAATGCACAATTGAAAAGATGTGGAAACAGCCCAGTTACTCATCAATACATGAGTGGATTAATAAAATGTGGCATATGTATACCGTGGAGTACTACTCAGTCATAAAAAATGGTGAACTAATATCTCTTGTATTAACCTGGAAGGAACTGGAGACCATTCTTCTAAGTGAAGTATCACAAGAATGGAAAAACAAAAACCACATGTACTCACCATTAAATTGATACTAATCAATCTACACTTATATGCACGTATGGAAGTAACATTCAGTGGGGATCAGGCAGGTGGGAGGGGAAGAAGGGGATGGGTAAATTCATACCTAATGGGTGTGGAGCATGCTGTCTGGGGGAAGGGCAAGCTTATAGCTCTGACTCGGGTGGTGCAAAGGCAATTTATATTACCAAAGCATTTGTACCCCAAAAATATTCTGAAATAAAAAAGGAATAAAATTCAAAATAAGTTTTAAAGGGTATAAATAAATAAATAAATAAATATCAGGACAAAAAGCAATAATTTTATTTCAGAACTGTGGAAAACAGGGTGGTTTTCATAATTACATAGAACACGTAGTTAAGGAAACTTAACTATAACATTTTTGTTATAATGGACTAGGCATAGACATATTTCAAAATATTGAAATAGATTTATGTAACACTCTATTTGGGATGTTTTAAAAATCAATAATTTCCATAATAATCAAAGTTTGTTTTACAAAGATCATTATAAATTTTGCATATTAAAAATGACAGTATTAGTTCCTTTATTAACATCTATTTTGTCTTAGGAAATTTTCAGAATGGATTGGTTTATAATAAAATGTGGTATATGTATACCATGGAGTACTACCCAGCCATACCAAAAAAAAAAGAAAAATTGGTGAACTAATACCTCTTGTATTATTATGGATGGAGCTGGAACTCATTCTTTCTTTCTTTATTTGTATTTTTTTTATTTCTTTTATTCCAGGAAATTATGGGGATACTAACATTTTGGTTGCATGTTATGACTTTGCCACATCCCAACCATGATTTGAGATTTTCCCTTTCCCCCTTACAATGCTCACCACATCCATTAGTTGTGAATTTACCCACCCCCAAATCCCCTACCCCCAAAGAATATTACCAGTGGGTGAGCACCTTAGTGTTCATCAATCAGTGCCAGTTTGATGGCGAGTACATGTGGTGCCTATTCTTCCATTCTTGTGATACCTCACTTCAGAGGATGAGCTCAAGCTCTATCTAAGAAAATATAAGAAGTGCTAGATCACCATCATTTTTTATGCTTGAGTGGTATTCCAATTGGCCTTTATCAAAAAATCCCAAAGCAACAAATGTTGACAAGGATGTGGAGAGATAGCAACACTCTTGCACTGCTGTTGGATCCCATTCTTTTAAGTGAACTATCACAAGAATGGAATAACAAACACCAAATGTACTCACAATTAAATTGGTACTAATCGATCAACACTTATGTGCACATATGGAAGTAGCATTCATCAGGGATCAGGCAGGTGGGAGGGTGCAGGAGGGGATGGGCATATTCACACCTAATGGGTGTGGAGTGTGCTATGTGGGGGATGGGAACACTTGTAGCTCTGACACGTGGTTTAAAAGCAATTTATGTGACCAAAGCATTTGTATCCCCATAATATTCTGAAATATAAAAAAAGAAAATGTTCAAGGCATGGCTATTAAAGTCTTAGAGATGGGAAATGAGTTAGGAGACTTTGGCTTCTTGAAGTGATTAGCATGATCAAAAGTAAAAGGCAGGATAA
>NW_012154840.1:32441-38071 GCF_000956105.1 Propithecus coquereli
ACTTGGGGGGGGGGACCAAGGGCAACATACGTAACCTAAACATCTGTACCCCCATAATATGCTGAAATAAAAGAAAAAAAAATTATCATATAACAAAATAAAAACAGACAAATGCAAACTACTGAACACTCACTGAGAAGCAGAACTTCACTTGTTAGGTTAGTTTTTTAGCAGGACCGGGAACTGAATTACATTCAAGATTTTGGTCACAATTTGGAAAATGAGAGTGAAATAAACCCATTTTAAATGTTGGTTATATATTAATAACTGTACTTCATCAGACATCACAAAAATGTTTTGTTAATGACAACTTTTCTGTATATTTATAAAAAAAAGTTGGATTTTTCAGGATTTCTCATTTTACCCTTTAAAGGGTCTAATTCTCCCCAAGTGCTTACCTATGATAAGGCAATAAAACTAAGGCAGAGTTCTACCCTGTAGATATATTTTACTTAGAATTGAGGAAGAAAAAATTCTGAATCATCATTTAATCTTTCCTGAAACAATTTTTGTTCACATTTTCTGTGCGAGTCAAAAATTCCACAAATACATTTTTTCAGGTGCTATTTCTCATCCATAGCCACAAAAGAGTGAGGAGTTTTCTAGAGAAAGTGAATAATCTGAAAATGGCTAATGCCTGTCATTTAGAAAAGTCTGCTTACCATTCACTGAACTCCCCATCATCACCATCAGAACAATTCAGGATTACCTTATTCTGTTGTTATTTATCTTATATTGGGTTCATTTTACTAAGTGCATTATTCATGTAGGACAAAATACACAGTCCACCAAAATCCCCAAAAGCTCATACATAGAATGATTATAGGTTCTATCCTTTCAATCTATTCTCTGTAAAATTTACTAATATATGTTGTTAAGTCCCAGAATGGCTGCAGCCATTATTCTAGTGACACACAAGCAATGTAATCATTTGAAGGAAGGAGGCATGGATAGGACAGGCACAGATATTTTAAACCAGTGTAGCTAACAATTATAGCCCTTGAATACAATAGCATTAATTTCAATTCCTCCTAGTTTATTCATGAATCTCTCCTCAGTTAGATGAGTGCTCATTTTCAACTATTCCCATTTGGATAAAAGCTTCCATCTCCTTTGCAACTGTCTTCCTGACTAACAGAGGCAGGCATCATAGCTTTTGCTGTACTGTTTTAATCTCTTCATGTGTTTTTAGCTCTTTCACAACCCCCTGGATAAAATCCAGAACTGGTAATGATGCCTTCCCTTTTGGAAATCTGTAACTGACAACATGATAGGCAGGTGGGAGTTTGCAGAATGGCATAAACTGTAACTGAAATGCAGTAAAACTCTGGTAGAGTTCGCATAGACTGTGTGATTTATTGTGAAACTAACTCAAAATTGATAAGAAATAGTTGGAGTCCTTGGAATAACGAAGCCACGTGACTTGTTCCAGCTCTGAATAAAATTCTGAAAGAAGAAAATCCTATCTTCATTGTGACCTGCATCTTCAATTTTTGCACCCCCTCCATTTCCTCTTTGAACTCTTACTATCACAGATTGTCAAAAATTCATGCCCAGGTCTCACCTGCTACTCTGTCACAGTGGAAAGCTACTTCATAACTGATTTGCACAAAACTATTGGGAACAATTGCTTCTCCTTATACTCCTTCATATTTTTTAAAAGAAGAAGCCAATACATTACTCGTATGGAACAAGTCACTACTCGTAGGACATCAGTTGTCCTGAAGTCCCATCTCATAGGCAGACTCTCAGTTTACTTTCATATAAGCACATATCTGAATTCACCAGTCTAATATTATTACAGTGGATTTGAGCAACTTTTTCCTAAACGAAGCAAACACCACACAGAAACATTGTTAATAGGAATGGACTTGCCCTAATATTGCCCAGCCTCTTTCTGTTAATGTGAGGCATGTTCCAAAAACCACCATCACTTTTAGTTCCATGAATAAGAAAGAAACAAGGATTCAGCAATAATTGTCCATGAATAATTATCCAGAATGTGTTTTTATTATTGTTCCTTTCTTTTGTTTTGATTTATTTGTTCTTGGTGATGGTGGAGGTTTTATAGGGACTTTACTTTGACCATTGTTTTATTTTGTTTTTGGTTTTGCTTTGGAAGCACTAAATACTTCTGGAGTATTTTAGTAATAAAATACTATTGGAGGGAATATTGAAAGTTTATGCTACAGATAACTGCTACTGTTACTTCCTTTAGAGGACAAATGATGGACTTTAATTAAATGGCTTTTTATACCATAGGGACAGCACTTACTAGTCATCGTACAGGTTTGCAAGACCAAAGCCCAATGGAGAACTGAGGCAATTATCCTGGTCTTTCATCCCCAAAACCCAATTACTGCTATCTGAATTATCTATGTAATGGCTTCAATTCTCCATAGTGCTTTAGGCTATCATTGGAAGTCTTAGTTATCTTTGGTAGAACAAGTCCATTCCTTTATTAAGTGCTTGTTAGTTTGACTGTGAAGGTAATCATTACTCTTTAACCACTCATCTTGCAGTTTGCTTGTAATGGGATATTTGTGCAAATGGAGTAGCTAGTGTTTTAAGATGGTCTATCGTAAAGGTGGCTGCACATCTTTCAACCAAATAAAATTGCCCTCACTCTAAATATGCTTTAGCTTATTGTGCAATAAATTTTTCAAACATGTCAATAAAGCAACAGAACTTCAATTTAATTCAGAAAGAGAACTATAGACTTTAAATTGGAAAAGAATTCCATCTAGTTCCTAAAAAGACCAAATCAGGCACATTTTAATGGATCAATAGAAAAACTGGGTTTGAGGTTTCTCAGAGGGATTGTGGAAGATCTATCTCAAAAGGAGACCCGACCAAGCTGGTAAACATTTCTTTAGTTGATTGGTGGAGTGGGGAGCAGCAGTCAATGTGGGGAGAGCTATCAGGGATGGATGATAGTTCAGAATTTCTGAATGTTCTTTAAAACAATAATCCTTTAGTACTAATAAGAGGACCAGGGCTAACATTGGGACTAGAGTAGTGTGAAGATCTTTTGGGTGGAGTTAGGAAGGGTTAGGAGTCTTGATGTATTCCAAAAAGTCACCGGAATTACATTTAGATATCATTGCATTCATTCAGTACCTCCTTTCTCTTAATACCTTTTTTTTGCACTTTTTTATTTCAGCATATTATGGGGTTACAGATGTTTAGGTTAAGTATGTTACCCTTGCCCCCCTCCCCCCAAGTCCGAGCTTCAAGCCTGTCCATCCCCTGGATGGTGCACATCGCACTCATTGTGTATTCATATACTCGTCCCTTCCTCCCCCCTCCCCCTTGCCTGACATCAAATAAATGTTATTCTTATATGTGCACTTACGTGTTGACCTTAATATCTTTTAGATAGAATATTTTAATTACTGTTGATTAAAGAGATTATTTCTGTTTGACTCCTAAGGTCAAATAGACTACAATGACAGGCTTGGCAGAGAATTACAAACTCAACTTCCTCTACCTAGCAGTCTATACCCATGTTTCAGTCTTTTTCATTTCTTTCTTATGATTCACAGGAAGGTCTCCTACTTTCTTGTGATTCCCAGGAAGGTCATTGCCAGTATGCAAGCATGCTGGACTTTTTGACTCAATTCAAATCTTTCTCTCCTCATAAATAATTTATTTAGAAGAAATACCCTCTCATCTTTATAGGAAAGAGAAAAATAAAGGCAATGTAGTTTAAAGATTAGATCGTACCCCATAAATATATGTAATTGCTATGTGTCAATTATTAAAATAATTAGAAATCTGAGCCTCTTGAATAAGACTCCTGACTCTGAATCCTTATTTTACTACTGTGGAAAAAATGAGTAAGTTACTAAACCTCTCCGTGCCTCAATTTCCTCACCTGCAAAATGGGGATGATAATATAGTAAAACATACTTCATATTGTTGGTGTGAACATTAAACACATTAACATGTGGAGCATTTAGGAAAATGTCTGGCATTTAGTAAGTATTTTGTAAATGATTGCTGTTAATTTAAGAAGAAAAATACAAAAAAGCTTCTAGAAGTTCCCATCTAATCACCATGTACTCAAGTGAAAATAGTATTTGCACTGCACACCACATGTATTAATTTATCAGGCTTGTGGATCTACAACATTACTATGAGAGAAATATGTTATAACTAAGGAATTCTTTCAGTGCTATGGCAGAATAAAACCTTGAAGGACAGGAGAATCGTCTTCCCTTAGCTCCTTGTATCACTTTTTAGGCTCGGACAGTCATGCCTAAGTTAAGAAGCCAGTCTCACAGTGCCATCAATAAACAGGTAGAGTGGAGCAAGAGCACCTCAGGAATAGATTTAGAGCTTCCAGGAGTCCACCTAAGATGCCTACCAATAGAAATAATTCCTAGAAAGTTACAGATATTTAATGACTCAAATTGCACATATAAGCAGAGTAGATGGAAATGCAGACGTGTCTTGGAGATATTGCACATTAAGTTCCAGATGACCTCAATAAAGTAAATATTGAAACAAAGCAAGTCATATGAATTTTTTGGTTTCCAGTATGTATAATAGTTATGTTTATGCAATAATATATGTTGTTAAGTACACAATGCCATTATGTCTAAAACATGACATACAATCTAAAAAATACATTATTGCTTAAAAATGTTAATGATCATCTGAGACGACAGCAAGTTGTAATCTTTTAGCTTTTGAAAGGTTATACATCTGAGATAATGACTGCTAACTGATCAGGGGTGGTTGCTTAAGGTTCAGGTGGCTGCAGCAATTTCTAAAATTAAGACAACAATAAAGTTTGCCACATTTATTAACTCTACCTTTAACAAAACATTTTTCTGTAGCATGCATGATGTTTAATAGCATTTTACCCACAGATTTCTTTCAAAATTAGAGTCAATTCTCTCCAACTTGCCTCTGCTATATCAGCTAAGTTGACATAATATTCAAAATCCTTTGTTGACATTTCTACAATGTTCACAGAATCTTCACCAGGAGTAGATTTCATCTGAAGAAACCACTTTCTCTTTCATCCATAAGAAGCAACTCCTCATTCATTGAAGTTTTATCATGAGATGGCAGCAGTGGAGTCACATCTTCAGGCTCCACTTGTAATTCTAGTTCTCTTGCTATTATCACCACATCATCAGTTGCTTCAACCACTGAAGTCTTGAACCCTTCAAACTCATCCATGAATGTTGGAAACAACTTCTTCCAAAATCCTTTTAATGTTGATATTTTGGCCTTTTCCCATGCATGAACCAAGGATGTTCTCAATGGCATCTATAATGGAGAATCCATTCCAGAAGGTTTCCAGTATATTTGTCTCATATCTATTAGAGAAATCATGAACTATTGCAGCTATAGCCTTAAAAATGCACTTCTTGAATGATAAGACTTGGAAGTTGAAATTACTCATTAATACACAGGCTGCAAAATCGATGTTGTGCTAGCAGGCCTGGAAACAAAATTAATCTTTTTGTACATCTCCATCAGAGCTCTTGGGTAACCAGGTTCATTGTCAATGAGCAGTATTATTTTGAAAGTTATCTTTTTATCTAGCAGTAGGTCTCAACGGTGGTCTCAAAATACTGAGTAAATAATGCTGTGAGCAGATGTGTTGTCATTCA
>NW_012154840.1:48291-49387 GCF_000956105.1 Propithecus coquereli
CACATACACACATAAAGTGATGAGGTCTCATTGTGTTGCCCAAGCTGGTCTCGAACACTTGGCTTCATTGATTCTCCCACCTCAGCCTCCCAAGTAGCTGGGATTACAGGCATGAGCCACTACAGCCGGCTATCATTTCTGATTCAATTTATTTGCATTTTCTTTCTTTTGTTCTTAGTTAGACTAGCTAAGGGTTTATGAATTTTGCTTATTTTTTCAAAAACCAACTGTTAGTTTTGTTGATCTCTTGTGTTGTTTTTCTAGTCTCTATTTCATTTATTTCACCTCTGATCTTATTTCCTTCCTTCTGCTCACTTTGAGCTTAGTTTGTTCTTTTTCTAGTTCCTTGAGGTGTAACATTTTTTTTCATTTGAGATCTTCTTTTTTGGTGTAGGTGTTTATTGCTTTAAACTTTTCTCTTACAACTTCTTTTGCTGTATCTTATAAGTTTTAGTATGTTGTGTTTCCATTTTCATTTGTTCAATTCAAGGTACTTCTTAAATTTTAGTTTTATTTTCCTAATTGACTCATTGGGTTTTTAGAAGCATGTTGCTTAATTTACATGTATTTTTATTAAAAAAAAAATCCCTGGTACTGATTTCTAGTTTCGTACCCTCATGATCAGAAAAGATACTTGATATTATTTATTTTTTCTTAAATCTGAAGAAGTTTGCTTTGTGCCCTAACCTATGATCTATCTTGGGAATGTTCTATGTGCACTTGAGAAGAATGTGTTTTCTGTTGCTGTTGGATGGAATGTTCTACATATGTCTGTTAGGTTCATTTGTTCTAAAGTGTTGATCAATTTCAATGTTTCCTTATTCATTTTCTGTCTCTAGGATTTATTCATTGTTGTAAGTGGTGTATTGAAGCCCCTTAATATTATTGTATATTGTAATATATTTCTCCCTTCAATTCCTTTAATATTTGTTTTATATATTTAGGTGCTCCAATATTGGGTTCATATACATTTACAATTGTTATATCCTCTTGAATAATTTACCCCCTTATTATTATATAATATCCTTCTTTGTCTCTTTTTATAATTTTTGACTTAAATCTATTTTTTTCTGATATAATCATACCTGCCCCTCCT
>NW_012154840.1:51292-53480 GCF_000956105.1 Propithecus coquereli
TATTTTGAAAGTTATCTTTTTATCTAGCAGTAGGTCTCAACGGTGGTCTCAAAATACTGAGTAAATAATGCTGTGAGCAGATGTGTTGTCATTCATGCTTCGTTGTTATAGTTATAGAGGACAGGCAGAATAGATTTACCGTAATTCTTAAGGGCCCTAGGATTTTCGGAGAGGTAAATGGGCATTGCCTTCAGTTTAAAGTGACCACATGCATTAACTTCTCCTGAAAGAGTCAGCTAGCCTATCCTTTGAAACTTCAGAGCCAGGCATTGACTTGTCCTCTCTACCTATGAATCCTCCAAATGGCATCTTATATTATCAGCCTAAGAGTGGCAAAAATACAGGTAATTTAACCTTTATCTCTGCATTAACTCTAAATATAACCACAAATATCAATATTACAACTTTTACTCCTGATCTTCCCATTTGCAGACTTAATATTAGAATTTGGGTCATGGCTGGAATTATCATATTCTTTTGTTTTCTGTTTCTAGCAATCTGCAAACAATTGATTTCTATGACTCGCCGCATGGCTGTACAAAAGCAGAAGCTGGATGCTTATGTGGCCTTTGATAGCTACCATCAAGAACAATTTGATCGTAATAAGAAAGGGGGAGATGTAGAAGACATTAGAAAAGGCTTAAAGGCCTGGGTAAAGGGACTGTGAGAAAGATGGATATCTGGCAATCCTGCAAACAGAACTTGGGATGGGATCGTTATCAGCCAGCTGCACACAGCAGGCTTGGAATGTATGGAAGCATGACTGGTGTTGGGTCCCTGCCGTTTTCTTTATGACCTTAAGGAAAAACAAGGAAATAACAAGATAATTATAAGTTTAATGTATATCACTAAATAGACTTGTTTGGAACAATATGCTTACTATATGACACCAAAGATTTTATCTATATGTTCTTTACTGTAAACACATATATCTTTCCCTATAATAAATACAGAGATTTGGAGAGGTTTGAGAGCTCTTTGAAACCAAAAGAGTTTCTCCTCCTCCTTCAGACTGAGATTGTGGTCTGGAGCATTCTTCGTTGCACCATGACACTGGTAGAGACACTGGACAATCTATCTCTACAGAGACATATACAAATGGAACAGAACAGAGAACCCAGATATAAAACCATCCACATACAGCCAACTCATCTTTGACAATGCAGACAAAAATATACACTGGGGAAAAGTGCTGGGAAAATAAATAATGTTGTGAAAATTGGATAGCCACATGCAGAAGATTGAAACAGGATTCATATCTCTCACCACTCATAAAAATTCATTCAAGATGGATAAAAGAGTGAAATGTAAAGCATGAAACCATAAGAATTCTAGAAGAAAATGTTGGAAAAACTCTTCTACATATCAGCCTTCCTAAGATATTTATGAAGAACACCCCAATGGCAATCACAACAACAACAAAAAAATAAATGAATAAGATTTGATTAAATTAAAAAGCTTCTTCACAGCTAAGGAAATTATTAACAGAGCAAATAGGAAACCTACAGAATGAGAGAAAATATTCACATTGTATACATGTGTTAAATGGCTAATAACCGAATCTACAAAGAATTCAACCAAATCAGCAAGGAAGAAACGACCCCATTAAAAACTGGGTGAAGGACATGAACAAAAGCTTTTCAAAAGATGATAGACAAATGGCCAATAAACCTACGAAAAAAGGCTATCACTAATCATCTGAAAAATGCAAATTAAAACCAAATGAAATGAAATATTACCTTAATCCAGTTAAAATGGCTTTTATGAAAAAGTTCAAAAACAATAGATGGTGGCATGGTTGAAGAGAGACAAGAAAGCTTATACACTGCTGATGGGACTGCAAATTAGTACAACCTCTATGGAAAACAGTATGGATATGCCTCAAAGAACTGCAAGTAGACCTACCATTTGATCCAGCAATCCCACTACTAGGTATTTATAAAAGGGGAAAGAAATCATTTTATCAAAATGACACCTACACTTGAATGTTTATTGCAGCACAGTTCACAATGTCAAAGATGTGGAATCAACTCAAGTGCCCATCAATTCATGAGTTGATTAACAAAATGTGGTATATGTATATACTATGGAATACTACTCAGCCATGAAGAAAGAAGAATTAAGGCCTTTTGCAACAATTTGCATGGGACTGAAGACCATTAAGTGAAGTATCTAAAGAATGGAACAT
>NW_012154840.1:53530-55044 GCF_000956105.1 Propithecus coquereli
GACAGTGAGGTTTCCAATGTGTTTTGACAATAAATGTTTCTCATTAATTTTTACTTTTACAGACCACATCCAGTGATGACATATACAGATAGTACACTGGAAACAAACAGAACAAAAGATTCTTAAAGAAAGGAAGGAAATGGTACTCGCTTAAAATCTTAGAATATGAGAGGGCCAAGAACTGGCTACAGGATTATTCTAAGCTTCCATTTCAACATTCAAAATGTTTACTTGCGGGGGAGGGAGGGTAAGGGCATCATACGTAACCTAATCATCTGTACCCCCATAACATGCTGAAATAAAAAAAAAAGAAAAAAAAACAAAAAGAAAATGTTTACAACTGAAAATGACTTCTAATTATTCACCTCACAAGGGAAATTGTTTTCAGATGCTGGCTTATTTACTTCCCAGCTACATGCAAGATATTTTACCAGAAACTTTAGATAATTTAGGAAAGTTGCAGATGAAGCAAGTCCACCTCCAAGGCTAGCCAACCACTAAGAATATTGAATTTCCAAGGCAGTCAGAAAATCCAGGTGTTGCTTGCAGGAATTCTATCTGTTCAAAGAACTTAAAATACCCTAAAAAGATGGCCTCCTTTTAATTAGGATGGAATGGCTTGAAAAGGAACTCTATCTTTGTGGGTTCACATGTTGTAACAAATCCAGAGAAGTCTGGACTCCAACCGTAGTTATAACCCTAATCCTTACCTGAGAAAGTACTCTTTGGGTATCACAAATTAGGCCAGGGTGGGAAACCTTTTCATGTTGGAAGGCCACATTAATTTAGCTGTAATTAAATAAGGTCACATTCAAGAAACTTCAATTAGATCTACTTAAAAATGTACATTATTTTGTAAAAATCTAGCTAATATGTACTTAATAATTTCAAAAATGAAAACTGTTAATTTTAAAGTTAACCTTTTAATGACTTTGTTGTGTCTGCTTTTTGATTGAAAGTATTTGAATATTTGGTTGCAGCATGGACGTCCAGAGTTTCAGTTGATCCTCTAGATGGGTATCAATCATATGTGACCTTAAGGATGTCTTGATTTGTGTTAGGTAGGAGAAAGTAGATTCTCATCAATAAGTGGTTGAAAAGCAAGAAAATATTTTCCGAGCATGTTGCTGAAGACATAGGTATTCTACTGTATTTTTCCCTATTTCTATTGGATCTTTCTTAGCATCAAACAATGACTTTCAAATTTCATCTACTGAGAATTCAATCAATTTCATCTGTAGTTTTTAGGTGTCTTGGTAATATCAACTAAGTGAGGCTAAAATACTAATTTGAGTGTGATGTCATGATTCTCAAAGTCAATGAAACTTTGATTGTATTCTCCAATTAATAGGTCTATAACAACTGCATATTCTTCACATTATTCACATATATCATCCTGCTCATTAATGATCCTTGCTAACTGGGAAAAGGTTCATCTAAAATTTCCTTTTGAAGAAGTATTTTGAAAAGATATAGCTTTTGTCAAAATGCTTGGATTTTTTGCCATATATATA
>NW_012154840.1:55094-56502 GCF_000956105.1 Propithecus coquereli
TTTTATTTTTTTTGTGTTTTGTTTCTCTGACTGGATAATTTCAAATCCTGATTCTTCTGTTTAATAAAGATTGCTGTTGAAGCCTTCTATTTGATTATTTTGAGTTTAGGCATTATATTCTTCATGTCTAAGATTTATATCTGGATCTTTCTCATTGTTCCTATTTCTTTGTCAGACTTCTTGTTTTGTGTACTGTTTTTCAAATTTCATTAACTTTTGTCTGCATATTTCGTGGTTCAGTGAACTTCTTTATTTGTATTACTCTAAATTATTTGTCAGTCATTTTATAGATCTCCATTTTAGGGTGAGTACATGACTGGAGCTTTATTAGTTTCTTCTGGAGATTTCATAATTCTCTGATTCTTTATAATTCTGTGTTTTGCAGTGCTGTCTGTGCATCTGAGGATACAGTCACCTCTTCTGGCCATTATAGGTATTCTTTAGCAGGGATATACTTTCATTATTTTGTCTGGCTTGTGATTCTGGAAGAGCCAGCTGGTGACAACCCTGGGCAGGCAGAGCTTGCTGTGAGTTCTCCAGTTGGCTGGGCTTCTGTCTTTGCTGATATTAGGTAGGGCGGCTGGCTGGGCTCTGGTGTCTGGTGAGACCACTGGCTGTACTCTGTTATCAAATGGAGCTTTTGGCTGAATATTGCAATGGCTTCTGGTAAGGCAATTCTCAGGCTGTATTCCCTGGCTAGGCAATAGGGTGATTTGGGATCTGTAGTTGGACAATGTTGCGGGCTGGGCTCCTAGGTTAAGCAGAGCTGCTACTCAGGACATCCAGGACCAAGGGCTGTGTTACATAGAAACGCACAATTAAGAATTGCCTCCCTATCAGGATAGAGTTATGGGGTAGGCTTTTAGCTGAGTTGAATGGCTATTTATCTTACTGGGTCAAGCTTTTCTATCTCCCATGATTCTCCAAAATGCATGGAGATGGGAATATGCCTACATGGGTCGGGTTTTTGAGTGGACTTTTTGGCTGAGTGAAGTTGTTGGGTCATATGGTAAGATGATGTTAAACTTGTAAGAAACTGACAAATTATCTTCCAATGTGGTTGTACCATTTAACATTCCCACAAACAATAAATAAGTGTTTCTATAGCTCCAAATCCTTGTCAGAAATTGGTTATTGTCAATTTTCAAATTTATTCAATCGAATAGGTCAGTAGTAGCATCTCATTGTTGTTTGTAGTTTATTTTTAACTTTCTAGCCTCTTCAGCATAGGAATGCACACTAGAAAGAGATGAAAGTGAAAAATGAATGTAAATCCACTGTTTCTACAACAGGTTTCTTGAGTTTATTGGGGGTTAAAAAATAGCAAGCGGGACAGTTATTTACTTCAGTTGACATTTTCTTCAAGACTGATACTGATATTAATCAAAGTATATAGAAAAAATTGGTC
>NW_012154840.1:58482-60049 GCF_000956105.1 Propithecus coquereli
TCATCAGTGACCTTTGCTAACTGGGAAAAATGTTCGTCCAAAATTTCCTTTAGAAGAAGAATTGTTTTGAAAAAAGATAGCTTTTTTTTGAAATGCTTGGATTTTTTTGCCACATATCATATATAGACTTAGTTTTACCTTGCAAAGAATTATTCAAGTCATGTTGATTTGGCATGATATCACACAGAACTGCATTTATATGGAAATCTTCTTTCAGTAATTCACATTGCTGATTCTATTCTTCATAAAATTTAACTATCTCTTCTTGCATGGGTAAAATTTTGGCTAACACCTGTCCCTGCAGTAGTCAAAGCACTTTAGAATGATACAGAAAATCCACAGTGAATACCTCATGTTCAACTTTAGCATGTTATAAATCTGATGATACCATGTTGCATTTGCATGAACATAGATAACAATACTTATAAATTTTTGCAAAGTGTCACTTAAAATAGTAGCTTTATCACAGAGATTTTGCTGATGTAAAATACAATGAAAAGAAATGAGAACATCTGGATCCGCTAATACTTTTATTTTTTTATTTCAGCATATTATGAGGCTACAGATATTTAGGTTACGTATGTTGCCCTTGTCCCCCTCTCCCCTCGAGTCAGAGATTGAGGCATGTCCATCCCCAAGATGGTACGCATTGCACTCATTATGTATGTATATACCCATCCCCTCCTCCCCACTGCCATGTGACTGATGCCCAATAAATGTTATTCCTATATGTGCACTTAGGTGATGATCAGTGAAACCAATTTGATGGTGAGTACATGTGGTGCTGGTTTTTACACTCTTGGGATACTTCACTTAGTAGAATGGGTTCCAGCTCTATCCAGGAAAACACAAGAGGTGCTATAGCACCATTATTTCTTACAGCTGAATACTACTCCATGGTATACATACACCATATTTTATTAATCCACTCATGGATTGATGGGCACTTGGGTTGTTTCCACATTTTGCAATTGTGAATTGTGCCACTATAAACATTCAAGTGCAGATGCCTTTTTATAGAATGTCTTTTGTTCTTTTGGATAGATGCCCAGTAATAGGTTTGCTGGATCAAATGTTAGATATATTTGTATCTCTTTAAGGTATCTCCATATTGCTTTCCACAAAGGTTGGGCTAGTTTGCAGTCCCACCAGTAGCATATGAGTGTTCCTATCTCTCCATATCCATGCCAACATTTATTGTTTTGGGAATTTTTGATAAAGGCAAGTCTCACTGGAGATAAGAGATATCTCATCGTGGTTTTGATTTGCATTTCCCTGATGATTGAAGATGTTGAGCATTTTTTCATATGTTTTTTGGCCATTATTCTGTCTTCTTTCAAAAAGTTTCTGTTCATGTCCTTTGCCCACTTTTTGATAAGGTTGTTTAATTTTTTCTTGTTAGTGTTCCTGAGTTCCAAATATATTCTAGTTACCAGCCCTTTATTGTATTTTTAGCATGCAAAAATTTTCTGCCATTCTGTAGGTTGTCTATTTGCCCTTGTGACAGTTTCTTTGGCTGTGGAGAAGCTTTTTAATTTGATCAGGTCCCATTTATTTATTTTTGTTG
>NW_012154840.1:61049-75871 GCF_000956105.1 Propithecus coquereli
TTTAATAGGGATTTCATTGAATCTGTAGTTCACTTTGGGTAGTATAGACATTTTAACAATGTTGACTCTGCCAACCCACGAGCACGGTATGGTTTTCCACCTGTTTACATCCTCTGCTATTTCCTTCCTAAATGTTTCATAGTTCTCCCTGTAGAGGTCTTTTACCTCTTTAGTTAAATATGTTCCTAGATACTTTGTTTTCTTTGTTGCTATTGTGAAGGGTATTGAGTCTTTGATTTGGTTCTCGCTTTGACTGTTACTGGTGTATATGAATGCCTCTGATTTGTGTGTATTGATTTTGTAACATGAGACTTTACTGAATTCATTTACCAATTCCAGGAGTCTCTTGGTTGCATTTTCAGGGTTCTCCAGATATAATATCATATAATCACCAAGAAGTGAGAGTTTGATCTCTTCTGCCCCCATGTGGATGCCCTTAATTCCTCTCTCATGTCTAATTACTATAGCAAGGACTTCCAATACTATGTTCAATACAAGTGGAGATAGTCGGCAACCTTGCCTGGTTTCAGTTCTAAGTGGGAATGCTTTCAATTATTCCCCATTCAGTATGGTGTTGGCTGTGGGTTTGTCATATATGGCTTGTATCATTTTTAGGTAAGCCCCATCTATGCCTGTTTTGTTAAGCGTTGTTATCATAAAAGGGTGTTGACTTTTGTCAAATGCTCTTTCTGCGTCTATTCAGAAGTTCATATGGTCTTTGTTTTTGCTTCTGTTTATGTGATGAGTTACATTTATAGATTTGTGCATGTTGAATCATCCCTGCATCTCTGGGATGAAGCGCACTTGGTCGTAGAGGATTATTTTCTTTATGAGCGCCTGGATTCGGTTAGTTAGGATTTTGTTGAGAATTTTTGCATCTATATTCATAAGGGATATTGGTCTGCAGTTTTCTTTTTTTGTTGCATCCTTTCCTTGTTTTGGTATCAAGGTTATGTTGGCTTCATAAAATGTGTTCGGGAGGATTCCATCCTTCTCAATGTTGTGGAATAATTTCTGCAGGATAGGCACCAGTTCTTCTTTGTAGGTGTTGTAAAATTCGGGTGTGAAACTATCTAGTCTGGGACTTTTCTTTTTAGGAAGGTTTTTTGTTGCTGTTTCAATTTCAGTATTTGACATTGGTCTGTTCAGGAATTCTATTTCTTCCTGGTTGAGCCTAGGGAGGCTGTGTGTTTCTAAAAATTTGTCCATTTCCTCCACATTTTCCAGTTTGTGTGCATAAAGGTTTTCATAGTATTCATAGATGATATCTTGTATTTCCATGGCATCAGTTCTAATTTCTCCTTTTTTGTTCCTGATTTAGCTTTTTAGAGATTTTTCTTTTCTGCTTTTCGTTAGTCTATCCAAATGTGTGTCAATTTTGGATATTTTTTCAAAGAACCAACTTTTTGTTTTATTAATCTTCCGTATACTTTCCCTGTTGTCAATTTCATTTAGTTCTGATTTGATCTTATTAATTTCCCTTCTTCTGCTGGGTTTGGATTCGGTCTGTTCTTCTTTTTCCAGATCTTTGAGTCAATTCATTAGGTTGTGTATTTGTGATCTTTCTGTCTTTTGGATATAGGCTTTTATGGAAATAAACTTTCCTCTCAGGACTGCTTTAGCTGTGTGCCACAGATTTTGATAACTTGTTTCTCCTTTGTCATTTAGTTCAAAGAATCTTTTGATTTCCATCTCGATTTCCACGTTCATGAAGTAATCATTCATCAGAAGGTTGTTTAATTTCCATGACTTTGTGTAGCGATGAGAGTTTTTGTTGGGGTTGACTTCTAGTTTTATTCCACTGTTATCTGAGAGGATTCATGATATAATTTCTATTTTTTTTTAATTTTGGGGGACATGCTTTGTGTCCTAGAATATGATCAATCTTAGAGAATGTTCCATGAGCTGATGAGAAGAATGTATATTCAGCGTTTTGGGGATAGAATGTCCTGTAAATGTCAGTCAGGCCCATTTGTTCTAGAGTTCTGTTTAAGTCCATTATTTCTTTGTTAATTTTCTGTTCAGAGGATCTGTCTTGTGCTGTCAGGGTGGTGTTGAAGTCTCCAGCTATTAGGGTGCTAGTGTTTATCAATTTGTTTAGATCAAGTAGAGTTTGCTTTATGAATCTGGGTGCACCTAAGTTGGGTGCATGCATATTTAGAATTGTTATGTCTTCTTTTTGAACTGTACCCTTCACCGTTATATAGTGACCCTCTTTGTCTTTCATTACTTTTGTTGATTTAAAACCTAAGTTATCATCTATTGGATGTTGGGCAGGGGGAGGAGGGAGGAGGGGATGGGTATTTGCATACACAAAGAGTGCAATGCGCACCACCCGAAGGATGGACAGATTTGAAACTCGGACTTAGGGGGAGAGGGGGAGGTAAGGGCAACATACGTAACCTAAACATCTGTACCCCCATAATATGCTGAAAAAAAAAAAAAAACCTAAGTTATCTGAAATAGAAGCTGCCACGCCAGCCTTCTTTTGTCTTCTGTTTGCTTGAAATATTGATTTCTACCCCTTTACCTTGAGTCTAATTGCATCATTGCAGGTTAGATGTGTTTCCTGAAGATAGCAGATACTTAGCTTGTATTTTTTTATCCATTCGGTCAGCCTATATCTCCTGAGAGGGGAGTTCAAGCCATTCACATTTATTGAAAGAACTGTAAAGTGGGGCAAATTTCTGTTGATCCTGTTGGGTTGAACATTGATGCTTTGTTTTCTCTCCTGAGCCATTGTGGGATCTGGCCTTTGATCTTTAGCTTTTCAATGGTTTTACGTTCATGAGTGTTTATCGTGCTGATCCTTGTGTAGCTCTGTTTTGAGTACTTCCTGGAGAGCTGGTCTTGTCTTGGTGAATTCCCTCAGTCTTTGCTTATCTGAGAATGTCTTTATTTCTCCTTCATATACAAAACTTAGTTTTTCAGGGTACAAGATTGTAAGCTGGGCATTATTCTGTTTCTGAAGAGTGAGAATGGGGCCCCAGTCTCTTCTTGCTTGTAAGGTTTCAGTTGAGAAGTCTGGTGTTAGTCAGATGGGCTTTCCTTTGTATGTTACTTGTTACTTTCACCTTACAGCTCGTAGAAGGGCCTCTTTAGTGGATATTTTGGTCAGTCTTATAACTGCATGTCGTGGTGTCTTCCTATTTTCTTTGAATCTCCCAGGGTTCCATTGAGCTTCTTGTACCTGGATATCTAGATTTTTAGCAAGGCCTGGGAAGTTTTCCTCTATTATATCTTCAGATTGCTTATCGAACTCTTGCGTATTTTCTTCTTCATCTTCTGGTATACCCATTAACCCTCAAGTCGGGTTTCTTCACATAATCCCATATTTCTTCTAGGCCTTGCTCTCTTTTCTCTTATTTCTGTGCTCTATCTCTGTGACCAACTTATTTAATTGGAAAGAGTTGTCTTCAATCTCTGAGATTTTTTCTTCTGTTTGATCTACCCTGTTCTTGAGGCTTTCCACTGTGTTTTGTAGTTCCCTGAATACATTCTTCATTTCCAGGAGTTTGATTTGATTTTTCTTTAATATTTCAATTTCTTTAGTGAATTTTTCTTCCGAGTCCTGGATTTGTGTGTGTGTGTGTGTGTGTGTGTGTGTGTGTGTGTGTGTGTGTGTTTGTGTTGGTTACCCATTTTTTCTTGAGTATCATTGAGTTTTCTTACAAACCATGTTTGAAATTCTTCCTCTGTCATTCTAGTATTCTTAATTTGGTTAATGTCCATTGCTAGAGAGAGCTGGTGTTCCTCTTTGGGGATGTGCTTTCCGTTGATTCTTTATGCTTCCAGAGTTCTTTCGCTGAGTCCTTCCCATCTGGATCAGCCATTGCTGCTTACCTTTCAGTTTTCATTTGCAAAGTAACATGCCCTGTGTAGGTTCTGTTCCAGTAGATGCTGTAGCAGCAAGGCAGATCTCAGCTGCTGCCTGCCAGCCTGGAATTGTGCATCTCTATGGTGACTTGATCTGCCACTAGGAGGAGCCACTAATATGTTGTTCATGGTTCTTCTACCACAGTTGGGAGTCAGCTCCTGATGGGAGAGGTTACTTGGGGAGCTTGTTTTGCCCTCTTACCAGGATTTTTGTCTCACCAGCAAAATCACTGGACTGTCAAATATTGATCTACACCAAAGCCCCATGAACTCACACTAGTGGAAGAGGGAAAGTGGCTTTTCTTTTCTCACCATACATCCAGGGTTGTAGCCTACCACTTTCAGTGAGAAGGATGTTGGCTAGGGGAAGGGGGTGGTGCCCCAGTCCGCCCAGCACCCTAACACCTGTAAGTCCCACAGGCATTAGCCTTCCAGGACTGGGGAAGTATTCAGAATCGATCCATCAAAACGGGCCTGGCTAATTGACCACAGGTCGTGTAAGGGCAGAGCTTTTCCCAAGAGTCCCTGGGCTGGGGGAAGGGAGCTGCCCAACACTGTATCACACCACAGTGGCTGGGTTATAGACCCCGAAAATGGCGACCACTCGCCCCCAGAGTGCTAGCACTGGGGGCTACAGTTCAGGAGTTGGCAGGTGTCAGATCAGGGAGCTGAGTCATCAGGATGCCCCATTGTCTCTTTTATGTCACCCTCCCACAATCTTATGCCTGTTGAGCAGGAGCTCTCACTCTTACTGACCCGCCCTGAGCGGGCCTATCCGCCCACACCAGTTTCCAGGTTAGAGTCCCCTACTTAATGATCACTTCCATTGATCTGGACCCACTGGGTGACAGAGGCAAGCTTCCTGTGTCCTAACTACCTCCAGTGGTAGCTCAGAGCAGTCCCTCTCCCGCCTAGTGCAGTCCTGGCACAGAGCTCCGGGAGTTCGAGATGCCTCCCGCTATTGTCTCCTCTCCACAGAGCCCCATGTCTCCTGCCACAATTCTGCAATGACTTCAGGCAGGTCCCTGTCTTGGTGGCTGTGTAGGAGTGGGGAAGCAGGACTTTCTCCTGTGGGTCTGATCCCACTTCACTTGCTGGCCAGGCAGGCACAGCCATCCCATGCTCCCCTCTCTATTGTCTGTCTCGCACTCTCGAGGTTTCACACTCCTATCTCCTGTTCACCTTTTTTTTTTTTTCCTGTTTTGTGTGTCCCATGCTGAATCTCCACCGAATCACAATGCTGTTCTTGCAGGAGATAGATCCACTCATATGTAACAGACCGAGATCTGCGCCTCTTTCTCTGGGAGCAGGAATCCAGGAGGGCCATTTTTCCCCCTGTTCTGCTAATACTTTTTAAATCTGTGCAATAAACCCTTCATATTTTACTGTCATGGAAGGTGCACTGTCTGTATATACACTCACTAAATTTACCAACTTCAGTACAACTTCAATATTATATTCAATACAACTTCAATATTTATCTTGAAATTTGTTGAAAATATTTATCCCCCACTTTCTATTCACAAGAG
Source organism: Propithecus coquereli (assembly GCF_000956105.1). NCBI lineage: Eukaryota > Metazoa > Chordata > Mammalia > Primates > Indriidae > Propithecus > Propithecus coquereli. Next base: position 66,455 of record NW_012154840.1, read on the forward strand.
TTCCCAAAGCAAGTAACTCTTCATAGCAAAGAAAATCTTCTGTTATGACGTCAATGAAGTATAAAACCTGCACCGAGTCAGTAGCATCAGTTGATTACAAAGCGATTAAATAATACATATTTTCCTTTTGAAGCATTGCATGAAGTTATTCTGTTAAGTTGAAGGCTCCTTCATGCTGCTGATCAGTTATGGTTCTCCTTGAAAGAGGCAGTTGTTCGTACTTCGAATTATTATCAGGATCTGAGCAACCTACAATTTTGACAATGCATTCATTCACAATTTCTACATCATTGAATGGATTCCCTTTTTCCTGAGTATATAAGCTACTTTGTAAGTTGCTTCAGTGGCATTATGTTCAGGTCTCATCGCTGCTTGAAAGAATTGTCTTTGCTTTTGCTTTCCATCTTTTGATTTCTGCAATATAACCTTTCACACCTCTCCCTCTAACTTTAAATAATTGTGGTCCTTATGATTGTTATAATGCTGATGAGTATTGAATTTCTTTAACGTTAATATTGCAATATCACAAAGCAAGCAAGTCATCTTATCTTTAGCAGAAACAAGGCAATATTACGATTCCCAATCCTCATTCAAATATCTCTTTTATTCCTTCAGTGTTTTCTTGGTCTTCTTTGACATGATGGGCTGTAAAGCAGACAGAATTTAAAAATATTCTCAAGCTGTGCAACTATTCATAAATTCAACCTCAAACAGAAATACAGTGCACCGTTGTGAAAAGCTGATAACAAACTGTCATACTCAACCCCCATAAACTCTCACCAACCAGCCTCGTGTGGTAGTAGCACCAGTCAGGCAGGGAAAGTTAGAGCTAAATGATGAGTGTAGCAGTCATCAATTTAGCCCTAAAGAATCAAAAATATGGAACTTATTCCTCATGATAATATCTCTGTTTAAAATGCAGTAATTATGTGGAAACACATTTCCCTGATTCTTCATGTTTTCATATGAAATCTCTTCTTTCTTAATACTCCAGTATCGTCTTTGCTTCCTGCACCTCTCACTTCTTACTGGGGTTTTTATATAATTGATTAGTTTGAGCAAAGAAATAAGTATGCATGATTCAGGTTTTTCTTCTGTTATTTCTTTGAGATACCAATTGCCCACAAGAAACACAAACACTTATCTCTTCTTTGTCATTGGGCAAATTTATTGAGATAAGCTCTTTCCCTGAGTGAGGAAGCCTATAGTTCAATACAGGGAAGCATTAGCTCAATTCAAGTAAATTCATGGCCTAACACAGAGTGAAGTAATATTAACAGTCACATATAGCGTGATCTGGGGATCTGGAAAGTTAATTCCTTAGATATCCCTCCCTACTCCTGTCTAACTCTTGATATAGATCCCAGAAGTGATATTCAAAATATTTAACAACAGGTAAGAAGACATTTACCAAAAGAAAGGACCTGACATAGACAATAAATCTAGAATTTGATTCTGGAATATCTCTGGCCTGACAGGCATTTGTCCCTTTTTTCTTGTATCCTTGGGAATTCCAGTGGCCCAGAAGAAGGTCCTAGTTGGCCTGGACAGCAGCAGGGAGCTCAGAGAAGTGGGTATTTATCAGTACATAAATATTTCAAAGTACTGTAGCAAATGATATACCTGTACTAATGAGTACTAGCTGAATATTATCCATGATTATTGTGTGAGTCAGGGAATTACATTCCATGATGAGAATCCAGGCTGATAATGTAAAGAAGAGTGACTTGGAAGTTGAAGAGAAAAATAAATTTAGAGATTTCCCTGGGAGGAGCTTTAGGACAAGATGAGGCACTAGAACAAAAAAGAAGGTTGCATATGACAAAATAGGCACAGAAAGGAGAGATGTTGGTAGCAGGAACAAATATTTTATCTCACAATTTTGACAGAGAGAGGTCTTTCTCACCTCTTTCCTTCTTTTCAGAAGTTTAAGAGCACCGCTGATTAAAAAGTGAAAAGGGGAGGGGGAAGAATGTGGTGGCATAGCATAATACTCCCTGAAAATTCATTCTTAAACAGTCCTCCTCAGGCCTATCACAGTGTCTCAGGGAAGGCAAGGAAGATTATTTCTCTTCCCCAATTTCCTCTCTGATTTGTTTAGGGAGTCATGCTGAATATCATAGGGCATTGTTGCTTCTAGTCATTCATAGAATGTGATAGAATATTTTTTAAAAACATGTTCTACATACTGAGTTGGAAAAGAATTCAGAAACCATTTAGTTCAGCACCCTTCTTTTACAGATCAATATACTGTGCCGGAAAGAAAGGGAAGCATCTAAGTCACACAACTAATAATTGACAGAACCCAAAGTAGAACGAAGGCTTCATGAATACTAGTCTATTTTGCTTTCTTACTAACCCATGCAGTTTCTCCCTGATCAAATCTTCAGTAGTCAGTTGCAATTTACTAAGTGTTATTCCCATTGCCAAGGTTCTCTGTGGCAGTGAATTGTAGTACTCTTTTAGTTCAGCAGCACAACTCCCTGCATTTTAAGGCATTTTTGGTGGATATAGCCCTGACTCTTAGATAATTTGTAAGGTGACCTCCAATATGGTAAACCAATTCCATGGTCCCCTGGTCATACTCTTGAATGACTGGAACCCATTTTAAATTATTAAGGCGGCATGCAATTCTAGCCTGACAGGTGGATATTTTAAGTTTAAATGTGATTGATGGTTTTCATCACTTATGTAAACACACCTTTACTTCAGATAGTGAACTGTAAAGTAAAAGGCCATAAAGAAACAGAGGCTTGGCAAATGAGAATAAACAAATGCCACAATTTATAGTGTTATTAATGAATATTCTCTATTAGCACTACAGTAGCCTTCAAATCTATACCTTTGGGGATGAATGTTAATTTCCACATTATCTATCAGAAATTTACCAATCTCAGAAAGATTTATGTTTATGAAAATATATTGCACTACTCTGAGTATTACAGTCAGCATGTTTTGTCTTTCATTGTCCAACTCATCATTTAATAGTTGGTCTGAAGGTAGAATGATGACCACAACAATTTTCCACAATAAACCCGCATCTCAAAACTAATTCAGTGATGACACACAGGCGAAATTGCTTATGCTCAAATTAACCACTTCTGTTTTAGTAATTTATACAGCTACAATAATAGCAAGGTCTTTCATATTTATATGAGATAAAATTATAAAGATTGGGTTTATATGAATATTCCAAATATGTTTTTAAATAAAAATATATTGAGCTACATAATTCACATATCTTAAAATTCACCCTTATAAATTATACAATTTATTGGATTTTAATATATTCATGCAGCTGTACAATCATCACCACTATCTAATTCCAGATAATTTTTACCATCCAAGGAAGAAATCCCTAAGCAGTCATTCCCCCATCTCCCCTGTCCAACCCTGGTAACCTTTAATCCACTTTCTAACTCTAAGACTTTACCTGTTCTGGACAGGTCATGTACAGTTGGCCCTTGGTATCCACAGGGGATTAGTTCCAGGACCTCCCATGGATACCAAAATCCATGGATGCTTAAGTCCCTTATATAAAATGGCATCGTGTTTGCATATAATCCATGACATCCTCCTGTATCCTTTAAATAATCTTTATATTACTTATAAAATACCTAATACAATGCAAACATTATGCAAATACTCATTATATCGTATTATTTAAGAAATAAGGAGGGTTGGTAAGAAAGATGGCTGACTAGAGACATTGGTTGGCAGATTGTCCTGGAAGGAATGAAGTGTTTCAGATAAAGAAGAGGGGGTGTTGGGCACAGCTCAGGCACAGTTCTGAGGGAAAGATACCAGAGCCTGTCCGAGGTTTCACAGAAAGAAATTGGAAAGTAGAACAGGAAGTAAAAAAGATATCAGCAGAGATTAACCCCAAAGAAGCTCGGAGCTTGGTGAAGTGGGTAGGTGGGGGCTTTGTTTCTCCTTTCCTCACATCTCTGGTAGTCAGTGGGATGCTGAGCTGCTTGGGTGCTTTTCTATTGTCACAAGCCCAAGGGGTGCTGTAAGCAGTGAACCACCTTCATGAAAATAAAGCATCAGGCTTTCAGCCCCTCCAGGATCATTCCCCATGGACAGAACCTGGAGTTGAGACATGGACACCATACTGCTTCTCTGCACATAGCATCCCTTCGTCCACCCCAGGGAGCTCCAGCCCCTCAGGTTTTACATCACTTGTCCCCACACAGACAGTTTCCAACACCTACCAAGACTGTGGTGAGCCCCAGAGAATGTGTGTGATCCCAGAGCTTGGATATTCTTTGTGGGCTTCTTTTCAGGGACAGGGGCCAGAAAAGCTGCAATGCTGGCTTTCCTACATTCAAACCCTCTTCCTCCTCTGCCACTCTCCCACCCACTGCAGCTGAGAAGGTGGATTGAATCAAGATTTTCAAAAGTGGCTGCCTCCTCTCTGCTTGTGTGCCCACCAGGCTGAGGTTTTCACAGAGAGAGGGACCCACAGCTTTTCCCTTGAGGACTTGCAGTGGACCTATGGGTGCTCAGTCTGGGAGTTCCCTGCCTGCCAGCACTCCCTAGAGACACCTACTGGCTGGTCAGGCACATTGGCAGGATCCCATAGCCCCAGGACTTTGTTGGATTGCTTGGGGGCACAGAGGGGAGATTTGAGAATGAAACTCAAGAGGTGAGGGAACCCACATGGGCAAAACTGACAAGAGAGTGCACTGTGTGTCTGAGCTGCAGAGAATTGATGGAGTACCCATCCCCCAACAGGAAAGCTGCACTTTCAGATGGGGGCACGTACCTGTGCAGTGAAGTTCCCAACCTGTGGCGCTATTTCTGGTGAGATCAGTGAGTTTAAGTGTCCATACATATGTAACCATGCACTGGAAGGAGACTTGTGGGACAGGGAAAGAGGGAGAAGAGATAAACTCACTCTCAATAGGTGGTTGGTGAATTACAGATGGTCCCCTTTCAATAAGCAGAATTTCCAGTTTGGTTAGGCCACTTCAGCTCCCTTCCCAGCAGCTTTCAGCAGTGGCCTGGAAATGGACCTTTGATCCCTGCCAAGACAGCTCTAGGACATGCCTCTGCAGATCCTAAAGGCAGGCTCACCCAACCTAGCCCTGCCCAATCTGCTCTTCCACCCACCTCTACTGTGGTGGTAAACAAGCAATCTTCTGGGAGCTCCAGGGCCCACCCAACTGCCTGGGGCATTCAAGCCCATGAGGGGCTACAGCTGATTATACGAACCAAAGAACAACACTGCAGTTGCTTCCTTCCTGCAAGCAAAAACTACTGACAGAGAGAATAACCTGTACAGCCCATTACAGAATCTACTGACTCAATCAAACAGGATGTGGCCAATTCTTACTCACAACCACCACCTACTGTCTCAGATTAATCTGGGGGAATCAATACAATTTATATGGCTAGGAGAAGGGAAGACAGAAGAATAGAAGCGGCCCGTGGGGGCACCACTTTTTAGGAGAGGAATAAAAATTGCAGGCGGCTCAAGCTCCTTCTCCACTGCAGACCACTGGGTTAATTGGGGAGCCACTCAGATTCTGTGCAGAGACATTGCATTAGAGAGCAGGTACAGCAGAGATCAGGAGACTCATGATTCTGGGTTTCTGCAGCTAGTGCTATCCTGATCACTCTGGAACACAGTGACAGATCTGCTTGTGACTCAACTTTCCAGTAGTAGCCTTGGCATCACCCCGGCACGGCAGGGAGGGAGCAGACAGAACAGAGCTCCCCATGTGACTGGGAGCCAAGCAACCTACCTGCTTAGAATCCAAGCAGATCAGAAACTTCAGAAGCCACAGGTATCACCTAGGAAGCCTTGGGCAACTGCCTGAGCAGGGCCTACACAGTGGGGTGAAGGAGAAATTCAGCTGACTAGCAGCTGCATCCAGCCTCTGTGGTCCCTGGGCCACTGACACAAATCCCTGCCTGCACAACTGACAGCAGGATGCAGAACAGGCCCCCATCTTCATGGTTCTGCCCCAGTAATCCCCAGATCCAGCTCTGAATCTCTAGATGTGCCCAAACCTGAGGTTCTGCCCCTATAGTTTCAGGGCCCCTGATGGGCATGTAACACCACCCACAAGATTTCAGAGTTGTGCCAGGGCACCAAAACCCCACCCTTGTGTCTTCACTACTGCTACTTGGCCAGCAGCACCTCCTCAAGATCCAAAACTTTAATCAGAAATCCCCAGGCCTGAGAAGACATTACTCCTGGACATAGGTCATACAAATGCCCACGACCTGGTTATCCAAAAACACTGACTAAACAGACTCACCCAGCTGTCACTGTAACTTCCACTTGGTGACCCTGTGCAGAGCAGAATCATACAACAACAGCTGCCATGGAGAGAGTCAAATGCAGTACCCAACTAGAATTTCCAACAATGAGGTGGAGAACAACACTTCATGACACACCACAAAGATCATCCAGCACTAATTTTAACTGAGGCAATCACAGGGGAATGGATCAAAAGAGAACAGCTGTTCTGCAGGCTCTCAGTGCACCCAGGCCTTCAGTGATGGGTCAATAATCCAGAGTAGAACACAAAAGCTCCATCTAAAGGCTTCCTCCTCCCCTTATTAACAGCAAAGTTCCCAGAAAAGGAGTTGCCATGTAATCCTATTAACCCAAAGCTGAAAGAAGAGTAGCCAGATAAAAAGAAAACAGTAAAAGAACCCTGGCAAAATGAAAAACAAAACAGTTTGACACTCCCAAAGGATCATAATGGAGCTACAACAGTGGACTCCACCTACAAAGATATTATCAAAATGACAGAAATAAAATTCAGAATATGGATCGCAAACAGAATGAAAGAATTGAAGAGCAAGTTGAAAACCACGAAAAAGAAGCTGAGAATTATTTAGGAAATCAATGAAAAAGGCTCCAAAGAGCTAGATAACATAAGAAAGAATATAATAGAACTCAAAAAAAATGAAAGAGTCAAAAATCACGCAAAGGGGAAAAAACCCTATATCTCATAGAGGGAATTTCAAAACACAGTAGAAAGCTTCAACAACAAACTAAACCAAGAAGAAGAAATAATCTTTGAGCTTGTTGACAAGGCTCTTGAGTTAACGCAGTCATTCATAACCAGAGAAGAGAATAAAAAAGTCTGAGCAATCACTGAGAGAGATATAGACCTATGTGAAGCAAACTAACATTCGAATTTTAGGTATCCCTGAGAGAAAAAAATAAAGAGCTAAAAGCATGGAAAAATAGTTTGAGGGAATTATTGAAGAAAACTTCCCTGGTTTCATTAGAGATACAGACATCCAGATACAAGACAGTCATCAAAAACTGGGAAGATTCATAGCAAATAGGACATCATCCAGACACATAGTAATCAACATGGCCAAAGTCAAAATGAAGAAGAAAATTCTGCAAGCAGCAAGATGAAAGCAACAACTAACATTCAAGGAAAACCCATCAGGCTAACTACAGACTTCTCAAGGGAAGTTTTTCAGGGGAAACCTTACAAGCCAGAAGAGATTAGGGCCACATCTTCTCAAACAAAATTGTCAGCCTAGAATTTTGTATACTGCAAAATTATGTTTTACAATTGATGGAGAAATTAAGTCTTTTCCAGACAAGCAAACACTGAGGAGACTTGTGAGGACCAGATATGCCCTACAGAAAATTCTCACAACTGCATTACTCAAAAAGTATCACAATAGATACCCACCAGTGTAAAATCACTCCCCTCCAAAAAAGACCTACATCTCATAACCCTCATAAAACAATAGCACAAGAGGGAAAACAGAGCAATAAAGTACTACCCAACGTGATCAACAGGTCAGTATCCCACATATCAATTCTGTCACTCAAAATTAACAGTCTCAGTGCTCCACTCAAAAGATATAGGCTGGCCAAAAGGATCCAAAAACACAATCCAAATATCTTCTGTCTCTAGGAAACACATCAGAACCACAAGGACACACACATACTAAATGTGAAATGATGGGAAATAAATAATCCTCAAGAGTGAAAATCAAAAGATAGAAGGTGTAGCCATTCTAACATCAGATAAAATTGACTTAAATCAACAGAGGTCAAGAAAAACAAAGAGGGTCATTATATAATGGTAAAGGGAACAATTCAACAAGAAGACATAACAATGACAAATATATATGCACCTAACACAGGAGCTCCAAAATATATGAAGAAGACTTTACTAGAGCTAAGCAAGGAAATAAATGGCAGCATAGTAATTGCTAGGGACTTCAACACTGCACTGTCAGAGCTGGACAATAATCAAAGCAGAAAATAAATGAAGAGATTCTGGACTTAAACCAGAGTTTAAATCAAATTTATCTAATAGACATTTACAGATCATTCTACCCAAAATCTACTTAACATAAATTCTTCTTAGCAGGACATGGGACATTCTCCAATATTGCTTGTATCTTAGGCCAGAAAACAGGCCTTAGCAAATTAAGAAAAAAAATTGAAATCATACAATGTATGTTCTCAGAACACAGTGTAATAAAACTAGAAATCAATTACAAGAGAAAAACTCAATCCTAAAAGTGTCATAGAAATTAAATAATTTGTTGCTGAATGATTATTGGATACAGAATAAAATTAAGATGGAAATCAAAAGATTCCTGAACTGAATTACAAAGGAGACACAAGCTAACAAAATGTATGGGACCAAGAAAAAGCATTTCTCATTTGCAAATTCATAGTCTCAAATGCCTACATCAAAAAGACAGAAAGATCACAAAATTACAAGCTAATGTTAAATCTGAAGGAAATAGAAAAGGAAGAACAAACCAAAACCAAAGTGAGCAGAAGAAAAGAAATAATGAAGGTCTGAGCATAGCTAAATGAAATGGGAAAAAATTATTCAAAGGATTAACAAAACAAAAGGTTGATTCTTTGAAAAGATAAATAAATCGATAGACCTCCTGCTAGATTAACCAGGAATACAAGAGAAAGCACCCAAATAAGCTCAAACAGAAATAAAAAAGTAGATATTACAACTGGTAACACAGAAATACAAAGAATCATCTGTGAATGTTAGAAAAAATCTCTACGCACATAAATAAGAAAGATGTAGAGGAAATGGGCAAATTTCTGGTAAAACATAACCCAAAACACTCAATCAGGAAGAAAGAGAAATCCTAATAGACCAACAATGAGAAGTGAGATCAAAACAGTAAGAAAAAACTTCCCAATAAAAAAATGCCCCAATGAAGGACTGACAGTGGCTCAACACACACAAAAAAAATGCCCCAGACCAGATGGACACACAGCCAAATTAAACCAGAACTATAAAGAAGAGCCAGTAACCATACTGCAAAAAATATTCTATAACATCAAAAAAAGGAATTCTCCCCAATTTGTTCTATAAAGCCAGTATCACGTTGATACCAAAGCCAGGAAAGGGCACAACAAAAAGAAAATGTCATATCAATATCTCT
>NW_012154840.1:77936-80763 GCF_000956105.1 Propithecus coquereli
TCCTGGAATTGATAAATGAATTCAGTAAAGTCTCAGGATACAAAATCAATATACATGAATCAGAGGAATTCATATATGCCAATAACAGTGAAGCCGAAATTCAAATAAAAAACACAATACCCTTTACAATAGCCTCAAAGAAAATTAAATATCTAGGAATATATTTAATGAAAAATGTGAGAGATATATACAGGGTGAACTATGAAACACTAAGAAAATAAATTGTAAAAGATGTAAACAGATGGAAAAATCTACCTTGCTTGTGGATTGGGGAAATCAACATTGTTAAAATGCCCATACTACCCGAAGTGATCTACACAATTAATGCAATCCCTATCAAAGTACCATCATCATTCTTTACAGATCTAGAAAGAAATAATTCTATGCTTTGTATGGAACCAGAGAAGACCTCTTATAGCCAAAGCAATCTTAAACAAAAAGAACAAACTGGGAGGTATCAGTCTGCCAGACTTCAAGCTGTACTACAAGGCTATGATAACTAAAACAGTATAGTACTGGCACAAGAACAGAGATATAGAGCTTTGGAACAGGACTGAGAATCCATAGATTAAAGCATCCACATATGGTCATCTAATCTTTGACAAAGCAGACAAAAATATACACTGTGGAAAAGAATCTCTTTTGAGTAAATGGTGCTGGGAAAACTGGATAACTACATGCAAAAGATTGAAACTGGATCCCCACCTCTCACCTCTTACAAAAATCAATTCATGATGGATAACAGACTTAAATCTAAGGCATGAAATCTTAAAAATTCCAGAAGAAAAATGTATTGAAGACCCTTTCAGACATCGTCCTAGGCAAAGAATTTTTGAAGAAGACCCCTAAATCAAGCACAGCAGCCACAAGTCCCATTTTGATTTGTTTCAAGATATTTTTTAAATTACCTTCTTATTTTCCTCATTGATGCACTGGTCATTAAGAAGCATATGGCTTAATTTCCATGTATTTGCACATTCTCCACTGTTCCTCTTATCATTGATTTCTAGTTTTATTTCATTGTGGTCAGAGAAAATACTTGGTATGATTTCAATATTTTTGAAGTTTTTAAGACGTGTTTTGTGCCCTAACATATTGTCTCTCTTTGAGAATCATCCATGAGCTGAGAAGAACATGAATTCTGAAATTGTTGGATAAAATGTTCTCTAATATGCATTAGGTCCTTTGGTGTATAGTGAAAACTAAGTCCAATGTTTCATTGTTGATTTTCTCTCTGGATGATCTGTCCGATGCCAAGAGTGGAGTGCTGAGGTCTCCAGTGATAATTGTATTGGGTTCTGTTAGGCTTAAAGAATTCACCCTCCCCAAACTTCCATCAAAACCTCCTATGAAACCCACCACTCTCCCCTTCCTAGGGGTGTATTAGGCAGGTAACCTTTTCCAGACCATAGGGAGATAAGGGAATGACTTTTCTTATCCCTCCTGATAAGGACTACAGTCCCCTTATCCCTCCTGATTGTTCCTTAGGGAGATAAAGAAATATAATTGAAGAGAGGAACTTACTTTCCTTATCTCTCCAGGATGTTTGAAAACAATTTGTTTACTCCTCCCAGAAAAAACGTGTATAAAACAAAAGGCTCTCCCCTTTTCTCCGGTGGATGCCTTTTTCAGCCTCCATCCATCTGCACCCAGATGTTCAAAGTAAACTGCGTTTTGCCACACATGAGGCTTTGTGTGTCTCCTTCTCAGCTCTGGACCTAACAGGGTCTATCTCTCTTTAACGCTGATAATAGTTGCTTTATATAGCTGGGTGCTCCAGTGTTGGGCACATATATATTTAGAAATGTTAAATGTTAAATTGTCTTGCTGAATTAACACTTGTATCATTATATAATGACCTTCTTTGTCTCTTTTTACAATTTTTGTGTTGAAATCAATTTATCTGATAGAAGTATAGCTACTCTGGCTCTTTTTTGGTTTGATTTGCATGTAGCATATTTTTCCATCCCTTTATTTTCAGTCTTTGTATGTTTTTAATAGGTGAAGTACATTTCTTGCAGACAACATATAGTTGGCTATTATATTTTATCCATTCAGTTACTCTATGCCTTTTGATTTCAGAGTTTAATCCATCCACATTCAGTGTTATTATTGACATGTAAGGACTTACTACTGCCATATTGTTATTTGATTTCCAGTTGTTATGTGGTCGTCTCATTCTTTCTTACTTCCTTTTTGTCTTGTTTGTTAAAAGTGATTTTCTCTGGTAGTGTGTTTTAATTTCTTGTTTTTCATTTTTTTGTCTATCTGTTGTGGTTACCATGAGCTTGCAAAAAACATTTTAAACCAATTATTTTAAATATATGACAACTCTGCTTACAAACGAACAAGCAAAGAGAAATCTAAAGAGAAATTCTACCTTTAAACTTGATTGCCCCACTTTTTAAATTTTCATTGTTTCCATCCACATATTTTTTATTATTTATCTCTGAAAAAGTTGGTGCTGCTATTTTTGAAAAATTTGTCTTTTCATCTTCCTACTCAAGTTATAAGTGGTTTAATATTTTAAACGTATGACAACTGTGCTTATAAACAAGTAAATATATAAGCAAAGAGAAATCTAACAGAGATTCCACCATTTAACTGCAACTCCCCGTTCTTTTCAACTTTTCATTATTTACATCCATATCTTTTTATATTATCTATCTCTCACACAGTTGGTGTTGTTATTTTTGATAGGTTTGTTGTTTTGTCTTTGTACTCAAGATATAAGTGGTTTATGCACTGGAAATACAGCAATAGAATATTGTTTATTTTTGCCCTTACAGTTACCAGTGAGATGTATAAATTCAGAAGATTTCTTACT
>NW_012154840.1:80813-81997 GCF_000956105.1 Propithecus coquereli
AGATCTTTCACTTCTTTGTTTAAGTTTATTCCTAGATATTTTGTTTTATTTGCAGCTATTGTAAATGAGATTACTTTCTCAGTTTCCTTTTCAGATTGTTTGCTGTTGGCAGATACAAATGTTACTGATTTTTGCATGTTGATTTTGTATCCTGCGACTTTATTGAATTTGCCTATCGGTTCTCATACTTTTTTTGAGGAGTCTTTGGGTTCCTCTAGATATAAGATCATATCATCTGCAAACAAAGAAAATTTGTCTTCTTTCTTTCCAATTTGGATGACCTTTATTTCTTTCTCTTGCCTGATTGCTCTAGCTAGAGCTTCCAGTACTATGTTGAAAAACTGTGGTGAAAGTGGGTAGGTATCCTCGTCTTGTTCCAGATTTTACAGGAAAGACTTTCTTTTTTTCCCCCCATTCAGTATAATATTTGCTGTGAGTCTGTCATGTATGAGTTTTATCATGTTGAGGTAAGTTCTTGATATCTGTACATTTGTTTTCTTTTTTTTAAATATTTTTGTTTTTCTTTTTTTTTTTATTTCAGGGTATTATGAGGGTACAAACATTTTGGTTACATTTTATGTCTTTGCCTCACCCAATTGAGGGTGAGAGGTATGTCCTTCCCCTCTACAATGATCACCATGTCCCTTAGTTGTGCATTTACCCCCCCTTCCCCCAATCCCTGAAGAATATTATTGCCATGTGAGCACCCTAGTGTTCATCAGTTAGTACCAATTTGAAGGTGAGTACAAGTGGAGCCCATTCTTCCAATCTTGGGATACCTCACTTTGGATAATGGGCTCAAGTTCAATCCAGGAAAATATAAGAGGTGCTAGATCACTGTCCTTTCTTATAATTGAGTAATATTCCATTGTATACATACACCAAATTTTAATAATCCACTCATTAATTGATGGGCATTTGGGTTGTTTCCACATCCTTGCAATAGTGAATTGTGCTGCCATAAACATTCGGGTGCAGATGTCTCTATTATAGCATACCTTTTCCTCTTCTGGGTAGATGCCTAACAGTGCTATTGCTGGATCGAATGGTATTTCTATTTTTAACTCCTTGAGGCATCTCCAAATTCTTTTCCACAGAGCTTGCACTAATTTACAGTCCCACCAGCAGTGTAAGAGTGTTCCCATCTCTCTGCATCCTTGCCAGCATTTTTTGTTTTGGGATTT
>NW_012154840.1:86232-92389 GCF_000956105.1 Propithecus coquereli
GCATTTCTCAGTTTTTTAATTGAATTATTCAGCTCTGGAAGTTCTTCCTTTGTTTATTATTTCAATCTCATTTTTTAAATTTCTCTGATATACTTCTGAATTCCTTCTCTGTGTTGTCTTGAAGCTCAAGCTTCTTCAGGACAGCTATTTTGAATTCACTGAAGGGTCACCTCTCTCCATCAGTCCTGAATTGATCACTGGTACCTTATTTCATTCGTTTGTTGAAGTCATATCTTCCTGGATGTTCTTGATGCTTGTGGATGTTCACTGATGTCTGGGCATTGAAGAGTCAGGTATTTATTTTTATCTTCACAGTCTGGGTTTGTTTGAACCCATCTTTTATGAGCAGACTTTTCAGATATTCAAATGGAATTGAATGTTTTGGTCTAACTCTCTGATCACTGCTGCTATGTCAGCACTGGGGGTGCCCCAAGCCCAGTAATGCCGTGGGTTTTGGAGACTACTGGTGGTACCGCCTTGGTGATCTTGAGTAAGATACAAGAAAATATCCTGGATTCTCAGACAAAGTCTTTCACTGTCTTCCTTCACTCTCTGTGTTGATCTTCTGGAGTTGGGGGAGGAGTGAAATGGGCACTCCCTCATGGCCAGGAGTGGCAGGTCACACGTGAAGCCATCCCAGTCTCACCCGAAGCCAAGAGAGACTGTTGCCTGGCTACTTGTGATGTTTATTCAAAGTCCAAGAGCTCTTTAATTAGCAGGTGTTAAATCCTGTCAAGACCAGGTTTTTCCCATCAAGGCAGCATGTTTCTTTCTGTCCCATGGTGGGTCCAAGAATACCATCCAGGATCTAAGACCTGGACTCAGGGCCCCAGGAGTCTTTTCAGTAATTTATTTTACTGTTCTGAGCTGGTACCCAAGTTGTGAAACAAAATCCTCTGAGCTCTTCATTTTCCTTTCCTTAACTGGATGAAGATTTCCCATGAGTCACACTGTCTGTAGTTGGGGAAGGGCTTATACAGGCACTGGGTTGGCCCTAGCTGCTAGTGTCTCACTGGGTCATATCCACCCCAAGTTCACTGGCTGTGAGCTGGCACAGCCACAGGAATTGTCTGAGGACTGCAACCCTTGTGGCTGGACTGCCTTACAGATTTAGTCCATGCCCCAGAGTGCTATTGTTGTTGTTGTTTCCTCTGTGTTCTTTATTATTTCAGCATATTACAGGGGTATAAATGTTTAGGTTACATATATTTAATGGTACTGGCACAAGAACAGAGATATAAACCAATGGACCAGAACTGAGAACCCAGATATAAAACCATCTTTGTATAGCCATCTGATCTTTTACAAAGCAGACAAAAACATACATTGGGGAAAACAACCCTTATTCAATAAATCGTGCTGAGAAAATTGGATAGCCACATGTAGAAGACTGAAACAGGATCCACACCTCTCATCTCTCACAAAAATCAACTCATGGTGGATAACAGACTTAAACCCAGGCTGCTATTTTTCTGCTGGTGGGGGGATAGGGGGAACTTGGCTTCATGGTAGAGGATTTTTCTCTGACTGTACTGGTCAAAATTCTCCCTCCATGGACACCGGCAGAATTCTTCACTGAACTGTGTTCCCCTGTCCCAGGGTGGCCATGAGTTTCAATGCAAAGCCCCATAATCACTTCATTCTCCCTCTCCTGGGAACACAGATTCTCTCTCCACCTGGTATGCTGGTGCACCACTATAAGAGCATGGGTAAGGGGGGGGTAGGCAATGTAAGAGTGTCTTTTCTGCCCTTTTCAGTGCTTATTTCCCTCATATAATGTTAAAACCAGGTAGTATGACAGCTCACCTGATTTTTGGTTCTTCCGAAGGTGCTTGGTTATGTGAACAGTTGTTGAATTAGGTCTTCATGCAGTGGGATGATTGCTGGAAGTTTTTAGTCAGCCATCTTGCTCTGCTTCCTCACTCTAATACCTGAACATGATTCAAAGTAGATCACAAAGTTAAAAAAAAGTTTTATTGATACCTGACACAGAAATTTAAGAATCACTTTGGTAATGGCAATGTTTTTATTAATAATTAAAATATGGCAGAACAATAATTTGAAATACTATTTTGTCCGTGGCATATAATTTTGTACACTTTGGTTCATGTTCCATTTATTCAGCTAGAAAATTCTGCTTTAATCACCAAATGAAGGAATAGCAGCAGAACAGAATATAGAAACAATTTCTTAACTTTTCATTTTCAAAATTCTCAATCGAAAAACTGAAACAATTCAGAGCATGAACAAATGAACAGTGAATTTGTGAAATTACCTATTGATGAATAAGAACTCAGCTATTTAATCCCAAGCTGCTTAAAATTTCCCACTGAAGAAGAAAAAGAGTCAAGGTAAAGAAAAGAAAGAATAGACTTTGAAAGTACCCAGGAAAGGGAGTTTGTACAATACAATATTCTCTAGATAATTCCTTCCAGGGATTGTGGTGTTAGTATAGATAAATAACTTCATTTATTAGGTTCAGGAAACTTAAGGATAGAGAAGTCCAGTTCCTCTATTTCTGAGTGGAGTCCCAGAAAGATGTCAAACTATCAGAAAGAAATTATCTGTACATTATGTCTAAACATAAAGGGTATTAAATAAGCTTTGGAGAGTTTGCCACTGCCCAACATGGCAAAAGAATAATAAAATGGTACCCATTCACCTGTAGGTTATGGGAGAGCTAAAAGAGAACCAAACCTAATGATACATTGTTTTATATAATCCTTGGCCATCTCCAATCCTAGAATTTATATACAAATCTAAGAAATAGAGACACCAAGTTTATTAAGATGACATTTTTTCTGTTAAGAAACACTATTCAAAAGTTGAAAATAAAGGAAAAAGGAAAAGGGATTAGTGTGTACTCTTTCCATGTTTTCCTTTTGAGTGCTACTCAAAGTGAAGGTCTGTAATATAAGGAGGAGTGTGCATCGGAATGTAATCTGAAACCTGTTCCTTCATTGAGAAAGTCTCGCGAGGAAATAAAATGCCAAGCTAATGTGTTAATATTTAGTGGCATAGTTGAATTACAAGCTAGCAACGTCTTATTCTGTAATAGTTCCTGGACTAGTGGCTAGATCACATGCCACACTTCATGTACTACTGTACTAGAACATTATCTAACAAGTCTGTCTGAAAGTTATCTTATTCTCTAAGACCTCTAACTTTGTTTCACTTGTTATTTCTTATTGAGTAGAGCACAGACTGTAAAGTTAGATGCTAATTTGTAGAAGATTTATAATTTGGATGTTATTTTCATCAGAGATGAAAAATATTTCTATTCATATTCTTAAAGAAAAAAACTTATAGCTTTATTTCCATGTAGGACATTAACCAGTTTTGTATCTAATTTAATAACTTTATTCTGGATTTCTATTTTTCACTGACACATATACACACATATAATATACATATATGTACATATATATATAAAATGTGTAAACATTAATTTTAATGAAGTTATTTTAATAGAGAGAACATAAGACTGTCAAGCAGCATGTGACTAGAATTCAGCTAAGGATACCAAGTTTATACTTAAGACAGTATCACAGAGCAAAACTACAAAATCAGCAGTGCTTGTCTTTGGGCCTCAGAGTATTTTTGGTCATCTTTAATCATCTAGAGCTTCTGTCTTTCTATGGAATTTTGCATAGTGAAGTTACTTTATAATGAAACTGTGGAGTTAGTAGTCACTGTTATCGATCTATCCAGTATACTAGTCTTAGATAACCATATTCTGTACTGAATCAACCCCTAGTTATATAAAATTTGGCCAATGATAAGTAGTGATTATATAAGATGTCCAATTACCTTATGAATTAACCTGGTGAAAAAAACTCCAACTAGTTACAGATGATAGTAATTAACTGAACTAATTCATTCAATCTCTGTTATTATGAATTAGAAATACAAGGAGAAAATCAATCTTTGAAAATGGCAAGGAAACAAAGAGAAGCTTAGAACAAAGCATAATTGATCATGTTCATGACAGATGGCTGAAATGGAAATCAATAAAATTCTGTGGTGATAGGGTAATAGGATAATCTGGTACCTAGAACTGACTTGACTCTTAAAAGGCCTTCCCGGTCTAGTCTTTTAGAGTACTGCGTATGGTAACATTACTCTTTTTAAAGGATGTTCTTGTGTACCTGTACAATTTCCTATCTCTCTCAGTTTCCTGTGTCCCAAGATACTACGGTGCAAAGCTTCCCTGTGTCCTAAAGCACCTCCTTCCAAAGCTCCTATATGTTGTAACATATTCCATCCACAAGCTCCCTTATGTCATAAAGTACCCTTACCACAAACCTCCTCTATATCTCAAAAAACCACTGACCACAGGAAACAAAAAAAATAGTTCTCAGAAAAAGAAATCTCAATTCAACTGCAGAGAAAGATAGTCCTTGAAAAAAAAAAAAAAAAAGAACTCTGACTTCTTGCTCAATTTGCTAAACTAGTTCACATAAAAATGTATAAAACAACATTTGTAACTATAATGTACCAAAGAGATGGGGAAATTCAGCCATGTTTGTTTCCTTCTCCCATGCACTCTTTCTGTATGAGGATTAACAGTGAAATCATTTTCTCTGAGTCCATGGTGTTTATTTCCATAACAGTTTAGTCTTAGTAGGATTTCAAGCAACAGAGATATTAAGTACAGCAAAGGGATATTTATAGTAATATGATATGGCTTGTATCTTATCTTTAGTTTCTCTTTTTCTGCACTGCCTTTGTTTGATGTCTGGAGGTCAGCAAGCTCCATATTTTTAGGTACCATAAGTTGAGCCTGTCTTTCTATCTTCTATGTCATTCCTTCTCACTACTTACATTTTTCCCATAAAACCACCATAAATTGGATATATTATCTTTACCTCCAGACAGGAATGACCTTCTATGTGTTTTCCCCAGTATAAGACTCTAAAGGAGAGCCTTAACTATGCTCAGTGTGTGTGGGCCATTACAGTCAGTATTTTGTAAAAATATAGTGGCTTAGACCACTATAATAAGACTCCAATACAAGAATACCTCCTCATGTGATTTATTAAGAAAGTGATCCTAAGATAAACTGTTAATGGAGTAGAGGAAACAGAAGACAGGTAAAGAAGTCAAGTAATGTTATGATCTGAGGCAAAGTCTTAAATGTAGTTCCAATGTGACCTTGTAGGGAGTTCTTAACCATAAGTTTGTGTCCATTCATCTGCTAGGATTTCACAGTCTCACTCTAATGAGTTATTGGAAATAGGATGCCCAAGAGGGATGAGAATTCCTAGTTACTCAATTCTGGCTCTTTTATGTGTGCTGGCAAGGCAACTCCAGAAGCCCAAAGATGACCTGCTGAAGGGCATTGTTGCAGATGGGATCCCTTCAAAGCAAAGTACACAGAACCAGAGGATGGGATTACCAGAGAAAGAATCTGATATAAACATAAGGTCCCTAATAAAGTATGTAAAAATGAAGAATAGATATACCAGAGATGACTCAAATTTTCAGTTTTCACTCAATTAATACTGAAACTATGATTTCTCAAAAGAACTGAAGTAAGATTTGGAAGATTCCTATCTTGGACAGATGGATTCATGATAAATATAGTAAATATGGTAATATGAATTTTATCACACAAATAACCACCAGATGAGACTGCAGAGCCATGTTAATGAGCTAAAGGAAAAAAAAAAAAACTCAGGGAGAAAGGATCTCAGGTAACTTTAAAAAGCTTTCTGCAGTGTTTAGTCCCTAGTGTCCTATCTGAATACGATCATGTCCCAGAGAATACTATAGTGTTCCCATCTGAATAGTAATCTAAGGTTTTTTTTTTAGATAATTAACTTTCTTCTCATATTTGGCTGCTGAAATCATTTAACTCAACCAATGCAATAAATCATCAGAAGCTTGCTGATTCTCCACTCTGGAGTTGTCAGGAACCACTCTGTTAGATTGCTTGAATATATGATTAATCCCTGAAGAGAATGTTATTGAAGATTCAAATCTCTTTAGAATGACACATCACAGAAATTATGGACTGATAATAATGGGAAAACATTAACCTGTATTTTAAAGGTGAGAACTTCGGGTGGTTGGCAAATGATCAAATAAAAATGCTTTAACCTCAGAGTAAACTTAGATAATCACAAAAACCTACAGAATATAATTGCTTGAATTT
>NW_012154840.1:93429-98501 GCF_000956105.1 Propithecus coquereli
TAGTCTATCTTCTTTTGAAAAGTTTCTGTTCATGCCCTTTGCCCAGATTTGAATGGGGTCATGTCATTTTTTCTTGCTGATTTTCCTGAGTTCTATATACATTCTAGTTATCAGCCCTTTATCGGATATGTAGCTTGCAAATATGTTCTCCCATTCTGTAGGTTTTCTGTTTGCTTTCATGATAGTATCCTTGGCTTTGCAGCAGCTTTTTAATTTGATAAGGCTCCATTTATATATTTTTGTTGTTGCTATGATTGCCTTTGGGAACTTTTTCATAAATTCTTTCCCTAGGCTGATGTCTATAAGATTTCTTCCAACATTTTCTTCTAGAATTCTCACAGTTCCATGCCTTAGGTTTAAGTCTGTTATCCACCGTGAGTTGATTTTTGTGAGAGGTGAAAGGTGCGGGTCCTGTTTCAGTCTTCTACATGTGGCTATCCAATTTTCCCAGCACAATTTATTGAGTAAGTATTCTTTTCCAAAGTGTATGTTTTTGTCTGCTTTATAAAAGATTAGAGGCTATATCAGAATGATTTTATATCAGGGTTCTCAATTCTGTTCCCTTGGTTATGTGTCTGTTTTTGTGCCAGTGCCATGCTATTTTAGTTACTATTGCCTTGTAGTATAGCTTGAAGTCTGGTAAATTGATGCCTCCCAATTTGTTCTTTTTGCTTAAGATTCCTTTTGCTATATGGGGCTTTCTCTGGTTCCATGCAAAGTGTAGAATTATTCTGTCTATGTCTGTGAAAAATGATGTTCGTATTTTAATAGGGATTGTATTGAATCTGTAGATAACTTTGTGGGGCGTTAGTATAGATATTTTAACAGTGTTGATTCTGCCGACTCATGACCGTGGTATTGTTTTACATCTGTTTATGTCCTCCGCTATTTTCTTCTTCAGTGTTTTGTAGTGCTCCCTGTAAAGGTCTTTCACCTCCATAGTTAAATACATTCCTAGGTATTTTATTTTCTTTGTTGCTATTGGGAAGGGTATTGAGTTTTTGATTTCATTCTCAGTTTCACTGCTGGCACATAGAAATGCTACTGATTTGTGTACATTGATTTTGTAACTTGAGACTCCTGAAATTCTTTATCAATTCCAGTAGTCTCATGGCAGAATCTTTGGGTTTTTCTAGATATAAGATCATATCATCAGCAAAGATTGGTAGTTTGACCTCTTCTGCCCCAATTTAGATGGCCTTAATTTCCTTCCCTTTTCTGATTTCTCTGGCTAAGCCTTCCAGCACTATGTTGGGTAGAAGTGGTGTTAGAGGGAAACCTTGTCTGGTTCCACTTCTATGTGGTAATGCTTTCAATTTTTCCCCATTCAGTATGATGTTGGCATTGA
The DNA here is from genome assembly GCF_000956105.1 of Propithecus coquereli. NCBI lineage: Eukaryota > Metazoa > Chordata > Mammalia > Primates > Indriidae > Propithecus > Propithecus coquereli. The sequence goes on from NW_012154840.1 coordinate 94,778, forward strand.
GTTTGTCATATATGACTTGTATCATTTTTAGATAAGTCTCATCTATGTCTATTTTGTTGAGCATTCATATCATAAAAGGGTGCTGAATTTTGTCAAATGATTTTTCTGTGTCTATTGAGCAGATCATATGGTCTTTATTTTTACTTCTTTTTTGTGTTGAAGTACATTAATTGATTTCTGTATGTTTAACCATCCCTGCATCTCTGGGATGAAGCCAACTTTGTTGTGAATGATTTTTCTTTTTGATAAGCATTTGAATTGAGTTTGCTAGGATTTTTTTGAGAATTTTTACATCTATATTCATAAGGGATGTTGGTCTGTATTTTTCCTTTTCTGTTGCATCCTTTCCTGGTTTTTGTATCAGGGTGATGTTGGCTTCATAAAATGTGTTGAGGAAGAGTCCTTCCTTCTAAATATTGTGGAATAATTTCTGCAGGATAGGCAACAGTTCTTCTTTTTAGAACTGGTAAAATTCAGGTGTGAAATGATCTGGTCTCAGACTTTTATTTTTAGGAAGGTTTATTTTATTGTGGCTTCAATTTTGGTTCTTGATATTAGCCTGTTCATGAATTCTATTTTTTCCTGATTTAGCATAGGGAGGCTATGTGATTCTAACAATTTGTCCATTTTCTCCACATTTTCACTTTTATGTGGATAGACGTTTTTATTGTTTTCATAGATGATATGTTGTATTTCCATGATGTCAGTCATAACTTCTCCATTCTCATTCCTGATTGAGCTTATTTCAGCCCTTTCTTTTCTGCTTCTCATTAATGTAGCAGGAGGCATGCCAATTTTGTTTATTTTTTAAAAGAAGCAACTTTTGGTTTTATTAATCATCAATATAGTTATTTTATTATCGATTTTATTTAGTTCTGCTCTGATCGCTGTCATTTCTTTTCTTCTGCTGGGTTTGGAGTTGGTTTTCTCATCATATTCCAATTCTTTGAGATGATTTATTAGATTTTTGATTTGTAATCTTTCTGTCTTTTGGGTGTAGGCATTTATGGATATAAATTTTCTTCTCAGGACAGCTTTAGCTGTGTCCCACAGATTTTCATAACTTGTGTCCCCTTCATCACTTAGTTCAAGGAATCCTTTGTTTTTCAACAGAATTTCCTCCTTAAGCCAATAATTGTTCAGTAGAAGTTTGTTTAGTTTCCATGACTTTATGTAGCAATCAGAGTTTCTACTTTAGTTGATTTCTTATTTTATTCCACTGTGGTCTGAGAATATGCATGGTATAATTTTTACTTTTTTAAATTAGTTGAAACATATTTTGTGGCCTAGGATATGGTCAATTTTAGAGAATGTCTGATGAGCTGATGAGAAAAATGTATATTCTTTGTTTTTGGAGTAGAATATTCTGTAAATGTCAGTCAGCCTCATTTGTTCTAGAGTTCTCTTTCAGTCCACTGTTTCTTTGTTTATTTTCTGTTTGGAGGATATGTGCCATTGTGTCAGAGGGGTGTTGATATCCCCAGCTATTATGGTGCTGTTGTATATCATTTTGTTTAGATCAAGTGGGATGTTTTTTATGAATCTGTGTACATGAGTTAGATGCATAAATACATAGAACTCTTACATCGTGTTGTTGAATTTTACCCTTCACCATTACATACTGACCATCTTTGTCTTTCATTACTTTTGTTAATTTAAAGACTAAGTTATCTGAAATAAGACTGCTATGACAGCTTTTTTTTTTGACTTCCATTTGAATACAATATTGTTTTCTATGCCTTCACCTTGAGTCTAAATGCATCCTTGTGGGTTAGATGTTTTTCCTGAAAATATCAGATACTTGGCTTGTGTATATCTATCCATTTTGCCAGCCTATGTCTCTTTAGTGAGCAGTTCAAGTTATTCACATTTATTGAAAGAATTGATAAGTGGAACAATTTCTGTTTTTCCTGTTGAGTTGAACTTTGTTGCTTTGTTTTCTGCCTTGAGCCTTTGTGGTATCTGGCCTTAGACCTTCAGCTTTTGGAAAATTTCACACAGATGGGTGTTTATTGTGTCGATCCATGTGTAACGCTATTCTGGAGAACAGGTCTTGTCTTGATGAATACCCTCAGTCTTTGCTTATCTGAGAAGTTCTTTATTTCTCCTTCGTATAAAAAATTTGTTGTGCAGGATACAGGATTCTAATATGGGCATTATTCTATTTGAGAAGAGTGAGAAGGGGGCCCCAGTCTCTTCTGGCTTGTAAGCTCTCAGTTGAGAAGTCTGCAGTTTGTATGATAGGTTTCCCTTTACAGGTTACCTGCTATTTCACATTAAAGCTCATAGGATGGCCTCTTTTGTGTTTACTTTGGCCAGTATGATGGCTATTGGTTGTGGTGTCTTCCCGTTCGCAATGAATCTCTCAGGAGTCCTTTGAGCTTCTTTTACCTAGATGTCTATATTTCTAGCAAAGCCAGGGAAATTTTCCTCCATTATATCCTCAACTAGTTTATTCAACCTTTGTGTATTTTCTTCTTCATCCTCAGGGATGCCTATAATTGAAAAGTATCCCCTTCACATAATCACACGTTTCTTGTAGGTTTTGCTCTTTTCTCATATTTCTCTGCTCTATCTCTGCAACTGACTTGTTCAATTGAATGTTGTTATCTTCAATCCCTGGGATTCTTTCTTCTGCTTAATCTACCCTATTCTTGAGGCTTTCAAAATTCTTTATTTCCAGAAGTGCTATTGGATTTTCTTTAATATTTTAATTTGTTTAGTGAATTTTTCTTCCAAGTCTTGAATTTTTTTTTGTGTGTGTATATGGTTTCTTTGTGTTGGGTATCCATTTTCTCTTACATCTCATTGACTTTTCTTACAATCCTTGTTCAAAAATCTTTTGTCATTTTGGTGTTCTGAATTTGGTTGATATCCATTGCTAGAGAGCTGGTGTTCCCTTCTGGGGGTTTCTTTCAGTTTGATTCTTTATACTTCCAGAGTTCTTTTGCTGTTTCCTTCCCATTGGAGCAGCTATTGCTTCTTAGGTTTGGATTTTCATTTAGATAATGACATGCCCAGTTTAGTCTCTGAGCCAATAGGTGGTGCTTGTGAATGAGATTCACCCACACCCTGTGTCATGAGTCAGTAAATGGAGTAAATGGGTATGCAAATAGACCTCTCTGTCAGGAGGTGGCACTTTCCAGGAGGGGCTAGCTTCAATGTTGGTTTTCAGACCTGTTACCAGCCCTTGTTCCTCTGGAGAGGCACTCTAATGCCTCAGGAGGTGTGTGCAGCCCTGGGACTTCCAGGTGTGTCCTTCTTCTCCATCTCAGTGGGGACATGTGGGGGAATGAGCATGGGTGGTGCTGGGTAGGGGGCCTGCCTTCAAACTTCACAAATGCTGTTATCAGGGATCAAAGGACTGTTCTCTACTTCTGGGCAAAGCTTCCAGGGAGGAGCTGAAATGGCCCCACTCAGCCAAAAAGTCTGTGTGTGGAGATGGGGCTGTCTAAGATCCACAGTCTGGCAGTCTGAAGCAGGCCTCACTCCTTTCCACCCTGCTCTATTCCCATCTTTCTCCTAGGCCTATGTGGGCATATTATAAAGTAAAATAAAAAGACATAATTTACTAGACTGAACGTTCCAAGATGGCATCAATCTTATTTACCACTGGATTTCTGGAATTTAAAACATACAAAAGGTGAGTACATGTGGTGCTTATTTTTCCATTCTTGGGATACTTCACTTAGTAGAATGAGTTCCAGCTCTATCCAGGAGAATA
>NW_012154840.1:103961-105754 GCF_000956105.1 Propithecus coquereli
CAGTGAGAATGGCCTTTCTCAAAAAGTCCCAAAACAATAAATGTTGGCATGGATGCGGAGAGATAGGAACACTCATGCACTGCTGGTGGGAATGCAAACTTGCCCAACCTCTGTCATAAGCAATATGGAGATACTTTAAAGAGATACAAGTAGAATTACCATTTGATCCAGCAATCCCATTACTGGGCATATACCCAAAGAACAAAAGATATTCTATAAAAAATACATCTGCACTAGAATGTTTATAGAAGCACAATTCACAATTGCAAAGATGTGGAAACAACCCAAGTACCCATCAATACATGAGTGGATTAATAAAATGTGGTATATGTATACCAAGGAGTACTACTCAGCTATTAGAAACAATGGTGATATAGCACCTCTTGTATTTTCCTGGATACAGCTGGAACCCATTCTACTAAGTGAAGTATCCCAAGAGTGGAAAAACAAGCACCACATGTACTCACCAGCAAATTGGTTTCACTGATCATCACTTAAGTGCACAAATAGGAATAACATTTACCGGGCCTCGGTCAGATGGGAGAGGGGAGGAGTGGATGGGTATATGCATATATGATGAGTGTGATGCGCATCATCTGGGGTTGGACACGCTTGAATCTCTGACTCGGGTGGCGGAAGGGGGGGCAACGGCAACACATGTAACCTAAACATTTGTGCTCCCATAGTATGCAGAAATGAATAAAAAAGATATCATGTGAAATGCTACCATATCATTCATTCATGGCCCCCTAATATCCCAGTATTTATATTGAACACAAAATGAGTAAAGTCATAAAGAGAAGACCTTGTGTCCACAACTATGCTTTCCTTGTGTTTATTGTCACTCTCATTGTGAGAGTTGTCATTGTCATCACACAATTAGTGAGCATTTTCTATGTGCCATCTACTGTGCTTTGTGCTTTTCATGTTTAACTTATTTAATTTTCATGATGCCGTAGTGAGTTGGGTACTCTTATTATTGACCCCATTTTTTATAAACAGAAGGCCTTGAAAAATTAACTAAGTTGACAAAGGCCACACATACAGAAAATTGCAGAGCAGCGTCTCAAATGCATTCTCTCTTTGATTCCAAAGCTGACACTCTGAACCACTATTCTATATTACCTTCCAGGGTCAAGTTGTTTCCTATTTCTGCCCCATAGTATCTCTTTCTGAAAAAAATAAGAGTTTAAAAAAATTTAGGTGATTTTTTCATAGTCTGATATCCTACGATTATATCCCAAAGTGTTTCTTTTCACAGATTATGATCCAATTTTGAAAGTATAATCTTGAAGGAACATATATGATACATGGGCACTCTAGAGGTTTAGCATTTTCAAAATTGATATTTGAATTATTTCTAGTAAAACACATAGTGCTATAAAATGAGACCAACCATCCGTGCCATACAAGGTAGGACCACGTAAAGAGCAAGTGAAATGTAGATGCCTATAAACAGGAATTAATAATTATACTGAGAACGTGTCTCCGCCTTTTTTCTCCTGTGCAGGAAACAAGAAAGATATTAAGGCTGGCATAGAATAGAAGATATCCCAGTCGCTACCCTTTATTTCTTGTGACTAATGCATGAAACAATAGCAATTGTCACAGGTTGTAGTATAAGTCTGAAATCTTGGTACAGAGTAAAATTAACTGGCCCACACCAAGATCAAATAAATCCATGACCTTGACTTTTAACCAACTGGAATAAAACTGCTTTTTAGCTCTAAGAAAGTTAACTGAATTCACATTCCTGCTCTAGGAGAAGTGAGTATCCCAAAGGACTGAAAATT
>NW_012154840.1:105804-107796 GCF_000956105.1 Propithecus coquereli
TGAAGATATCCTAGGACACAAAGAATGTCTCAAAAACTGTTAAAATGTAGAAATCATACCATGTATCTTCTCAGATCACAGTGGAATACAAGTAGAAATCAAGCGTAACAGAAACTCTCATTTCTACGAAAAGTCATGGAAAGTAAACAACCTTCTGCTGAACGATTATTTCATAAATGAGGAAATCAGATGGAAATGAAAAGATTCTTTGAACTAAATGACAAAAGAGTCACAAGTTATCAAAATCTGTGGGACACAGCTAAAGGAGTCCTGAGAGGAAAATTTATTTCCGTAAATGTCTATATCCAAAAGACAGAAAGATCACAAATAGACAACCTAATGAATCGACTCAAAGAACTTGAAAAAGAAGAAAAGACCGACCCCAAACCCAGCAGAAGAAGGGAAATTAATAAGATCATATCAGAATTAAATGAAGTTGACAACAGGGAAACTATATGGAAGATTAATTAAACAAAAAGTTGGTTCTTTGAAAAATAAACAAAATTGACATGCCTTTGGCTAGACTAAGGAAAAGCAGAAAAGAAAAATCTCTAATAAGCTCCACTGGGAACAAAAAAGGAGAAAGTAGAACTGATGCCACGGAAATACAAGATATCATCTATGAATACTACAAAAACCTTTAGGCACACAAACTGAAAAATGTGGGGGAAATGGACACAATTTTAGAAACACACAGCCTCCCTAGGCTCAACCAGGAAGAAATAAAATTCCGAAATAGACAAGTATCAAGTACTGAAATTAAAACAGCAAAAAACAAGCTAACAAACAAACAAAAAAACCTTCCTAAAAAGAAAAGTCCTGGGCCAGATGGTTTCGCACCCGAATTTTACCACACCTACAAAGAAGAACTGGTGCCTATCCTGAAGAAATTATTCCACGACATCGAGAAGGATGGAATCCTCACCAACACATTTTATGAAGCCAACATAACCCTGATACCAAAACCAGGAAAGGATGCAACAAAAAACGAAAACTACAGACCAATATCCCTTATGAATATACATGCAAAAATTCTCAAGAAAATACTAACTAACTGAATCTGGCACTCATCAAGAAAATAATCCTTCATGACCAATTGTGCTTCATCAGAGATGCAGGGATGGTTCAACATGCGAACATCTATAAATGTAACTCATCACATAAACAGAAGCAAAAACAAAGACCATATGATCCTCTCCATAGACGCAGAAAAAGCAGTTCACAAAATTCAACACCCTTTTATGATAAGAACATTTAACAAAATAAGCATAGACGAGGCTTACTTAAAAATGATACAAGCCATATATGACAAACCCACAGCCAACATCATGTTGAATGGGGAAAAATTGAAAGCATTCCCACTTAGAACTGGAACCAGGCAAGGTTGCCCACTATCTCACTTCTATTCAACATAGTGCTGGAAGACCTTGCCATAGCAATTAGACACGAGAGAGGAATTAAGGACATCCAAATGGGGGCAGAAGAGATCAAACTTTCACTCTTTGGTGATGATATGATATTATATCTAGATAACCCTGAGAATTCAACCAAGAGACTCCTGGAATTGGTAAATGAATTCAGTAAAGTCTCAGGTTACAGAATCAATACACACAAATCAGAGGCATTTATATACATCAATAACAGTCAAACTGAGACCAAATCAAAGACTCAATACCCTTCACAATAGCAACAAAGAAAATAAAATACCCAGGAATATATTTAACTAAGGAGATAAAAGACATCTACAGGAATAACTATGAAAATCTGGGGAAGGAAATAGCAAAGGATGTAAATAGGTGGAAAACCATACCATGCTCATGGGTTGGCAGAATCAACATTGTTAAAATGTCTATACTACCCAAAGTGATCTACAGATTCAATGCAATGCCTGTTAAAATACCAACATCATTTTTCACAGATACAGAAAAAATAATTTTACCCTTCGTATAGAACCAGAGAAGACCCCGTATAGCAAAAGCAATCCTAGGCAAT
>NW_012154840.1:111446-115355 GCF_000956105.1 Propithecus coquereli
GGGCATAAAAGGTAAGGAATATAGCTCCACTATCAAAAATTGAATGTTCCTAACACAAAGAAACGATAAATGCCTGAGGTCATGGATACCCTTATTACCCTGATTTGATTAATTTACATTTTATGCTTATATCAAAGCATCACATGTACCCTATAAATACATACAACTATTATGTACCCATAATAATTAAAAATAACAAATAAAAAAATTGAAATAGCTCTAGAAAGTTCAAGATCAGTGGTGAAAGGAAAGGAACATGTTATGAAAGCTAAAGTCTACACTTAACTGAGGGAAAATACTTGTGGCCTTGAAGTTTAACCCTTTTCTTGAACTTCTTTAGGATCTGTATTCCTATAGTACTTGTGTACCCTAGTACTTTTATCTAGCTCACTAATGTGTCTCTTGGCAAATTTGGCCTGGTATTGTCTCTGTTCTGTTCATGTGTGGGAGCAGGCATTAGCCTGTGTTTGTCAAACAGCCTGGGTTTAAATTCCAGCTTCTTGTTCATTGCATGTCTAAGCTTGAGTAAGTTCTTTAATCTCTCTTTGCCTAACATTTTCTCACCTGTAAGATGAAAATAATATTATAAACATATACAAGAATATTTTATTGATTTAGCTGCAAAATCTGTGCAAAGTACTTAAAAAGTTTCCTGATACATAATATATACTCAATAAGCGTTAGCTGTAATTATACATGTCTTCTCACCCCAGTGAGATTATATATTTTCTGAGAACTAAGTGTCTGGAGTAGAGTAGTCATTCAGTAAGAGTGCTGTGTGATTAACCAAGTAAGAAGAAACAACCTCCTTTAAATGGTTTGCCCTGGTTACCAACATGAAAGCACTGGCTGCCAGACTCACATTAAATAAATATTAATACAAATGAAAAGGGGCAAATAGCACATATATCTCCAGTAAAAGTAAACAATTACATTAACTATCATATGTACCATGTTCATACCCTTTACAAAGCACTTTCAAGTCCATTACTTTACTTGACACTTAAAAATTTTCCTGTGCCACATCTTCTGTCCATTCGATAGTCAAATATGATCATCCTATTATACATCTGTGGAAGCTTCAGCTCAGAAAGTTTGCTGGTGATTCACTGGGGGTCATGCACCTAACAATGATAGAGCAAGAATTCAAACCAGGAATAAGGACACTGGCTGAGGGGTGAAGATGAGGATTCTCTTAGTGGAGATAAACAGTAAGTTACTGGAGTAGGGGATTGGGCTGATATAAAACCAGCTAGTAGCAATGGTAAGAAACAAGAGAGTCTCTTGGGTTTCTCTCACAATTTTAATCCCCAGAAGCTTTCCTGCTATAGAATATGACCAAGGTTTAGGGTATTAAATTTTTTTCAAAAAATTTAAAGACCCAATTGTCCTTTTATTAGCAGGTCATGAATCAAGTAGTATCTCAACTAAAGTATAATGAAAGATAAGTGCTGTGTTGGGCATGACAGAACAGCTGGTTTTATAAAGTAGCTTGAGTAGGAACAAATAAACAACATAATAAAAAAAAGTGCGTTGGTTAACGCCAGATTACTTCATTTTGCTTTTCTTGCAAAGATTAAAGCAGAGAGTACTTTCTTGTTTTATAGGCCAAAACTGGCCTGTTTGGGAATTTGGCTGTCATCTATCTCCTGATTTTTGAGAAGGTCAGATAAACAAGTTAGTATCAGTTTGGTGACTTTGAACCTGACAATGAGTGACTATTTTCTTTGGTTTCTTGAGGCCCAGTGCTGGAGCTCAGTCAAAATCAGTGGTCTCCCATAGATTTTATTTAACAAGGAATGAAGCATAGGGTTGCGAGTTCTGACAAAAAAAGAGAGAGAGAGAGGGAAAGAGGACTAAAGATTTCCAACTTCCAACTTCTGAAAGCAAAAGAGGAATCGGAGCTCCCCAAGGACAGTATAGTATTTAAGTACAAGTTTTTTGGAATCAGACAGACTGAGGTTCAATCTTTGTTTTGCCTCTTTTTAGTTGAATGACCTTTGGGATATTAATTCATTTCTCCAAACCTAATTTTCTCATCTGTAAGACACAGAAAATAATAGTATCCACTATATATGATTGTTGTAGCAATTAAATGAGATAGTGTTATGATCTGAATGTTTGTCTTTTTAAAATTCACATATTGAAAACTAACCCCTGACATGATGGTATTAAGAGGTAAGGCCTTCAGGAAGTGATTAGATCATGAGGGCTCTTCCCTTATGAATGGGATTAGTGTCCTTATACAAAGGCTTGAGGGAGTTTGTTTGCCCCTTTGGCCCCTTTCTCCATGTGAGGATGCAACAAGAGATGCCATGTATGAAGGAGAGCAAGACTTCACCAGACATTGAATCTGCTGGCACCTTGATCTTGGACTCCATAGCCTCCAGAACTGTGAGAAATAATTTCTACTATTTATAAGTTATCCAGTCTAAGGTATGTTGTTAAAGTAGCCTGAAGGGACTAATACAGTGAATACAAACAAATTAGATAAAACTAGGCACAGAATAAACCCTCAATAAATGTTAGCCATTACAATGATGATGACAATTATGATGATGATGGTGATCATTACTATTATTGCTACTGCTATCACTCTTACAATGGCAGCACAGGATTTTTGGAATCTATTTACATGTAAGGGATACAAATCCAGCATACATAATATTTAAATGAAGCCTTTGTAGCAGGTTTTCTCTCCTTATATTCTCTGAGTATCCGGAAGGCTGGGAAAAGTACAAAGACAGCCACAAGGAAAGCTGGAATAGGATCCTAAATTTGTCCATGTATATTCCATAAAGTAAATAATTTACTGACAGAGAATTCATGATCTTACTGCAGCATTAACAGAAAATTTCCCAAAAAGGTAAGAAGGAGCGCCCTAAATCTTTCAAAGTATGAAATATTCTATAACCCCAAAGATGTGGAAATAGGAGAAGTGTAGTGATTTAAATGAAAGACAAGCCCAGAGGGTGATGCTGGGAGATGAATTTCATCACCACTAGTATATGGCAACTTATTTACCTTTTGCCTCTGATATAAACACATTCTGACATCCTACTCTTGATGATAGAAATTTTAATGCAATCTTATAATAAATTCCATAAATTATGCTATAATCATATCTTCATTAATACAAGGAGTGACATTTGAGCTTGCTTAATGTTTAACACAGATGATAGACAAGGTCAGGGCAGACAAGTCACTTAGAGGGACTGCAGATTAAAGCTGAACACCATCTCTTAAGTTTTGTGAAATGGTCAGTCAGCACCTCTCTACACAGATACTTTTGGGAAAGGGGAGGAGAATAGGGAGGAGAGTGTCTGATACAACCCACACATTGTTGAAAAATTACAGTTACTGTTTCCCCCCCAAACACTTCACACAGCTTTATACAGTCCATGCCACAAAACATACCAAGAAAACAACTGACACATTAGTTAAGAAGCCTTCCATTTTACTTTGACAGTTCATGATAATGGAATTTAATTGTGGAAAAAGCAGAATAAATTTAGCTGAATGTCATTTGGTTCATTCAAACTGGGAATCAGGGACATTTTTAACAAAGGTTTTGAAACTTCTTTTGAAATCAGGAAGCTGCTTTGCACAGATAAGAGGAGAGGTTTGAGGATTCTCTATCAGAAATTTCAAGGTTTTTTCCATCTGTTTTTTCACATTAACTGGTAATTATCCAGAAAGGCGCATAATAGTGCAGAAATGACAGAAGCCAACAAAGGTTTTCCTAAGATATGTAAATTGTCAGTGATCGGCAAGGTGCAACAGAAAGGCTTTCTACAGCACAATTATTTATGCCAGTTCAGTTTGCTTTTAGGTAGCAGTGATGGTCTGCTACAGAGCAGCTGCTTATCATGGGCCCTGCACATTAGCTTCCACCAGTCACTGAGAAAA
>NW_012154840.1:129507-132041 GCF_000956105.1 Propithecus coquereli
TTACATATATTGCATTTGCACTGCCTGAGTCAGAGCTACAAGTGTACCAACCCCCAGACAGCACACACTAAACCTGTTAGGTGTGAATTTATCCATCCCCTCTTTCCCTCTCCCACCTACCCAACATCCAACGAATGCTACTTCCATATGTGCACGTAAGTGTTGATCAATGATAAGTACATGTGGTGTTTGTTTTTCCATTCTTGTAATATTTCACTTAGAAGAATGGGTTCCAGCTCCATCCAGGATAATACAATGGGTATTAGTTCACCATTTGTGTGTGTGTGTGTGTGTGTGTGTGTGTGTGTGTGTGTGTGTGTGTGGCTAAGGAGTACTCTGTGGTATAGATATACCACATTATATTAATCCATTCATGTATTGATGAGCACTTGGGTTCATTCCACATCTATCCAATTGTGAATTCTGGTGCTATAAACATTCAAGTGTAGATGTCTTTTTTTATAGAATACTTTTTTTTTCCTTTGAGTAGATGTCCAGTATTGGGATTGCTGGATCAAATGGTAGTTCCATTTTTAGTTCTTTGAGGTATATCCATATTACTTTCCACAGAGGTTGTACTAGCTTTCAGTACTAGCAGCAATGTATGAGTGATCCTGTCTCGCTACATCTATCCTAACATTTATTGTTTGGGGACTTTTTTATAAAAGCCATTCTCACTAGAGTTAAGTGATATCTCATTGTGGTTTTAATTTGCATTTCCCTGATGATTAGATGTGTTGAGTATTTTTTCATATGTTTTTTGGCCATTATTCTGTCTTCTTTTGAAAAGTTTCTGTTCATGTCCTCTCCCACCTTTTTAATGGAGTTGTTTGATTTCTTCTTGCTGAATTTCCTAACTGCTATATAGATTCTAGTTATCAGCCCTGTATCAGAAATGTTGCATGTGAATATTTTCTCCTGTTCTGTAGGTTTTCTATTCACTCAGATGATTGTTTCTTTGGTTGTGAACAAGCTTTTTAATTTGATCAGGTTCCATTTATTTATTTTTGTGGTTGCTGTGATTGCTTTTGGGATCTTCTTCATAAATTCTTTCCCTAGGCCTGCGTCTATGAGAGTTTTCCCAACATTTTCTTCTAGAATTCTTATGATTTCATGCCTTAGGTTTAAGTCCGTTATCCATCGTGAGTTGATTTTTGTGACTGGTGAGAGGTGCACATCTTGTTTCAGTCTTCTACATGTAGCTATCCAATTTTCCCAAGACTATTTACGGAATAGGGATTCATTTCCCCAGTGTATGTTTTCATCTGCTTTGTCAAAGATCAGACAGCAATATGAGTATGGCTTTACATCTGGGTTCTCTGTTCTCATCCGCTGGTCTATGTCTATATTCTTGTGCCAGTACCATGTTGTTTTGGTTACTATTGCCTTGTAGCATAGCTTCAAGTCTGGTAAATGATGCCTCCCAATTCGTTCTCTTTTCTTAAGTTTGCTTTGACTATACATGATCTTCTCTGGTTCCATAAGAAGTGTTAGAATTATTTTTTCTAGGTTTGTGAAAAATGATGTTGGTATTTTAATAGGGATTGCTTTGAATCTGTAGATCATGTTGGGTAGTTATATATCTGTTAACAATGTTGATCCTACCAATCCATGAGAATGACATGTTTTTCCATCTGTATATGTCCTCTGCTCTTTCCTCCCTCAGTGTTTCATGATTCTCTCTATAGAGGTCTTTCACCTCCTTAGTTAAATATATTCCTAGTTATTTCATTTTCTTTGTTGCTATGATAAAAGCTATTGAATCTTTGATTTGGTTGTCAATTTGACTGTTATTGATCTATTTGAATGCTACTGATTTGTGTACATTGATTTTGTAACATGAGATTTTGCTGAATTTTTTAATCAATTTCAGTAGTCTCTCAGCAGAAACTTTGGTGTGTTGTAGATATAAAAGCCTATTATCAGTCTTTAGAACTCCTTAGAGCATTTCTTGTCACACCAGTCTAATGGTGATGAATGCCTTCAGCATTTGCTCATCATAGAAAGACTTTATTTTTCCTTCATTTGTGGAGGTTACATTATCAGGGTATAAAATTTGTGGTTGGCAGTTTTTTACTTTAAGCATCTCGAAAATAGGATACCAATATCTTCTGGAGTGTAAGGTTTTTGCTGAGAAGTTCGCTGTTAGTCTGGTGAGGTTTACTTTATAGTTGACCAGATGTTTTGTTTTTTTTTCTTGCTGATTTTAGATTTTTTTTTCTGCATGTTGACTTTAGACAATCTGATGCCCATATGTTGTGTTGAAATCCATCTTGCAATGCATTAACCTGCTGTTGGTTTGGCCTCCTGCAAATAGATGTCTAAATCCCTTGTTAAAGTAGGACATTTTTCATCAGTCATTTTCTTAAATAGAGTTTCTAAACATTTTGTGTTTTTTTTTCTCCCTGGGGAATACAAAAGATTCATAACTTCTCTTGCTTTGTGTAATCCTATACTTCCTGAAGGCTTTATTCATTATTTTTATTTCTTTATTCTTCAGATTGGATTATTTCAAACGACCTGTCTTCAAGCAC
>NW_012154840.1:132091-133554 GCF_000956105.1 Propithecus coquereli
ACAATAGTAAAGAAAGACAAAGATGGTCATTATATAATGGTAAAAGGAGCATTTCAACAAGAAGATATAACAATCCTAAATATATGTGCACCTAACACAGGAGCACTCAGGTTGATAAAACAAACCCTACTATATATAAGCAAAGAGATAAACATAAACATCATATTTGCTGGGGACTTCAACGCCCCACTGACGGAACTGAACAGTTCATCCAAACAGAATATAAATAAACACTGGACTTAAATGGGAGTCTAGAACTAATGGATTTAACATAAATTTACAGAATATTTTGCCCCCAAACTACTGAATATACATTATTTTCATTAGCACATGGAACATTTTCCAAGATTGATCATATCTTAGACCACAAAACATGGCTCAACAAATTAAAAAAATAGAAATCATACCACGTATTTTCTCAGAACACAGTGGAATAAAAGTAGAAATTAACTCCAAGAGAAACACTCAAGTCTACACAGAGTCAAGGAAATTAAACCACCTGATGCTGAACTATTATTGGATCAATGATGAAATTAAGATTACATTAATATATTCCTTGAACTCAATGAGAAAAGAGGCACAAGTTATCAAAGTCTATGGGATACAGCATAGGGAGTCCTAAGGGGAAAATTCATAGCATTAAATGTCTACAACAAAAAGACAGAAAGATCACACATTAATAATCTAATGATAGATCTCAAGGAATTAGAAGAGGAATAGCAAGCGAAACCCAAAGCCAGCAGAAGAAAAGAAATAACTAATGTCATAGCAGAACTTAACTAAATCAAAAACAATAAAATTATACAGAAGAGCAATTAAATATATGGGTCATTTTTAATTCCATATGAATTGTATGATTTGTTTTTCAAACTGTCAAAAAATGATGATATTTTCATAGAGATTGCATTAAATCTGGATACCACTTTGGGCATTCTGGTCATTTTAACAATAATAATACTCAAATTAATGTGTATGTGATATTTTTTCCATTTTTTTGTCTATAATTTATTTCATTAGTATTCTGTATATTTGCTTGTAGAGCTCTTTCACCTCCTTGGTTAAATATATTCCTAGGTATTTTTCTGGCTATTTTAAATTGTATTAACTAGTTAATTTGTCTCTCACCTTGATTATTATTGGTGTATAGAAGTTCTACTGATTCTTGCATATTGATTTTGTATCCTGAAGCTTTACTGAATTTATTTATCATATCTAAGAGATTTTTTGATTTAGTCTTTAGAATTTTTCTAGGTATAAAATCATATTGACAGGAAACAGAGATGATTTCCCTTTTTCTTTTCCTATTTGGATACCTTTTATTTCTTTCTGTTGCCCGAATGCTCTGGCTAAAACTCCCAGTACTATTTTGAATAACATTGATGAATGTGGGCATCATTGTCCTGTTCCATTTCTTAGGGGGGATGCTTTGAGGTTTTTCCCATTCAGTATAATGTTGGCTGTGG
>NW_012154840.1:137764-141386 GCF_000956105.1 Propithecus coquereli
ACATCATTTCTTTTTAAATGTGTCTAATTCTTTTTGTTTGTTTTCATTTTATATTCAGAATGTTGATAAATGTATTTTTTTAAATATTTATTTTATTTCAGCATACTACAGGGGTACAAATGTTTAGGTTACATATATTGCCCTTGCCCCACCCGAGTCAGAGTTGCAAGCATGTCCACCCCCCAGAGGGTGTGCAAAGCACCCATTAGGTTTGTATATACCCATCCCCTCCTCCCCATCCCATCTGCCTGACACCCAATGAATGTTATTACTATATGTGTACTTAAGTGTTGATCAGTTAAAACCAATTCAATGGTGAGTACACGTGGTGCTTGCTTTTCCTTTCTTGGGATACTTCACTTAGTAGAATGGGTTCCAGCTCTATCCAGGAAAATACAAGAGGTGCTATATCACCATTGTTTCTTACAGCTGAATACTACTCCATGGTACACATATACCACATTTTATTAATCCACTCATGTATGGATGGGCACTTGGATTGTTTCCACATCTTTGCAATTGTGAATTTTGTTGCTACAAACATTCTAGTGCAGATGTCTTTTTTATAGAATGCCCTTTGTTCTTTTGAGTAGATGCCCAGCAATGGGATTGCTAGATCTAATGGTAGTTCTACTCTTTGAAATATCTCCATATTACTTTCCACAGAGGTTGTACTAGCTTGCAGTCCTGCCAGCAGCGTCTGAGTGTTCCTATCTCTCTGCATCCCCACCAACATTTATTGTTTGGGGACTTTTTGATAAAAGCCATTCTCACTGGAGTTATGTGATATGTCATCATGGTTTTGATTTGCATTCGCCTGATGATTAGAGATGTTGAGCATTTTTTCATATGCTCATTGGCCATTAGTCTGTCTGCTTTTGAAAAGTTTCTGTTCATATCCTTTACCCACTTTTTAATAGTTTTTTCTTATTTTTTCTTCCTAATTTCCTTAGTTCTATATAAATTCTAGTTAACAGCCCTTTATCAGATGTGTAGCATGTGAATATTTTCTCCCATTCTGTAGGTTGTCTGTTTGCTCTCATGACAGTTTCCCTATTTTTCAATTTACTTCTGTTACATGGAGACCTTTTTTTTTTTCTTAAGGATGTGTCTATTATGTATATTGAGTAGGGACATTTGGATTTCTGGGTGGATTCAGTGGTGAATACTCTGTATGATTTCCTTGATTATTAATAGCCTTAATGTGGTGGCTTTCTCAAATACTGGATTTGGTAGCTGTTTACTGGGTGGATAAGTAGGCTCACAGCATCCTCAGAAGGCAGAGTGCTGTGGACAATGGTGGTAGCAGAGTTCATGTAAAGCTTATTTCATTCCCAAGTGTTGTGCATTTGTGTTAACATATTTTATATTGGGTTATGTGGTTGATCTCCAGGCCAGTAAGTGGTGTTTTCAGATAAGAACCATCTGTGGTAATACCAGCAGGATTTTTTCAAGGTATTATTAATGAGAAGTACTCCAGTGTCCCAGGAAATGGGTGAGATTCAACATGATGTGGGTCCTGAAATCAAGTCTCACATGTGGGGATGAAGCTGGGCATACCTGGAATGGGCATGCCTCTACATGGGTCCCCCAGTGATGTGCAAAATCATCAGCTTTGATGTGAGTCCAGGGGCAGTTACCAGGTGCTGGAGATATGGCTGGGCATGGAGCAGAGCAACCACTGCTACACAAAGTTCCCCACATGGGAAGGGAAGACAAGCTCATTTACCCAATCCAGGCGAGTGCTTATACAAACCACCTCCCTCTCACTCTTCGTACCCATGGACTCACTCTTCTATCTCCACTCTGGGAGCAAGTTTTGAAACTCAGTTAAGTCCACACACAGTTTGTCTTTGGTCCATAAAGCCACCTGAGCTGCAAAATTGCTGCCCAGGAAAAATTATGCCCCTCTGCCAAAGCTAGTCCTCCTCTGGTCCCATGAAGGAGGAGATCCCAGTGCCCACAATAGGAACACATGCCACACTCTCCTCTCAGTTCTTGCTGTTTGGGCCCAGCTTCTGTTCCAGACCTGGCACCTCAATCCTCAGCCCATGACTCTCCAATTACTATGACTGCCATCACTTCTACACTGCAGAATCCCACCCAGATTGGTACGAGCTAGGATCAAGAATTTTATCCTCCTAACATATCTCAGGTCTGGGAAAATGCCCAAGTAACTTTCTGGTGCCTTCCTTCTTACAGTCTCCTGGCCCTCCCCCATTTAGACCTGGGGCTTGGGAGGGACAAGGTACTCTCCTGTGGCCTCGGTTGCATGCTTCCTAAATGGATAGGTGGATTTCAGAGGGACATTCTGTCCTCCTCTCCTGTATTGGGGCTTCTCTCACATTTCTCAACCAGACCCCACCATGTAGGCTGTCAGCCCACCCTCTCTTCCTCAGTATCTGAAGTTTTCTTTAGTACCTTGCTAAATCTCCTTGTTTCTTCTTGGATAAATGTTCACAGTTTGCATCTCTACAAATTATTTGCTTCTTCTAAGTGGGTGAGGCACACTGGAAATGTCTCTAATGTTGGAAAAATACTACAGTACAAATTTGTTCTCTTTGTTTACATTTTCTATCATTTGATTCCTATTAATTTAACTCAAGTAGTTGTTAGTTAATTTTATTCCTGGATTAATGGTCCATTCCTGAAAGTGAGATGTTGAAGTCCCCTGCCATCATTGCATTGCATTCTATATCCAACCTTCAAATCTCATAATGTTTGCTTTATATATTTGTTTTTTCAGGTATTGAGAACATACATACTTGCAATTGTACATCCTCTTGCTAAATACATCCTTTTATCATTGTATAATGGCCTTCTTTATTTCTTTTTACAGTTTTTGACTTAAAGACTATTTTATCTGATATTAGTATAGCCATTCAAGCCATTTTATATTTTTTAATTGGGGAATTTTATCCATTTACATTGCAGGCTATTATTGATAAAGACTTACTGCTGTCATTTCTAAATTGTTTCTGGTTGTTTTTAGATCTTTTATTTCTTTCTTTCTCTTGTTAATCATTGTGGCGTGGTACTTTTATGTGGTGCCATGCTTTTATTCCTTTCTCTTTCATTTGTGTATGTCTTCTGCATTTTATTTCTTTGTGGTTACCATGGGGATCACATAAAGAATTTTGTAGTTATAACTATTTTAACTGATAACAACTTAATTCTAGACTTTTATTCCCCCAATTTATATTTATTCACTTAATTTACATATTTACATATAGTGCATTCCTTAACAACTAATTGCAGTTGTAGTTATATTTGACCATTTTGACTTTGAACCTTCATACTAAAAGTTTGAAAGGTTTGCATAGCACCATTACATTACTGTAGTATTCCTTTTTTCCAGAATATTAAGGGAGTACAAACATTTTGGTTATGTAGATTGCTTTTGTACCATTTGAATCGAAGTTATAAGTGTCCCCATTCCCCAGATAGTGAGCATTGTATCCATTATGTGTAAACTTACCCATCTGAGTTTCATCATGAATTTACCTCTACTAGTGAGTTTTATACTTTCATATGTTTCATGATAGCAATTATTGTTTTTTTCACTTCTAGTTGCATCACTCTTTAAAGCATTTCTTGTAAATCAGTCTAATAGTGATTATTA
>NW_012154840.1:141436-141972 GCF_000956105.1 Propithecus coquereli
TTTTTTTTTATGTAGGTGCTTAACATTATAAACCTCCTTATTATCACTGATTTTACTGTATACCAGAAGTTTTGGTATGTTGTATTTCTATTTTAATTTATTTCAAAAATATTTTAATTTCTGTCTTAATTTTCTAATTGAGCCAATGATTGTTTCAAAGCATGTTGTTTAATGTCCGTGTATTTTAATAGTTTGAAGGGTTCCTCTTGGTATGCATTCCACCAATCTATATCTTTCAAGTGCAACATTGAATCCATTAATCTTCAAATTTAATATTGATATGTGAGGTTTTGTTCCTGATATAATGTTAATTTTTACCTAGTTGTTTTGTAGATTGTTGTTTTATTTTTCTTTCTCTATATATCTTTGTGTTTTGGTGAAGTTCTGCCATATTGCTCTTTGATTTCTTTCTCTTCCTCCCTTGTGTAATTGTTTTATAAGACCTGTGAGTTTTATACTTTTTTGTTTTGCTATGATGACAAATATTGGCCTTTTTTTTCTATCTTTAGAACTCTTTGTTTTTTGTTTTTGTTTTT
>NW_012154840.1:150681-159301 GCF_000956105.1 Propithecus coquereli
TTATTTTGTGTATCCTTTGTTTCCTTTATTGTTTATCATTGTGGTTTGGTAGTTTCCATAGTAGTAACATTTGAGACCTTGTTTTTTTTTTTTTTACCTCATTTGTGTGTTTGGCCTACCAGTGGGTTTTAAACTTTCTTGTTTTCATGATGGCAGATATTGTCCTTTCTTTTCCATGTATAGGACTCCCTTAAACATTTCTTGTAGGACTAGTCTAGTGGTGATAAATTCCCTCTGCTTTTATTTGTCTGTGAAAGACTTTGTTTCTCCTTCTATTATGAAGTATAACTTTGCTGGGTATAGTATCCTTGGCAGTTCTTTTTTTTTTTTTTTTTTTTTATATTATGGGGGTACAAATGTTTAGGTTACATATATTGCCTTTGCCCTGCCCAAGTCAGAGCTTCAAGTGTGTTGTCCTTTTGCTTCCAGGCTTGAGATTCCTTTGAACATTTCTTATAGGGCTAGTGTAGTGGCGATAATTTTTTTTAGCTTTTGCTTATCTTGGAAAGATTTTATTTGTCCTCCCTTTCTGAAGTATAACTTTGCTGGGTTTAGAATTCTTGGCTGGTATTTTTTCTTTTAGCCCTTTGAATATATCATTTAATTATCTCTTGGACTGTAAAGATTTTGTCAAGAACTCTGACGATAGTTGAATAGAAATTCCCTTATATGTGACATGCCACTTTTCTTTTGCGGCTTTTGGAATTCTCTCATCTTTGACTTTTGACGGTTTTATTATAACATTCCTCCATCAGGATATTTTTGATGTGAATGTACCTGGACATCTTTGAGCTTTCTGGATCTGGTTGTTTGTATATCTCTGAAGAAATCAGCTATTATTTTGTTAAATAAGTTTTTGTTGCTTTCTTCATCTCTCCTCCATCTGCAACTACCCCAATGTGAATATTTGTGTCACTTAATGGTGTCCCATAGCTCTCTTAGGATTTCTTTATTCTTTTTTATTCTTACTTCTTTATTTTTCCTATGAGTAATTTTCATTGACAAAAACTTCACGTTCAGAAATCATTTATTCTACTTAATCTAGTCTGTTATTTTATTTACTGAATTCTTCAGCTCCAAGTTTTATGTTTGGTTCTTTTTTATGATATCTGTGATTATTTTCTCATTCAGGTGGTGAATTGTTTTCCTGATTTCACTGAATCGATTACCTATATTCTCTAGTATCTTGCTGAGTTTTCTTAAGATCATTATTTTGAATTACTTTTCAATCATTATATAAATTTACGATTCTTTGGAGTCCATTACTAGAGAATTATTGTGTTCCTTTGGAGCTTCCATGTTTCCTTGCTTTTTCATATTTCTTAGGTCACTATGTTGATACATGCACATCTGATGGAAAAGTTGCCCTTTCCCATTTTATGGTGTAACTATTGCAGGGAAATACTTTTTACTATAATTAGGTCCTAGGATGTCAGTTGGGTAGGGTGCATTCGCTTTGCTTCTGGGTAGATGCCATAGTGTAGTTTCTGTGCAGTTTCCTCACCTGTAATCCATGTCAATGATGTCTCCCAGTGCCTCAGTGGCTTAGGATGCATGAGTTTGTGCCAGCAATGGTATGGCTTTGCTTGAAGTGTGACACCAGGAAAGTTTTCAGGCTGAGAGGGTGTGCCTGCTGTGGGTCTGCCAGCCCTGGGTGGTCTTTCTGGAGGTGGGTTCCCTGGGCTGGTTCTTAGGCTGGGGATAAGAGCACAATGTATCACCTGTCCTGGGGTCATATTCCCTGGAGGAAGGGCCAGTGAGCTTGTTCTCTGGCTCAAGAAGCATACATGGCAGGTTTGCTGTCTCAAAGTTGGCTTCCCTTTTGTGCAGGACTGACTGATTTGTGAGGGAGGGCAGGACATTTAGTGGATTCGGGCCGCAAAGTTCTGGTTCTTCTTATGGATATAGGCTTCAAGCTGCTGCAGTTGTAGTGCTGCAGCCATCACTATAATCATGGTAGAATGACAGTTGAGCCTCAGGGATGGAGAGACATGGTGGCTACTGGCCCCCCAAGCAGGGCACACTCTGGCAGTGGCTCTAATTTCAAGATGACATCATGCTGTAGTACCTTGGGTTATGAGGTCAGGGGATGCACAACGTGGGCCATTACTCTGGAGCACTGTAGCCATGTAAATTCCAGGAACCTCCCCAAATTAAACTAAGGGCTTATAAGGACTGTGAGATTCTTCTGTGTCAAGAACTTCAGATATCTACAGTTGTGATGGGAGCTGCTGGAAGTCTCCTGCTTACCTTTTCCCCACAAGGGGAAGTTCCTGCTGGCTCTGAACCAGTCCCAGAGGGGGAGATGGGATGACAGAGGTGGAGTGCTTTGCTCCTCTCTCTATGCTGCCATCCAGTTTCTGTGATATGCAGGGATTTTGTCACTCTTTTGCTGTAGTCCAGTGCTCTCCTTCAGACATTCAAGTTGAATTTTAGTTGCTTATGCATTTCTTCTTCAATTTTTTGGCCTTTTTTTGTGAGGGAGACAAGCACCAGTCACCTCTAAGCAGCCACCTTGATGACATTCTGAAGTCATTTTTGTTTCTGTCAAGATAATTTTTTCAATTCTTATTTTATTTTTAATTGACCCATTAGTTGTTCAGGAGCATGTTGTTTAATTTCCATGCATTTAAAAATTTTTCTAAATTCTTCCTGTTATTGATTTCTAGTTTTAATTCATTGTGGTCAAAAAAAGATATTTGATATTATTTCAGTCTTCTTCAATGTTTAAGAATTATTTTGTGGTCTAACATATCAACTATCTTGAAAAATGTTCTATGTGTGCTTAAGAGGGATATGTATTCTGCTGTTGTTGGATGGGGATAAATATGGGGGGTGGAGAGAGAGAGAGAGAGAGAGAGTCCATTTTGTCTAAATTATAGTTTAAGCTTAATGTTTCTTTAATGACTGTCTATCTGGGATGATCTGCCCATCACTGAAAGTGGGGTATTGAAATCCCCCTACTATTATTGTGTTACATTCTATCTCTTTCTTCAAATTTATTAATATTTCCCTTATATCTTTAGGTGATCCAATTTGGGATGCACACATATTTACAATTATTGTATCATTTCAATAAATTGACCCTTTTCAAATTATATAATGCCCTCTTCATTTCCTTTATTTTTTTTAGTTTTCATTTTAAAATCTATTTTATCTGATACAGGTGTACCTACTCCTGCACTTTTTGCTTCCATTTGCACAGAATGTGCTTTCCATCCCTTCAATTTCTGTCTGTATGGGTCTTTAAAGCTACAGCGAGTCTTTTGTAGTCAGCAAAGAGTTGAGTCTTACAATTTTCATTCATTCAGCCACTCTAGGTCTGTTGATTGGCTAACTCAATTCATTTACATTCAAGATACTTATTGATAGATGAGGACATACTATTGCCATTTTGTTAATTATTTTATGGTTGTTTTATAGATAATTTGTTCATTTCATCCTCTCTTGTTGTCTTCTTTTGTTATTAAGGAAGTTTTTTAGTTGCATGCATTAATTTCTTACTTTTTATCTTTTGTGTATCTACTAAAGTTTATTGCTTTGTGGTTACCATGAGTCTTATAAAAATATCTTATAGGTCTAATAGGCTATTTTAGCTGATAACAACTTAACTTTGCATAAACAAACTCTACAATTTTACTTCAAGACCACCTTGCAATTTAATTTTTGATGTCTCAATTGTTATCTTTTTATATTATGTATCTCTTAACAAATTATTGCTTCTCTTATTATTTTAATGGTTTTATCTTTTATTCTTTATATTAAAGTATAAGGGATTTACACACCACTATTACAATATTAGAGTATTTTGAATTTGACTGTATAATTACTTTTACCAGTGAGTTATATACTTTCATATGTTTTCATGTTACTAATTAGCATCCTTTCCTTTCAGTTTGAAAAATTCCCTATAGTATTTCTTGTAAGACTGATCTGATGATGATAAAATCCTCAGGTTTTTTGTTTTAAGTCTTTATTTCTCCATCACTTGTGAAGAACAGTGATACTGGATACAATACTCTTGTTTTTAA
Organism: Propithecus coquereli; assembly: GCF_000956105.1. Taxonomy (NCBI): domain Eukaryota; kingdom Metazoa; phylum Chordata; class Mammalia; order Primates; family Indriidae; genus Propithecus; species Propithecus coquereli. The sequence goes on from NW_012154840.1 coordinate 154,713, forward strand.
ACTATCATCCTACTTGGGCTGTAAAGTTTCTGCTGAGAAATCTTATGCTAGCCTTATTGAAACTTCCTTATATGTTATTTGCTTCTTTTCTCTTGTTGCCTTCAGAATCTTCTCTTTGTCCCTATTTTTAAAAGTTTTATTATTATATGTCTTGGCATATTCTTGTTTTGAGTACATTTTATTAGATATCTTTGATTTTCCTATACCAGCATATTATATCTTTCTTCAAACTTAGAAAGTTTTCTGCAATTATTTCTTTAAATAAGCTTTATACCCTTTTACATTTTTCTCCTTCATGAATTCCTATAACTCAAAATTTTTGCTTTTTTGATGCTGTTTCATAAATCCCATTTGCTTTTATCATTTCTTTTCATTCTTTTTTCTCCTCTGACTGGATATTTTTAAATGACTTATCTTTGAGTTCACACATTCTGTTTTTTCACTGATCGATTCTCCTATTGATGCTCTCTATTGTTCTTTTCATTTGATTATGTATTGTAATTAACAGGTCCAGAATATTTGTTTGACTTTTTAAGTAATTTCAATCTCTCTGTTAAATTTTTTGTTTTGTTTATTTACTGTTTTTAATATCACTGAATTGTTTCTTTCTATTTTATTAAAGTTGACTGAGCTTCCTTACAAAAATTATTTTGAATTCTTAGTTTATATATCTCCATTTCTTTGGGAGTCAGCTACTGGGAGATTATTTTGTTCTTTTGTTGTTGTGTCTCATTGATTTTTCATGTCTCTTGTTGTCTTTCATTGATGTCTATGCATTCAAAGAGGTAGGGAATAATTCCAATTTTTGCTGTCTTGTTTAGATTGTGAAAGCTCTTTACCAGTCATCCTGTCCAGAGATTCTGGGCAGGCTATCTGGTGTGATCCAAGGGTGGGCTTGATCCTGATCCTGGAGTCATTCGGCAGGCTAGTCTAGTGCCTAGGTCAGCCAGTGGGAAAACCTGGTGCCTGAGTCTATGAGATTGCTTCTGAAGCCTATATCCTTTGAGGAAGACTTGTTGATCGGTTCTGCAGAGATGGGCCTAGAGCCTGTGTCCACAAGGGTGTGTCTGGAATTTCTTTTTGTGTGGGCCAGTCTAGAGGCTGGATCCATAGGAATTGACATTGCTCAAGGGTGGGCCTTGAGCCTGTGTCTGCATAAACTGGCCAGGAGCTGGGATAGGCCTGGTGCCTGGGTCTTCTGGGATGGTCCTGAAGCCTGAGTCCATGGGTGCTGGCCTGGTGCTAGGGTGGGCCTGGAATCAGGGACCACTGGGACTGACCTCGAGCCTGAGTACACTGGGGTGAGTCTGGGTCCTGGGTCCATGGGGGCCATCCTATAGCCTTCATATGAAAGTATGGTCTTGAAGCCTCAGTCTATGTGGATGAGCATGGTCCCTAGGTCCAACTGAACAGTACTAAACCTAGATCCTCTGGAGTCTGAGGCCATATGTATCAGCCTAGAGCCTGGGGCCAGCCGGACACTTGGGCAAGCAGGAGGCCTCAGTCTGAAGGAGCTGGTCTAGAGGCTAGGATCATGGATGATTGCCTATGCCTGGAGTCACTGTGGTTTGTCTGGGGTCAGGGGCCATGGGCACTGGCCTGTGTCTGTCTGTGCTGGCATGGAGGCTCGGTGTGCAGGTATTGACTTAGAAGCTAAGTTTGTTATGGCTGGTGTGGGTCCTGGGGTGTTGGGGGCCAGCCTGGGATCTGTGTGCTCAGGTACAGTCCTGTAGCCTGGGTCCCTGAGAGTCAGTTCACCACTGGGATCTACTGGGATAGGCCTAGACTCTGGATCTGCTTAAGCATGCCTAGACTCAAGTTCTGCTAGAACATGAGGCCATAGGGGACATGTTCACTTGTCTGGTATTAGGCAGGCCTGGAGCCTGTGTCTGCAGGTCGTAGCCTGGTGTTTGAGATAATGGTTGCCAACCTGGCACTGATGCAGGCCCAATGCCTGGGGATGCACAAGCTACTTTGGTGCTGGGTTGGCACAGATCCTGTATATGCTGGAGCTGGCCTGAAGGCTGGGTCTGTGGGTGCCAGCCAGATGAGTAAAGCTGCAAATATCAGCCTAGTGCTGGGGTGGTCCTGAAGCCTGTGGCTCTGGGAGGTCCAACCAGTGCTTGGAGCAATCTGGAGCCTGGGGAAACTGGTTATGGCCTTGTGGTGGTAGCAATCCAGAGCGTGGGGCCACAGGGACCAATAGGGTTCTGGGGGCTATACAAAGCCTAAGGCTGCTGAGGTAAGCATTATAGAGGGACAGCCTGGATACTGAGTCCATCCCACAGGCCTGAAGCCTGGGGCTATGGGATCTTGCCTAGTACCAGGGCAAGCAAGCCTGGAGGTTCAGTCACTGGGTGCTGGTCTAAAGTCTGAGGCTATGTTGTTCTGTCCAGTGATGGATATTACTGTTGCAGGCTCAGTTTTATGGTCTGAGACAAACTTCAGTCCTCATTTCCTCCTTCCTTCCCCTACATGGAAGGTATTTCACTCCACACTATGACGCCTGGGAAGTCGAGGGATGGTATTATGGGTAACGTAAAAACTGTCTTTCCTATACTCTTCAATGATTCTTTTCTTATTTCTGTCCTGTAACACTCAGGTGCTATAATCTCTCACCTTGTTTCCTTAGCTATCATGAAGGTACTTAATTACACGAATACTTGTTTGAATTGATTTTTCTGTGAGAGGACATGTGCTGGAGAGTCCTATTCTACCATCTTGCTGACGTCTGTCTAAATTCTGTCTTTTAATTGGAGAATGTAAACCTATTATACTTAAAATACTTATTGGTAGATAAAGACTTACTAGTGCTATTTTGTCATTGTTTTCTGATATATTTTGTAGTTCCTTTCTTCTTCTCTTGATGTCTTTCTTTCTTAATGGATGCTTTCTTGTACTGGCATGTTTTGATTCTATTCTCTTCATCTTTTGTGTATCTACTATAGGTTTTGGCTTTACCATCACCATGAGGCTTACAAAAAAATTTTATAGATGTAACAGGCTGTTTTAAGCTGATAACAACTTAACTTGAAGTAGAAGTCACCTCTCCCAGTCTTTACAGACTACCTTCAGTATGCAAAGCCCCTCACCAGTCATCCTACTTAGATATTTTTGGTGGGCCTGGAGCTTGGGTTCACATGTGTGCCTAATGCCAGGATTCATGGGTGTGCAGAACTAACCAATGTAATTTAGATATGCTGGATCCAATGTTACACAAATAAAATTGTGTGAAAAATATTCTTTTGTGCCTTGTTTTTTCTTCAGTATTGTCAAATTTATTCTTATTGTTTAATGTGGCTTATAGTACATACCTTTTTATTTCTGTACATTATTTAACTGTTGAGTATACTGCAACTTAGTTTCCATTCTATTGTTGTTAGAAAGTTGAGTGGTCTCTGGTTTGGGATTATTTATAAATAATGATTTCATGAGCATTATTATATGTGCTTCCTGTGCATAGATATATGCATTTCTTTGGGTTATATATCCAGAAAGGAAATATCTTCGTTAAAGAATATGGTATGTCCAACTTTCCCAGAAAGTGTCAAAAGTTTTCACAAAGTTGCTTCTCCAACTTACACTCCCACCAGAAATGTATAACAGTTTCCACCATTATACATTCTTATCAATATTTGGGATTCTCATATTTTTAATTTTTCTCATCTAGTAAGTGTGTATTGGTAACCAAGTTGGTTTTAGTCTGTAATTCCCTGATTACCAATGAGATTGAGCATTTTCTTAATTTTATTGACCATATGGATGTCTGCTTTTGGCAAGGGCCTGTTACGTTCTTTTTTTCATTTTTCTATTGAGTTGAATGGATTTTCTCATTTATATCTAAGAGTTCTTTATTGTTATTAATACCTCATAAAAACAAGATAGACCCTCAACAAAATTTAGTTTGTATATTAGACCGATGACACTACATACAATAGAAGAATATGAAGAGATTTGTTGCTCACATAATGAGGCTTTTGGGGATGGGCAGGGAAAGGCAGGGTTTTCACACAGGTCTGAAATGATTAAAAGAGCAGGAAAATGGAGTGGCATGAATTTTAATGGTGGGAGTGGGCATGGTGAGATAATTTATTTTTTATACAGGCAGGGCCTAACATAGTTTGAACCTCCAACCAGTGCCAAAGGACAGAGCTCCTGGGCTTTATTATCATCTTGCCGAGATATGATGCATAAAAGGAAGAAAACAGGTAAAACAAAAAATATGTCCACTGGGGACATTTTATTTTTGGCCTAGCATATAAGGAGCTTTGAAGAGTTCACTCCATCTGATCAATGAAAAAGCTGAAGACAGTGAACATTAGCATCTCTTTTTAGATCTGTCAGAAAAGAGAAGTTACAGGGAAAATTGATGCCTAAAACAATGGAGAGACAAACAGGTAGATTCAGAGAATCCCAACTTACCAATGCATAAACCCAAGAGCAGAAACCTACATAAGAACCAATACTGGGGTAGGAAAATTTGAATTATAATTGACTAACTGCTTGAGTTTCAGTGTGAACAAATATGATAGATACAAACTCCAGTTAAAAACTCCACCACATTAAATGGTGCTGGGAAAACTGGATAG
>NW_012154840.1:160419-162621 GCF_000956105.1 Propithecus coquereli
TACCCGAAGGATGGACATATTTGAAACATGGACTTCAGTGGGGGGGGAACCAAGGGCAACACACGTAACCTAAACATCTGTACACCCATAATTTGCTGAAATAAAAAAAAAAAAAACTCCACCACATTTTTTTGAATTTTACCTCACAATAATGGAAGACAAAAATAGGAAAAATGAAAAAGAACATTGAATAGAAACCAGTAACAAATATGGTAGATAATAATCCCACTTTATCAATAATCACTTTGAATATCAATGGTCTAAAAACAATAACTAAAAGACAAAGACGGCTAAATTTCCTGGGAAGTGTTAAGAAAAAGAGAGAGAGAGAGATTGTCAAAGTGGAACAGAAGCAAATTTTCTCTGGTTCTTTCTTTCTTTGTGTGTGTGTAGGCTGTTTACTGGATGTACTTCAGGTAGGAGAGTCCTCTCTACCCTGTTCATATTTTTGTTTCTTGCTAGAGGGATATACAAGTCAGTATCATTAGGATTAGGGCTTTCCCCCATGATAATGGTTGAATTAACCCTTTGTCTATGCTGCATGGGTGTTATCACCATTTCTCCCTATAACCTGGAGGAGCTGGATAATTTTTGGTGAGAGAGGCATCCTTAGCAGCAGCAGAGGCATTTTACAGCATATTTGTGAGCCATGTACTTTTAGTAGTGTTACCTCAGCATATCACATAGTAACTGCTATCTTTTTTTTTCTATCATGAACAACTGTTCAATGGACCCATATAGTGCACAATATTATCGGTCTTTCCCACAAGTGCTATAAAATATAGGTCATTATCTTATATAGATACAAAACTCACAGTATAAGAGTCTTCCACTGAATCGAGAGTCAGTTACTTCTTATGAAGTAGTTGAGACACACAATTCATTCTAAGCACATAGTACATAGATAGGCCTCACCTAAGACACATGACCCAGGGCCACTTTAAGAAGAGACTCAACTCCATATTCCTTTTTTCTCTACATGGAGATTATTGCAACTTCTGATATGGGATGGTTAAATCTATAGCAGAGATTAAGTACAAGTTGAAAAGTGTAACACATTGCAGCAATACTCAAATGCAAGCTCACCAACAAGCACTGACTCAAAGTGTATGCACACAAGCAGATGACGGTTAGCAAACCAAAGCAGATAATAAAATTCATTTTCACTTTATCACTGCTTGTGGACACTTCACAGATAAAGAAAGGATGGACCCTTATCCAAAATTTGATTGCAATATCAAAACTAATGATACAACACACACACCAGAAGAATATAAAAAAGTCTTCTTAATCACATAATGAGGCTTTCTAGGGAGAGCATGGCAGGCTCCCTAAGCTGGTCCAAAATATCTTGAGAGAGCAGGCATAAAGACAGGCTCTTGGTTTTAATGGTGATTAGAGATTGGTACTACAGTGAGGATTCCTACATATGGGCAGGAATCTTTCCATAGTTTGAACCTATGCAAGGATAAGGGGAAGAGGCTTAAAAGCTATCAGCAGTCAAATGTCAAGAATGAAATCAGACTCTGTATACATTTATGTTCATGTATTATAAGTCTTCATTGGTTATTTATGTTGCAAATATCCTTGCCAACTCTGTATCTTGTCTTTTATGGTTTCTTTTCATGAACATGCTTAATTTTAATGTAGTCAAATGTATAAACATTTTATTTATATGCTATAATTTTATATCTTGTTTAAGAAACATGTCATTATCCCAAGACCATGAAGATTCTTCCTTGTATTACATTCTAAATGACTTATAGTTTTTACTTTTAAATTTGGATTGGAAACTAATGTAGCAATATAATTTATCTTCAAAATTGGGGCACTTTTGAGAGTGAAATGGGGTTCTAGTTATGATATTTCAGAATAAAATCCATAACTGTGACTGCTTCAAAAAATGAGATGTGTGCCCACCTTATCTATAACATATTTTGAGTTGAATTTAAAATATTGAGATAGATGTCCAATTTCATTTTTATGGGTGAGTACCCAATTACCCAGCACCATTTATTGAAAGACTATTTTTTCTTCTAGACTTCACAATACAATTTTATAACAATATTTCATATTTGAATGAGTCTCCTTCCAGGCTTTCTATTTTGCTCTAATTGTCTAATAGTCTATCTCATAGCCATAATAATACTATACTAAATGATATAGTTTTAAAATAATTTTTTATATCTGGAAAAGCAATTT
>NW_012154840.1:177526-180044 GCF_000956105.1 Propithecus coquereli
AATTAATCAAATCAGGGTAATTGGAGTATCCATCATCTCAGGCATTTAACATTTCTTTGTGTTATCAACAGTCCAATTCTACTCTTCTAGTTATTTTAAAGTGTATCCTACCTTATTGCTGATTATAATCACTTTGTTGTGCTATCAAATATTGTTCATCCTATCAAACTACCTAACTATATATTTGCTACTATTAACCATCTCCTCTTTATCCCTCCCACTCCGATACCCTTCCTAGCTTCTGGTAAACAACATTCTACTCTCTGTCTCCATGACATGAGTTGTTTTTAATATTTGGCTCTCACATATGAGTGAAAATATGGGAGATTTCTCTTTCCACGTTTGGTTTATTTCACTTAACAAGATGTTCTCCAGTTCCGTCCATGTCGTTGCAAATGGCAGAACTTCATTCTTTTTTTGTGGCTATACAGTATTCCACTGTGTATGTGTACCACAGTTTCTTTATACATGAATTGATGGACACTTGGGTTGATTCTATATTGGCTCTTGTAAATAGTGCTGCAATAAACATGGGAGTGCAGATATCTTTCTGATATACCGAATACCCATCATATGGGTATATACCCAGCAGTAGTATTGCTGGGTCATATGGTAGTTCTATTTTTAGCTTTTTTGAGGAAGCTCCAAACTGTTTTCCATAGTGGTTACCCTAATATACATTCTCACCAATGGTGTGTGGGGGGTTCCCTTTCTACACATCCTTGCCAGTATTAGTTTATTGCCTGTCTTTTTGATCAAAGTCATTTTGACTGGGGTGAGATGATATCTCACTGCAGTTCGATTTGCATTTCTCTGATGACTAGTGAGGGTGAACATTTTTTCGTATGCCTTTTGACAATTTGTTAGTTGCCTTTTGAGAAATACTGATTCAGATCTTTTGCCCATTTTTAAATCAGATTATTTTATTTTTTCCTATTGAATTGTTGGAGCTCCTTATGTGTTGAGGGGTAGGGTCGAGAAATGAGAACCCCAGGAATGGAAGAGGACTTTGCCAAAGAGCAACCTGTGGACATGTCAGTTCACTGAGCAAAAGCTGCTTGACCTTGAGGGGCACATTCCACCGACCAGGAGTGTCTGCAAATGGACCCCACCTTGAAGCCTGAGGGTATCAGCCTGTATGTCTGCAAACAGACCCAGGCTTGCAATCCGAAGGCGGAGATAATGATTAAAGGATGTCAGTCCAGCAGATAAGAGCAATTTGCTATTCTAAGCCTGAGGCAATGTTCCTATCTCTCTCTCCTGAGTTCATGTCTCAGTAAATGAGGAACTAGATAAAGTAGAAAGAAGTACATGATCTCTTTGGTCCCATTTAGATTATATGCTGTATTGCTAACTCACGAGCTTTTCACATGAAATCATTGTAATCTATAACATGAAAAAGAGAATAAAAATGGGTGCTAGACTTCAGTCAGTACCACCTAATTCATGGGAATGCTGGTGGTCCCCTGACCTCCCCACACCCTTTCACCTTACTTTTTGTGTCCATATCTTTGTCTCTCCCATCTCTTGCAATGCACACTGTACAGGGACCTAGTTATAGTGGGGACGTTGTGAACCCCAGATACTTATGTATTCTAGTTATTAATCCCTTGTAAGATGGATACTTTGAAAATATTTTTTCCCATTCTGTTGGTTGTCTCTTCACTTTGTTGATTATTTTCTAAGTCGTGTAGAAGCTTTCTAGCTTGATGTGATCCCATTTGTGAAATTTTGCTTTAGTTGTCTGTACTTTGGGGGTATTACTCAAGAAGTTCTTGCCCAAATTAATGTCCTGAAGTATTTCCTCAATGTTTTCTTTTAGTAGTGTCATATATTCAGGTCTTAGATTTAAGTTTTTAATCCACTTTGATTAGATTTTTGTATATGATCAGAGATAAGGGTCTAGTTTCATTCTTCTGAATATGGATATCCAGTTTTCTCAGAACCATTTATTGAGGAGACTGTCCTTTCTTCATTGAATGTTCTGGGCACCTTTTTTGAAGATAAGTTCACTACAAATGTGTGAATTTATTTCTGTGTTCTCCATTCCATTCTAATGATCTATGTGTCTGTTTTTATGCCAGTACCATGCTGTTTGGGTTACTACAGATTCATAGTATAATTTGAAGTCAGGTAATGTGATTTCTCCAGTTCTTTTTTTCAGGATCACTTTGACTATTCTGGGTCTTTTGTGGTTTCGTATAAATTTTATAATTTTTTTTTCTATTTCTATGAGTAATATCATTGGCATTTTGATAGGGACTACATAAAATATGTAGATTACTCTGGGTTGTGTGGACATTTTAACAATATTGATTCTTCCAATCAATGATGAACATGGAATATCTTTCCATTTTTTGTGTGCTCTTCAACTTGTTTCATCATTGTTTTATAGTTTTCATTATAGTGAACTTCCATGCTTTTCATTAAGTCTATTCCTAGGTATTTTATATTATTTGTAGCTATTTTAAAATGGTTTACTTTCTTGGTTTCTTTTTCAGATTGTTTGTTGTTGGCA
>NW_012154840.1:180094-180827 GCF_000956105.1 Propithecus coquereli
GCTCTAATTGTCTAATAGTCTATCTCATAGCCATAATAATACTATACTAAATGATATAGTTTTAAAATAATTTTTTATATCTGGAAAAGCAATTTTTTCTTCTTAAAGAGTGCCTTAGTTATTCTTGGCCCTTTACTTTTTAGCACACATTTAGAATCCAATTATTTAATTCCAACATAAATGACCTATGATTTTGACTGTGATAAATTAAATCTACAGCTCTTTGGGAAATTTTTGACTTTTTAATGTTTATTGAAACATTTTAAAATTTCCCATGGTATAGAACATTATATATCCTGTATATATTTAGAAGTTTGAGGAATTTGGGGTCATCAAATAAAACATATAATCATGATTTATATATACAGGATATATATATCCTGTATATATTTAGAAGTTTGAGGAATTTGGGGTCATCAAATAAAACATATAATCATGAATGGCAATAAACAACACACAGGTTTTACTAGGAAATGCTTGCACAAAGTTGTGTGAGAGGGGAAATCCCTCACAGCAGGAGATCATCTACAGGCTTATGGGGAGGCAAGTTATCTTCTAGAAGGAGAGGAAAGCAAGGGAACTTCCAGGGGAGAAGGGGACCCCAAAGAAGGAATTTAAAGGTCTAGGTGATGTCACTGAGTAACACAGTGGGGAGCCTGTGAGTCAGAGAATGGTGAAGAGCTGTAGCAACTTGGAGTCTTATAGCTATTAGACTCTCTCTTATTAATGATCA
>NW_012154840.1:181073-186994 GCF_000956105.1 Propithecus coquereli
AATCACCAAAATTACATCGTAATTAGAAATACTTAATCTTTCCAAATTTGTTTATCAGCTCTCATTGTTCATGTGTAGACAATTTAAATTTTGTAAAAATTATTACAGAAGAATTATGTAAAATAATTCTATTGTCAGTGAAGTGTATTTTTTGTTTTTTAATCCTTACATATATTTTTCTTTGCCTTGCCTCATTGCACTGACACGGACCTCTGCTAAAATGGTGAATACAATTTTAAAGGGCACTAAAAGTTGCTTTATTCTCAATTCCATAGTGAAATCCATGTATAATCACCAAAATTACATCGTAATTAGAAATACTTTATCTCTTCTGAGATTTTAAAGCATTTGCTGGTAAGTTCTTATCATATATTTATTGTTTCATTTTTATGTTTAAATCTTAGACCCATTTGATATTTACTCTGATGCATGATATAAATATTAATTCAAAATTTTCTTTTCCAGGTGGCTATATTGATTATCAAACAATATGTATTTAGAAGTACATATTCTCATCATTAATTGAGAAGCCACTTTTATCATCTACTAAATTTCCAAATGTATATAGACCAATTTCTGGACTTTCTATTTTGTTCCATATCTCTATATGACTTTGTGTAAGTTTGAAACTAATCAGGAGACAGAAACCATTCAGTTACCTACACTGTGCAAGTATAATATAAACAATTATTAAACTATGACAAAATAGTTAGTATAAGATGTAAGAGAACTCTACTAAGTACTCTATAGCTAAGGGAGAATGCCCAACGAAGGAAAAACTTGGAAGTGGGGCTTCTTTCCCAAGACTGAGGATCAGACCTTGTTGAGAAAGTATAGTTACAGTCCACTGGATGACAAGGAAGTTCACCGGATTATTTAGATCGGAGATGTTCTGTGTTTTTGTGAAAGCAGGAAGCAACTCTCCAGGATGCAAGCAAGCTGCAATCAGTGACCAGCATGACAACACACAGAGGGAGTGGAGCTGTCCACGTGGGAAAGAGGCCTTTATCATATGGTGTCTATATCAAGAGGACCATGGCATCAAGAGGGTCATGAAAGACAAATCTCCAGGGAAGAAGGTGACCAAAGAGATTTGAGACCCTGGTGTCTGAAACTTGAAGTATTATTATTGAGAGACCCACAGGAAGGAGATCATCAGATCAAGCCAGGGGATACAAGATTAACAAAGGACTGCACCTTTTGAGTTAATGACGGGGAAAACACCACTAGATGTCCTCATCTCCACACTATTGACTGTTCAGCCTTCAGAAGCAGGTGGAGGAACATTTTCAATGTTCCTCCAGCAGTGTCTACTGAGAAAGCTCAACATTAGGTTTACTGTAAAGGAGAAATACTTAAAGGAATCATAGCCATTATTACAGAGAAGATATTGAAAGGTAAATTGGAACTGAGATGCGATAAATTGATAACTGGCACATTCCACGTTTGTCTACTCAGTTTCCATATGCACCCTTTACATACATTTGAACTTCATTAAAATAGCAAAACAATCTTATATTTCTATATGACAAGACACAACTACCCTTCTTACAGTGAGAAAGTTCCCACTCTTCCCCCAAATAAGATGCAAAATCTTAAGAGTTATTGAATCCATCACTAGCTACATCAAATGTTCCAAAAATTCTATATCATTCCCATTTAATATTCTGTTAGCTAAAGAATAGTTCAAAAATTTAATTTCAGGAACTTGTATGTAAAATAAAAATGGGAAGAAGGAGAGAGCAGAGAAATGTTAATATATTCAAATATACCCAAGAATATAATAAGCAGAGAAAATACAGAAAACATTTTTATGGGCTGAATGGTGTTCCCTCAAAATTTATATGTTGAAGCCCTAACCCACAATGTCATAGAATGTGACTATATTTGGCGCTATGACTTTTTTTTAATTTATTTTATTGTTTTTATTTCAGCATATTGTGGGGGTACAGATGATTAGGTTACGTATGATACCCTTACCCTCCCTCGCCCCCAAGTCCGAGCTTCAAGTGTGACTTTTAAAGTAGTGACTAAGGTTAACTGAGGTCTTTAGGGCACACCCTAATCCATTCTGGCTGGTGCCCTTGTAAGTGGAGGAAGTCTGCACTCCCAGAGACATCAGGGATACGGTGCACAAAGGAAAGGCCATGTGAGGATAGTGAGAAGGTGGCAATCTACAAACCAAGAAGAGACACCTCAAGAGAAACCAAACCTTGATCGTGGACTTGTAGTCTCCGGAACTGTGAGAAAATAGTTTTCTTGTTTAAGCCACTCAATTTGTGGCATTTTCTTGTGACAGCCCTAGCAGACTAAAACAACATGGAAGTCAAAAGATAGTGGAATGACAGCCTTAAAGAGCTGAAAGAAAATAATTGTCAACGTATAATTACATATGTATTAAAATATTGTTCAAAACTGAAAGCACACTAAAGTTATTTGCACATAAATAAAGCCAGATATTTTGTTGTCAGGAGACTCACAATAAAAGAAATATTAATTGGAATTCCTCAGACAAAATGAAAATTATTATAGATAGAAATAGAAATACACAAATGAATTGAAAATCAAAGGAAATAATAAAGATGAGGCCAAAACGAAATGATCATTTCAATGAAAATAATGTCTTGTCTTGTGATGTTTAATATATTTTTAAAATTAAGACTCATTAACACGTTAACAAAAGGCAGGGTAGGGTGAGTGTTGTTAAATGTTCTAAATTCTTAGCATTGTCTGGAAAATGGCAAAAATATTAATTTATATCCCATTTTAATCAATCAAGGTTACACATTTTATCCCTATATTAACTATTAAAATATAGTAAAAGAATGAGTATCTGCAAACCTAATTTAAGAAAGAAATACAATAGTACAAGATACTTGATTATACTTAAAGAAAACAAGAAAAGGTAGACAAAATCATGAAATAGAGGCAAAAAGTGACAAAATGGATTAAAAATAAAGTATATAATTATATTAAACATGAAAGAACTAAATAATGTAACTGAAAGGCAAAAACCGACTGGCTAAAATGAACCACAGCCAAACAATTCCGCTTGCAACAAGACACCTTAAATATAGGAACACAGAAAAGGTGACAGTAAAGTTATTGAAAACATGTTATGATGCAAATATTAACCAAAAGATAAATAGTATAGCTTTCCCAGTTTCGAAGAAAGCAGACAAAATTGCCTATGTGATTGGCCATGGACTAAGTTTCAACAATTTCAAACAACAGAAATTTTTCACATATCATAGATAATTAAGGAAGAAATCAAAAAGAGAAAGCAAACGAGCAAATTGTGAAATAAAATGCTTCAAAATTAAGCAATACGCTTCTACATAACACAGTTAAAAAGGAAATCAAACTAGAAATTAGAATATATTTTCACTGAATGAAACAAAATTATAATTTTTCCAACCATTTATTTTGTTACAGTTATGCTCAGAGGAAAATTTTTAGCCTTAAATGCATATATTTGAAATGGATAAAGATTTAAAATCATTCTTCCCAAGGAGTTTGTAAAAGAACAGCAAACTGAACTCAAAAAATAAAAAATGGAAAAGAAATGAAAATATATGGTTTTTAACATGAATAAAAATTACTATGGAAAATTGAAAATAGAGGAAATACACATCAAAATGTATTCATTTGAAAACATTACTAAAACTGATAAATGTTTAATAAGAATGATGAAGAAAACAAAAAAGAAAGAAGAAATATAGCAGTATTAGGAAGGGGAAAAAAAGACCTCACCAAAAATCTACAAACACAACTAAAGGACACGGGGAGTACTAAAGGGAGGGAAGGGCATGCCTTTAACCCGCATTTGGGTGAGGCAAAGACATAAAGTGTAACTATAATGTTTGTATCCTCACAAAACCCTGGAATAATAAATAAAAAAAAGAAAGATAATAAAAGAATATTATTAGAATTATTAAAATATAAACAACTCTAGGGAAATAAATTTTAAAATTTAGATAAACTGAAAAATTCCTAGAAATATATAACTTATCAGAACACACAAGGAAAGAATATAAAATTTGACCAAATGTGTATTAAAATAATTGTGTAATTTGATATAATAATTTGTAATTTGACATACAATAATTGTGTAACCAGGCCTAGCTAGTTTCATTGGTGAATTTTTACAAATATTTAAGGAAAAAATAAGATCAACTATAGAGAAAATATTTTATGGAATATAAAAAAAGAAACACTATCCAATTTATTTTTGGGGAGTACGTTAACATGGATACAACAACATTGCAATCCCTCTCATGGACATAGATTAAAAATCGTAAAGAAAATATTAACAAATTGAACTCAGTGATATATACAAAGTATAACATATCATAACCTAGTTTTTTCCATGAATGAAAGGCAAGATTTACACCTGAAAACTTAGTACATTAACAGAATAAGGGTGAAATTTAGTAATAATCACAATATATAGTGAAACATTTCTGTATAAAAATTAAACACCTATTCATAATAAAACTCTTAGGGTACTAGAAAAAGAAGGATACTTTCTTCATCACATAGAGAGTACTATAGGAAATCTGCAGAAAAGATCAGAATTAACAGTTAATAATTGAAAGCTTTCATACTGAGTTGGTAAAAATACAAAGATGTCCACTATCATCACTTCACATCATCATTATACTGAAAGTATCAGGCCAGGTCATAAAGCAAATATGTATAAATAGAAGTCATAAAATTAGAAAATAATAAAAATTCATCTTTAATCACAAACAGTATATTGGCATATATAGAAAAGCCCAAATATTCTGAAAACAATTCATTAGAATTAATAAATTAATTTAGTAAGGTTGTTGGATACAAGGGCCACATAAAATCAAATAAATTTCTATATCCTAGAAATAAAATATTAAAGATGAAATTTTAAAAGATAACACTGGCAATTCCATCAAAAATCGTAATCATCAAATATAGCTACATTTTAATTTCACAGTTATACTATAACTAAGAAGGTCCCAAAATATTTCAAAAATTAATGATATCTTTAAGATTTGCTGTTCTTTCTGTTTTTGTTGTCACTGTTGCATTGCATCATTTTTAGGTTATTTGCAAAGAAAAAAATTCAATCAAATTCTTTCTAGGCTATTAATATAATTTAGTTTATCTATAAATAATTATTGTAAGATAACTAATGTGCTTGAAAATATACAATAATGCACATGATTTTGTTAATTTGTTTTTTGGTTATGGACTATTGAAAAATATAAATAAACTATTGGATTAAAATTCTCTTTAAAAAGAAAAAAACTAGGAATAAATGTTATATTAACAAAACATGAAAATTTTATATATACAAAATTGTACCTCATTATTGCAATAAATTAAAGAAGACAGAAATAAATGAAGGAAGACATCATGCTCATGGAAAGTTTCAATATTGTAAAGATGTCAATTAATTATAAATTAGTCCATAAATTCAATGCATTCCTAGTCAATATCCCAGCATGCTTTTTGTAATAATTAATAAACTATTAAATCTAAACTTTGTATGAAATGCAAAGGGCCAAGAATAGCCACCAAAATATTGAAGAATGGTAATCAACTATTATTTTAAAGGGAGTGTAATTAAAACTGCATGGTAATGGTACAAGGAAACACTGTTAAATAAACCACTAGAAAATAACAATGATTCTACAAGAGAGAGCAAGGAGTTGAAGGCCTTTGTAATCATTGTGTCCTCTGCTTAGTATACATTTTTCCCAAGCTTTCTCACTTGCTTCATTTCTTTCAAAAAAATGTCACTTTCTCAGTGACAATTCCCTAAGCCATCAAATATTTTAAGTTCCTCAACATTTCATACAACTTTTTCTTTTTTTTATTTTTAATTATTATGGGTGCATAGTAGTTGTATATCCATATAGGATACATCTGATGTTTCGACA
>NW_012154840.1:191019-194885 GCF_000956105.1 Propithecus coquereli
TTATTGTTGTAAATTTTCCTCTTATTACTGATTTGACTGTATCTCACAGGGTTTGCTATGTTGTGTTTTCATTTTCATTCATTATAAGAAATCTTTTTTTAAATTTCTTTCTTAACCTCTTTGTTGTTCCTTTGATCACTCAGGAGCATATTGTTTAATGTCTATGTGTTTGTACATTTACCAATGTTTCTCTTGTTATTAATTTCTAGTTTTATTCCACTATGGTCAGAGAAAGTACTTGGTATGATTTTCTTTTTATTTTTTTTTGAAACTAGTTTTGTGCCCTAATATATGTTCTATCCTTGAGAATGATTCTTGATCAGAAGAGAAGTATGTGAATTCTGTAGCTGTTAGATGAAATGTTCTATACATATCTACTAGATCCATTTGGTCTATAGAGTAGATCGAGTCCAATGTGTCATTGTCGATTTTCTGTCTGGATGATCTCTCCAGTGCCAAAAGTGGAGTGTTAAAGTCTCCAACAATTATTGTATTAGGGTCTATCTCTCTCTTAAGCTCTGATAATATTTGCTTTCCATATATGAGTGCTCCACTGTTGGGTGCATATATACTTAGAATTGTTATAGCATGTTACTGAATTGACCCCTTTTTCATTATATAATGACCTGTTTTTACACTTTTTTCTTGAAATCTATTCTCTTGATAGAAGTATAGCTACCCTGCTCTTTTTTGGTTTCTATTTGAATAGAATATCTTTTTACATCCCTTTATTTGCAGTCTATGTGTGTTTTTATACCTGAAGTATGTTTCTTGCAGACAACATATTGTTGGTTCTTGCTTTTTTTAGCCATTCAGTCATTTTATGTCTTTTGATTGGAAAGTTTAGTCTATTGTCCATTCCCATTCAATGTTATTACTGATAAGTGAGGACTTACTACTGTCATGTTGTTATTTGATTTCTGGTTATTTTGTGTACCTCTCTTTCTTCCTTCTTTCTTAAAAGTGATTTTCTCTGGCAGTGTGTTTTAATTTCTTATTGTTAATTTTTTGTGTTTCTGTAGTAGGTGTTTTGATTTGAGATTGCAAAAAGCTTTTTATAACCAGTTGTTTTAAATATATAACAACTCTACTTACAGCAAAATAAACAAGCATAGAAAATTCTAACAGAAATTCTAATTTTTAGCTCCATCCTCCACCCACTTTTTAACTTTTTGTTACTTCCACCCATATCTTTTTATACTACCTACCTCCCCCAAAGTTGTTCTTATGTTTGATAGGTTTGTCTTTTAGTCTTCCTACTCAAGATATAGGTGGTTTATGCATTGTGATTACAGCATTAGAGTATTCTGTATTTCTGTCCTTACTGTTATAAGTGAGTTGTATACCTTGAGAAGATTTCTTATTATTCATTAATGGCCTTTTCTTTCACACTGAAGAATTCTGTTTAGCATTTCTTGTAGGACAGGTCTAGTATTTATGAATTCCCTCAACTATTGTTTGTTTAGGAGACTATTTACCTTTCATGTCTTAGGAGACTTTTACAGGATATAATAATCTACAATTAAGGTTTTTTGTTTGTTTCTTTCTTTCTTTCTTTTTTCCCCTTCAGCACTTTGAATATGTCTTACCACTCTCTCCTGGTTTGTAAGGTTTCCCCTGAGAAGTCTACTGCCAGGCATATTGGAGCTACCGAATATATATATATTTTTTCTTTTTTCTTCCTTCCTTTAGTATCTTTTCTTTATCTGTGATGTTTGGAAGCTTGATTATTAAATGCCTTGAGGTAACCCTGTTTAGGTTAAATATTCTTGGTGTTCTATGACCTTCTTGTACCTAACTATTAATATCTTTTTCTAGGTTTGGAAAGTTCTCTTTTGTTATTTCCTTGAATAAAATTTCTGCTCAATCTCTCCCTCTATCTCCTATGTAAGGCCAATGACTGTTAGATTTGCTCTTTTGAATCTATTTTATAGATCTTGTAGGCATGCTTCATTCTTATTTATTCTTTTTTTCTTTTTTCTCTTTTGACTATGTATATTCAAATAACTTGTCTTTAAGTTCACTAATTCTGTCTTCTGCTTGGTCAATTATGCTTTTGACAGACTCTGATAGATTTTTCAATTTGTCAGTTGCATTCTTAAACTCTAGAATTGCTGCTTGATTTTTTATTATTATTTCAATCTCTTTGTTAAGTTTCTCTGATAGGCTTCTGAATTCCTTCTCTCTGTTGTCTTGAAGTTCATTGAGCTTCTTTAAGGACAGCTATCGTGAATTCTTTGTCTGAAAGGTCACCTATTTCCATCACTTTGGGATTGGTCACTGGACCTTATTTTGCTCGTTTGGTGAGGTAATGTCTTCCTGGATATTCTTGATACTTGTCAATGTTCATCAATTTCTGTACTTTGAAGAGTTAGGTGTTTATGTTAATCATCACAGTGTTCGCTTGTTTGAACCCATTTTTTTGAGAATGCTTTCCAGATAATCAAATGTAATTGTGTGTTTTGGTCTAAGTCTCTATTCACTACAGCTATAGCAGCACTGGGGGTACCCCAAGTCCAGTAATGCTCTGATTTTTATAGACTCCTGGTGGTACTGCCTTAGTGATCTTGGGTGAGACACAAGATAATTCCCTGGATTACCAGGCAATGTCTCTCACTCTCTTCCCTCATTCTCTGCGCTGGGCTGCTGAAGTTGGGGGAGGAATGTCGCGAGCACTCTCTTGTGGCCATGAGCACCAGGTCTCACCTGAAGCTAACCCAATCTCGCACAAAGCCAATGATGACTATTTCCTTGCTACCTCTGATGTTTATTCAATACCCAGAGGCTCTTTATTCAGCAGGTGGTGAATTCATCCAGGGATTGGTCTTTCCCTTCAAGGCAGAATGTTTTTTTCTGGCCCAGGGTGGGTGCATAATTGCCATCCAGAAACCAAGGCCTGGACTCGGGGTCTTCGGGATTCTGCTTGATACTTTATTTTACTGTGGCTGAGATGGCACCAAAGCTGCAAAACAAATTCTTCTGACCACTTCCCTTTACTTTCCTCAAGTGGAAGAATATTCTCTCTGAGTCATGTTGCCTGTAGTTAGGGGAGGGATGACAGAGGTACTGGCCTGGCCACAGTTGCTGATGTCTCACTGGGTCATGATCACCCCACATCCATTGGCTGTAAGCTAGCATAGCCACAAAAATTACCCAGACTACAGGCAACTGCCTTGTGGCCTGATTGCCTTATGAATTTAGTCCAGGTCCCAGGCTGCTCTTTGTCTGCCACTGATGGGGCTAGCAGAAACTCAGGCTTTGGGGAAAAACATTTCCCTATGGCCAAGCTTGTCAAAATGTTCCCTCTGTGGGCAGTGGCAGAACTCCGCCCTGTGCTCTCTTCTGTGCCACAGGGCCCCCACATTTCAATTCAAAACCGTATAATCACTTCACTCTCCCTCCTCTCCCCAGGGAGTACACAGATTCTCTCTCTACTTAGTACATTCGTGCAGCACTGCTGAGGGATGGGGAAGGGGTGGCATAGGCAATGCAAGACTATCTTTTGTGCCTTTTCAGTTCCTCTTTTCTTGTTATAATTTTAAAACCAGGGAGTATGATTGCTCACCTGATTTTTGGTTCTTATGACTGTGCTTACTTGTGTTGGTAGTTGTTAAATTAGGTGTTTTTGCAGAGGGATGATTCCTGGAGATTTCTGTTAGGCCATCTCACCCTGCCCCCTTCTGTCATATTACTTTTACCAGCTTTATTTTCTTTCATTTGCACTTTTTGTTATCTAATATACTATATATTTTACTGATTTAGTATGTTTATTTCCTGCCTCCCCCATTAGAATATTAGATCTATAAAGATAACTTTATTTGTCTGTTATTCACTAAGAAGCTACGTACCTTCAATAATGCTTCATA
>NW_012154840.1:194935-195961 GCF_000956105.1 Propithecus coquereli
TCTTTACTGAATTTGTCTATCAGTTCTAATAGTTTTTTTTGTGTGTGTGTGGAGTCTTTAGGTTTATCTGGATATAAGATCATATCATCTGCAAAAGAATAATTTGACTTATTTCTTTCCAATTTGGATGTCCTTTATTTCTTTCTTTGGCTTCATTGCTCTACCTAGAGCTCCCAGTACTCTATTGAATGACAGTAATGAAAGTGGGCATCCTTGTCATGTTCCAGATTGTAGAGGAAAGAATTTGTTTTTCCCCATTCGGTATGATATTAGTTATTAGTTTATCACATATGACTTTTGTCATGTTGAAGTAAGTTCCTTCTATACCAATATTTTTTATAGTTTTTATCATGATTGGATATTGAATTTTATAGAATGCTTTTTCAGCATCAATTGAAATGATTATATGGTTTTTGTCCTTATTTCTTATTTATATGATGCATCACATTCATTGATTTATGTATGTTCAACCACTTTTGCATCCCTGGGATGAATCCTACTTGATCATGATGAATAATCTTTTTAATGTGCTGTTGAATTCAATTTAATGACATTTTTTGAGAATTTTTGTTGTCCGGTTTTGGTATCAGGGTGATATAGGCCACATAGAATGAGTTTGAGAGTATCCCTTCCCCCCCTTTTTTTGGAATAGTTTAAGTAGGATTGATATTAGCTCTTCTCTGAATACTTGTTAGAATTCAGCAGCAAAGTCATCATGTCCTGGGCTTTTCTTTGATGGGAGAATTTTTGTAACTGGTTCTAGCTCACTGCTTGTTATTGTTTTATTCAGGTTTTGGATTTCTTCCTGGTTCAATTTTGGTAGGTTGTATGTGTCTAGGAATTTATCCATGTCTTCTAGTTTTTCCAGTTTGTTGGCATATATTTGCTCATAGTAGTCTCTAATGCTCCTTTGGATTTCTGCGGTATTAGTATTAATGTCTCTTTTTTCATGTCTGATTTTATTTATTTGTGTCTTCTCTCTTCTTTTTTTAGTTAGTCTGGCTAAAAGTGTGTCTATTTTATTTA
>NW_012154840.1:200021-210374 GCF_000956105.1 Propithecus coquereli
TTGTTATCTAATATACTATATATTTTACTGATTTAGTATGTTTATTTCCTGCCTCCCCCATTAGAATATTAGATCTATAAAGACAACTTTATTTGTCTGTTATTCACTAAGAAGCTACGCACCTTCAATAATGCTTCATATGTAGCAGGCTGTCAATAACTATTTATTTAATAAATTAATGAATTCATGTAAACATCAAGCCTCCCAGTCTGTTATTCATCTTACATACACTGAAGCATATGCCAAATGACCATGGGTAGAATTCATGGAAAACTGTGAAATATTTTTTGTCTCCCCAAGCACATGATGTTCCCATATTTCCCATTGATGTCCAGTGTCCCTCACTAAAGCAACAAGCTGGGGCCTATTCTACAACTCCATCTACACACCTTCATTTATTCTTCATCAACTATCTATCAAAGTTGTCGTAAAATCCATTTAATTTCCCCTAAAGAATCTTTTAAACTAATTCTTTTTCCTGTTATTCATAGAAGAGATTTACATGTTAACAGTGATCCCCTGGAGATACAGCCTTAATTACAAAAGAGTGATTAGCAGTGGCATTGTTGGGGAATTGCCACTTGCATTCATTATTCATTGCCCCTCAAATAATATAATACCTTTGGTATTTCACCTACATTTGTCTTCCCAATCTCCTCATGTAGATCGCTCTCTAATTGCCCTTCATAGAACTTATCACAGTTGTCAATAGTGTGATTAATTATAAAAAATATATGCTCCCCACTGGTCCATACATTTCTGAAGAACAAGAAGTGTGTTCTTCAGAAAGTATGTGATCAAGAGATCACTGATATATCTATAGTATCTGATAAATACATTCTTGAATTAATTAATTAATCCATGAACTCAATTCTGAATCCTATAATAAAAGGAGAGAAGATATTATAGAGCTGCAACAAAAAACTTTATAAATCTTTGGGGAACAGCACTGCTTTGCTTTCTACACATTCAGAAAACATGACACTGAAAAGAGTAGAGACAGACAAATGAAAAATACTTCGAATGGAAAAAGATGGTGTTTTAGCACACTAAAGACTCAAAAGAATACAATGTTACTTTCATCCCTTGGAATCTGTAGCCATCAACAATGGCAGTACCCAACAGAAGCATTGGTGTGATCCCATGGGATCACCAGTGCCAGGAAAGATGCAGCAATAATAATCAGAGAGGGGATGGAACAGAAAACATTCTTTAAAATGAAAATACATATTATTATAGTATTTGAACACATGAGATAAATATTCCCCAAAAAGCTGTGATAATGATGAGGAAAACCCCCATCTATTACCTGGTGCATCAGACACCTGAGACCCCCACCCCTCATGGAAGACCCTCATCAACATAATATTAAACCTATTACCTGGCACATCAACTAACCTATTACCTGACACATCAGCATAATACTAATCTATTACTTGACACATCGACAAACCTATTACCTGGTGCATTAGCCACCTGAGACCCCACCCCTCGGACCACCCCAACTGAATAAAAGTGGGAAAAATCAGGTAGACGGGGCTCAGAATTTGGTGGTGAGACCCCTCTGAGCTCGCCAGCAAATAAATCTTGATTCTCCGACTCTCCGTGTGCCACTTGGTTTGTTCTCGGAATCACCTGCTGTAACACTTGCCGTAACAGTTAAATGGATGAGTTTTTAGGGGAATGGTGAAGCGCCGCTATGTAATGAGAATAAAGCAATCTGTGAAAAATATTAAGTACCATTTTGTAGTTCCTAATATGTTCCTAGTGGTTTGGAGTCAGTTATCTCATTTAATCGTCACACAACCCTGCAAAATAGACATGTTTCCCATTTTATATATGACAAAACTTGCCAAAGATAACACAACTATCAAGTGTCACAGCTGAGATTTAAACCCAGATAGACTCATACAAATTTTTTTCTGCTTAATCATTATGCCTTGCTGTGTCATATACAGAGCCAGCCCTTCTTAATTATGTGTGTTGTGTCAGGGGTGGAGAAAATATATATTCTTTCTTTCTTTTTCTGTGGAATGAATAAAAACAAAGGCAATGGTAGCTGGAACTTCAGAAATAGTGCCCAGAGACATACAGAGCTTTTTATTGTTTTGAAATTGTTGGAATGAGCATAGGTATATGACAAGAGGGATGAAGGCAAACAAAACTTTTCCCTTTGTTTTCTGACATCCCTTATTCATCTATACAATAAATATATTTGAATGCACCTATCAGGTGCCTGTTCAGTGCTTAAGGACAAATCAATATTATGCATAACTAGATTATTTAAGCTCATATAAGGTTTGATTTGAAAATCTAGGAAGACTCTACTTAGGTGTCAATTGATGCTTGTGATTCCAGCATAAGTACTACTTTTACCAGAAGATTTGATTACTATTAAAACGACACCATCCCTGTATGAGATAACATTATGCAACAGACATTATTACTTTTTACTGATATCTGCTTTTTCTCTGCCTCCAGAAATAAGGGAAGATGGTGCTTACCTGAGACTTTTAAGTTAGGTGTAGTAATTTGACTTGGTTTCACAAAGAAATATGAGTGAAAGTGATGTGAGTCACCTCCAGGTAGAAATCTTTAAGAGTCAATGAGCAAATCACTATATGTCTTCTGCTGCCTCAGCAATCACCAAAGCACATGTTGGTATGAAGCTTGAAAACTGAGTGACAATATAAAGATTAGTTGCTCTAGGGAGTTGCCCAGACCCACAATGGACTTTGTATGAGCTAAAAGTAAACTTTTGATCTTTTAAGTTCGTGAAATTTTGTGCTTTCTTTCATTTCATTTTTTGTTTGTTTTTTACTACAATATAACCAATCCTACCTCAATTAATGAGCATTTGTACTCAATAGCAGCTATAATTGATATTCAATATATTCCCAGAACATTCTGTGTATGCAAACATCCATGCCTTTGCTCATACCGTTCTACTTGAAATAGTTTTCCCCAACCCCACCCATACTAAAGGTAGTGAACTACCTAGCCATTCACCCCTAAAAGCTTTTCCAAGTAAAATTAATAACCCTGCTCCCTTGTCTCTATTAATAATGTTTTTATGTTATCATAGTATTAACCACATTTTATAATTATGTATTTGACTCTCTATCCCATCAGAGTAAAGCTTCTAAAAGGCAGAAATTATGTCAGATTTACTCCACAGAATCTATTTCAATGACCAGTAGCAAACACTAAATAAATGTTTATTGACTTTAAATTACCAGAATTTTACAAGAGATAGATCACCACTTGAGGAAAGAGTACAAAATCACAGTCTGGGAGTCCAAATGTAATGTTTGATAGCATTGCAATTTCAGCACAGGGCTAGTGTTGTTTTCTGATTGTAACCAGGGATTGATTGCCAATGCTATTAAATCTCAGAGACTCTACTTTGCACATGAAATTAGCCTGAATTTGTTAGACAGCTTCTTTCTGAGATTAAAATCACACTTTTTAATATTTTTTATATTATCTTAGTCTTAGCATCTCCTTACAAATATTTTCACATACCACTATCGAATAATGATTAATATGGTATTTCCAACCTCAAATGTATGACTAAGAAAATATGCTTAGTTTGAAAAACTCATATTGTCTTCATGTGAGCAAAGTTTTGGCAACATTTTACGTACAGTTTGGTGGGCCTCGGATAAGTTGCATATACCTGGTCAAAAGAGCTATAACTGGGAGCTGAGGGACAGGTCAAATTTATTCACATTCTTCCCTTGTGGTAGGTGAGTCACACGATAAAGTATGGCAAAAGTCTGAGCTCACTGTCTTCACCATATCATCAGGATACTAAATCAGGGTTACTCAATAGTGCAAAAAGGAATCTGTAAAACTAGAGAACAAATATGCAATGGCTCCTTGGTACATTAATTTTTCTTAACAATACAGATATTTATATTTAGAATAAGTGCACAGATATACTATGAGGTACAAGAAAAAATTGACACGATTATTTTTAAAAAGTGAAACAAGAGATTTCAAAGAACTGTAACTCTTCCAGAACACTAACCCCCCCCCCAGGTTCCCAAAGAATGTTCATTCATTTTCCTCTGGCATTTGGGAAACTTCAATGGAAAAATTTAAGAAACAGTAAATATAATACCTAAAAATAATACCTCTCATTTATTAAGGGCTTACTATCCTTTATGTATCATTTCATTTATTCTAGACAACAAACTTTTGAGTATTAATATTCCTGTTTATAGGTGAGACACTGATGCTTATGATGTGAACTAATTTGTACAAAGATTTACAATTAATAAAGGGTGAAAACAGTTCCCAAACCCAGTTCAATAAGATTCTAGAACCCGTACTCCTAATCGTTACCCTTTAGAACTTCTACCTCTTTTACCTTGGAAGTGTTCAGGTGCCATTAACTGAAATTTCATAGCAATATCTCCCCCTACAAACAGGGGAAAGATGTAATAACTATAAAGCCATGATGCTTAGCCCTAGCATCACATTAAAACCACCTAGGAAATTTAAAAAAATCAATACTCAGGTCTTTTGGCTTGTTAAATATATTTGTTATATCAATATCTATCAACCATCTTAAAAATATTAATTCTTTCTGCTCAAAGTGTGGTCCCTGGTTCAGCAGCATCAGCAACATCTGGAAATTTGTTGTAAATGCAGAATCCCACCCTACACCTCTTGTATGAGAATCTGCATTTTAAGAAGATTCCCTGGTAATTTACATGTGCATTAACATTCAAGTAATATTAATATAAAACAATGCTTCAAAAACTCAAATGCATGTGACAATCACCTGAATACTTTAGGAAAACATGGATTCCTGGGACTCATTTAAGTCCTGCTAAGTCAGGATATTCAAATTAATATACAAAGCTGGCTCTTATTCCAAAAGAACTCCCACAAATCCTACCCATCATTGACATCACAACCATGGGTCTGTCAGCTGCTTAATGGTTCCACCATTAAGGAATATTTATTTTGTTTAAAATTTAAGTTATTGCCAATCCATGAGCAAGGTAGATTTTTCCATCTGTTTACATCTTCTACAATTTCTTTTCTTAGTGTTTCGTAGTTCTTCCTATATATGTCTCTCACATATTTCATTAAATATATTCCTAGATATTTAATTTTTTGAGGCTATTATAAAAGGTATTGCGTTTTTTATTTGAATTTCAGCTTGACTGTTACTGGCGTATATATATGCCTCTGATTTGTGTGTGTTGATCCTGTATCCTGAGACTTTGCTGAATCAATATCGTTAAAATGTCCATACTACCTAAAGTGATCTACAGAATTAATGCAATCTCTATCAAAGTCCCATCATCATTCTTTACAGATCTAGAAAAAATAATTCTATGCTTTGTATGGAACCAGATAAGATCTCATATAGCCAAAGAAATCTTAAGTAAAAAGAACAAACTGGCAGGTATCAGTCTCCCAGACTTCAAGCTGTACTACAAGGCTATAGTAACTAAATCAGCATGGTACTGGCACAAGAACAGAGACATAGACCTTTGGAACAGGACTAAGAATCCAGAGATGAAACCATCTACATATGCTGATCTAATCTTTGACAAAACAGACAAAAATATACACTGGGGAAAAGAATCTCTTTTCAATAAATGTTGCTGGGAAAACTGAATAGCTACATGCAGACGATTGAAACTGGATCCCCACCTCTCACCTCTCACAAAAATTAATTCACAATGGATAACAGACTTAAACCTAAGGCAAGAAACCTTAAGAATTCTAGTAGAAGATGTTGGGAAGACCCTTTCAGACATCGGCCTAGACAAAAAATTTTTGAAGAAGACCCCCAAAGCAATCACCGCAGCAACAAAAATAAATAAATGGGATCTGATAAAAATAAAAAGCTTTTGCACAGCCAAAGAAACTATCATTAGAGTGAATAGACAGCCTACAGAATGGGAGAAAATATTTGCTCTCTACACATCCGATAAAGGACTGATAGCAAGTATCTATCTAGAAATTTAAAATATAAGCTAGAAAAAATCAAACAACCCCATCAATTAACTGGCAAAGGAAATGAACAGAAACTTTTCAAAAGAAGACAGAATAATGGCCAGCAAACATATAAAAAAATGCTCAATATCTCTAATAATTAGAGAAATGCAAATCAAAACCACAATGAGATATCATCGAACCCATGTGAGATTGGCCTCTATTAAAAAATCCTGAAACTACAAATGCTGGTGAGGATGTGGAGAGACGGGAACAGTCTTACACTGCTGGTGGGACTGCAAATTCATGCAACCTCTGTGGAAAAGAATTTGGAGATACCTCAAAGAGCTAAAAATAGAAACACCATTTGATCCAGCAATAGCACTATTGGGCATCTACCCAAAAGAGCAAAAGACATTCTATAATAAAGACATCTGCTCCCGAATGTTTATGGCAGCACAATTCACTATTGCAAGGATATGGAAACAACCCAAGTGCCCATCAATCCATGAGTGGATTATGAAAATTTGGTATATGTATACAACGGAATATTACTCAATCATAAGAAACGACAGTGATCTAGCACCTCTTATATTTTCCTGGATTGAACTTGAGCCCATTATCCGAAGTGAGGTATCACAAGATCGGAAGAATGGGCCCCACTGGTACTCGCCATCAAATTGGCACTGACTGATCAACACTATGGTGCTCACACAATAGTAATATTCTCCAGGGATTAGGGGACATGGGGGGAGGTGGGTAAAGTCACAACTAATGGACCCTGTGAGCATTGTAGAGGGTTAGGACATGCCTCTAATCCTTGCTTGGGTGCGGCAAAGACATAAAGTATAACCAAAATCTTGGTACCCTCATAATATCCTGAAATAAAAAATAAATAAATAAATACAGGTAAAAAAAATTAAGTTATTGCATTCAACAAAGAGTAAAAATAATAAAACTCCAAGGAGTACTAGATAATGCATTGAGGAGCATGCATCCAACCTCAAAATTGTTTCTGTTCCCTAGCAGAGATCAAAATCTCCAGGAATAGGACATACAAGGAAAACACCTTGTCGGGAATGTGGAAGGGAAAAGAAATAGAAGAAAATAACATGTCCTGAGAATAGAATGTTACTTTAGACTCAACAGCCAGAGTGAGAGATAAAATTTCTGACAAAAAAGAGCAATTGAAAGGCGATATGAGAAAAGAACTAGTACAATTTGTCTTATGTCACAATTTTGCTAAAATCTTGTGTTTTCTTTAAAACAGGGTAGATACCAGGACCATCCAACAAAGCTTTATGAAGACATTGCCTTGTCAGCCTGCCTGTGGCCTATCTTCAATTCCTTAATGACATCCTAGGACTTTGGGAAAGGGCCCTTGAAGTGGGGGTGTCCAATATAGAAACAGACGCTAATTTGCTTAAATTGTGTATCAAGTTTAATTCATAGCATATTACTTTCAATCAAGCCCTCAAAGATGAATTCTATACACTGAGCTAAAGAGAAAATTGATTATTGATAATACTGAGTGGATAATTTTCCCTTGCTTTACTAAATGGTGATATTAACTGTGAGAGGTGTCTATTTGATGTGATAGGAAGTATCTCTAGATTAATAAAACATTATCTTCTTATCTGAATCATTGCATGATGGAACCTACACCACTGAGAAATGCCATCAATTCAGTGGCTCTTTTACACAATATTATAGGTTTTCTACTCTTTCCTTACATAGAAGTATCTGCTTCAAAGTGATGGTTTTATCTTAATGTCAGCCAAAGCATACTTCCCATGCATGGTAGATTTGGTTTGTGGACTGAAAGAAAGAATAATTAGTTTTCTCAGTAATACACATTATCTTATAGAAGATAATGAATTAATTTAAGTATATAATATTTTCCCAGGATTCATATTATCTTATTTGAATATTATTCCAAATCATACCTACCCTGAAGATTAAGATGAACAGTTGCATGAAAAAGTAGTCAGAATAAAGCAAACAAGCCTTAGAGGCTTTTGGAAGCATGTAGTGGAGTGTCAGTGATCTTGTCCGACTAAGGAGAATCTCTAAGAGTTAATATACTCAATGAAAGCATGAGGAACTAGATATACCATTTGTACTGTCCCTTTATGATCATAATCAAAGAAAATTAGTTAACCTCATGTCAATTTGGAATACTAATATTTTATATTTTAACTTTCCCTGCTAGTACAATGCTTAAATCACTGCTGTAACATTGCCACCAGTTACTTGGCCAACCTGTACACCAACTCACTCCTTCCTGAGACAACTCAATCCTATGTAAGCTGTGTCTTTTTCTTCCTCAATATATAGCCACAAACCTTCCTCCCTTTATCTTCTACCCACTGATCCTGGTTATATTCCTTGAAGAAATCTAGTCCTTTCTCCTCTTTAAACTTTTCACTATAATTACTATGATCATTCTTTGGTTTATCTTTTACAGTCCAAGAATCCCTAGTTTTTTTCCAACGAATTTTCTCTTAAAAAATCACAAAGTTTTAAATCCTTATTCCATTTTAATAATTTCCCTCTAAATATGCTCTTATTTGTCCCTCTTAATATCAAAATCCAAAGACAGTTTGTCAATTCATACTTCACCTATGTCATGACAATTTTATAGCAGAAAGTATAGCTTTATGAAAACATATGAATTATATGAATTGCTATTATCACTCTTTGTTGCCCAGTGGTGGATATCATAGTGTCTACATATAGACAATGTACTACTTTTAAGTAGCCACTATGCTCAATACATTATGGCAAACAGATCCTAGCTGATGTTAAATGACTAAATGACAATTGCTCTTGAAATTAACTACAGTTTCAGTTTTTGTTTTTTCAGGTGATGAAGTCACAAAGAAAAAAATGACAGAAGCTCATCCTCAAAGGAAACAGAATTTTATTCGGAGACTTCATTCTGTAGTGATTTCAAACCTCCAGGTGTTTATTGATCGCTTGAGTGCTCAACACTGTGGGATATATAAATAACCCTTGTCCTTGCTTAAAGGTAATTATGGTCTATATGTAGGATTGATGTATGTCCTAGTTCCCCCAATACAATACTTGTTTATGCCAATTGTTTCAGCATTATTAATATCACTCCCTTTAACAAAAGTATCCTAGTATGGACAATAAATTATATGGTGACCTTACTTACATGCTTGTATGAAAGACAGTGCAGAGAAAAAAAAAATTCTATGTAACAAGGTGTGGTACTCAATGTTAAAAGAGTCCTAAGGGGAGAATTTACTTCCCCCAAGGAAGTGAATAAAGCAGAGCTTGAGTAGTTGTTTAACAGATGCTTTCCTTATGTACCTGGGCACACAGCTGGACTACATTTCCCAGTTTCTCTTTAAGTCAAGTGCAATCAAATTATTGAATTCTTCACAATAAAATGTGGATGGAAGTAATGTATACCACTTTGGGACTTGACTAATAAAACCTCTCACACAATACCTCGTACTCTTTCTCTATCCTTATCTACCAGGTGAATGGAGAGTACTCTTGGACTCTAGAAGAAAGAGGAGTCAGAAGTTGGAAGGACCATGGGTACCTAAATAACTGCTAGACAGAGACCCACTGATTCACATGAGATTTTTACATAAACATTGAATATTTACAGTGTTAAATCACTGAAATTGGGAATTGTTTGTTAAAGTATTAATAGTTAGCCTACCATGTTGAATAAAGGCAGCATGAAAGTTAGTCCTTGATGAAAATCACCCTATTGTTAAATATCTTCCTACTATAACACTTTAAAGTTGCCAAAAGCAGAAAGAACATAAATTAGGAAATGAACATATTCTCAAACTAATATGTCAATTCAAGAATGTTAGGAGGGAAGTAAAATCAAGCCTTAGGGACTTATGAACTCCTAATAGGTCCAAATGTGACTATGATAACATAATAGGCCATTTGCTTGTTCTATCAGCTATGAAAAATATGTATACTGTCAAGATGACACAGTTGATATTCTTAAGTCATTGTTTCTTCTTTCCCAGAGAACTTATAGGTTTCCCATCTTTGTTTTTTCTTCAACTTACTGTTCTTTATTTGCATTGTGTGGAATTAGATGTTATTTTATGAATAGCTTAACATTTCTTTGAAAAATGGTAGAGAAGGAAGGAAAGAGGGAAGGACCTGCTCATTTGCATTTGTTGATATATCCCAAAATAGCATTTCTAGGTTCATCACTTGTTTGAATCCATCACCAGCATTGGATTATAATGACTGGTTCCTCATTATGTTTTGAGATCTTTCCTTTTAAAGCCACCCATCAAATAATTGTGTAATTTATTTAGAAATCGATGTCTGTAAAATATAGATATAACCTTGGCTGCTTCTGGTCTGTCTTTCCTACAAACCAGT
>NW_012154840.1:213326-213993 GCF_000956105.1 Propithecus coquereli
CTTTTTTATACTATCAGCAAACACTGAAGTTCCTCCAGGATGAAAGATAGGGAGGCAAAGAGACACCTGTGTGAGAAGGAAAGAAACATGATCTAATTTAAAACTTTCTCATTTTCCTTCTCCATATCCTCAATATTAGAGACATGGTGCCAGGGATTTATACTCGCAAGGTAAGAGGGGATCAGCATATTTAAGAAAGGATATGCCATACATCCTTATTTCACAATTTTACTCCTTCTCACTATGTGCCTTAGTACAAACAGAGCACCATCTACTTCTTCTGAGACTTAAAACAGTCCCAAAGCTATGGGAAGATCAGGTGAGAAAAGTCATTTGACATGCTCATTCAGTATTTCCTATGTGTATTTTGTAAATTATGGAATAGGGAGAAAAACTATTGATAATTTGGGGCCATCATTAAGTATTTTTACTTTAAAAATAAGGCAAACTAAGAATGAATTGACCTCCCCTCCTCCGAGTTCCCCTTAGATGTAGCTATCCCACTTATGCGGAGTGGCTTAGCTCAAGTCGTGGGCATTCCCATTCTTCCTCTATACAATAAATACATTTCAAAAAGAACCTGCTGTATCCCTGAGAAATGAAAAGAAAACTTTTCAGATTCTCACAAAGCAAGCTGAAATTTAGACCTGCTATTTATTCTAGGCAT
>NW_012154840.1:215403-220209 GCF_000956105.1 Propithecus coquereli
TTCTAGTTTTATTTTTATTGTGAAGGTACATCCTCAGTCTTTCAAATGCACATTTAGTCTTGAGATTATCTTCCAATTTTTTTAAAGCAATTTTTGTGAAACCATGGATAAGTCAAATATTAGTGTTATTTTCGAATGTGAGTTGAGTTCCGTAGTGGAACCAATGAAGCACAGAGAGCTCGATACCTCAATGAAGGGTTTGGGAAGGACGTGGCTAATGAACGCACAGTATGTCAATGGTATAAGAAATTCTGTCGTGGTGATTTTAATCTTGAGAATGAGCCACGTGTGTGGCCTGAGACCAAGATGGATAATGATGAACTGAAAGCTGTAGTGGAAGTGAATCCCATCTCAACCTGTGGGTGAATTAGCAGCAAGGTTTGAGGTTACTATTCCAACAATACTGGACCATTTGAAACAAAGTGGCAAGTTAAAAAAGCTGGATAGATGGGCTCTGCATCAATTAAACAGGCATCAGCAGAGAAATTGTCTTAAAGCTTGCCTTTCTTTGCTGTCATGACATAAGGATGAACCATTTTTACACCATATTGTTATGTGTGATGAATAATGGATTCTTTTTGACAATTGCAAGGGTTCAGCACAATGGTGGAATAAAGACAAAGTGCCAAAACACAGTCCAAAACCAAATATTCATCAAAAACAGCTAATGGCGTCTATTTGGTGGTCCAGTGCTGGTATTATCCCCTACAGCTTCCTAAACCTGGTCAATTGATTGTAGCAGATGTCTACTGCAACCAATTGGACAAAATGATAAGGATGCTTGCCATTAAGCAGCTAAGATTGGTCAATAGAGACAGGCCAATCCTCTTGCAAGACAATGCTTGACCACATGTTGTACAAACAATGCTGTTCAAACTACAGAAGCTGAACTTGGAAATTCTCTGTCATCCACCATATTTACCAGACCTTGCACCACTACTTCCATACTTTGGACCACTTCTTGCAAGGAAAAATATACAATTCTCAACAAGCTGTGAAAAACATTTTTTGTGATTTCATCGCTACTTGCTCTCCAAGCTTCTTCACGCTGGCATAAACAAGCTACCGTAAAGATGGCAAAACTGTGTCGATAGTTTAGGCTCATACTTTTATTGATTGTACAGCTTCTTGCTTGAGATATAATAAACTAAAATTTTGATTCAAAATCAGATACTTCATATTTAATTACCTAATAGTTATGGTTAATTAGTTATTTCAATAAAACCAAATTAATTTCCTTTAGAAAAGGAACACCTTATTGTAAACCAGGTCAACTTTAGGAATATTGAAAATGAAATCAACACACCAGACTTTGAAGTTACCCTCTTATTGACTATTTGTAAATGCATTAAGAAAACCAGAGATAATCTTTTTATCTCTGCAACCTGTGATAAAATTATTAAGTAGAACTCACTTTAGTTCCCTTTGAAATGACTTATCCTAACTCTCACTTTAGTAACACCACTCTAAATTCCATTCATTTGGCAATGGCATATAATCAATATTTACTGATGGTAAGTAATGCAATGAGTGCATGCCAAAAGCCAAAACTTGAAATTTGCTTCACCTTTGTTCAAACATTCTTCAATAATCTGCCCAGAAGTTTTCACCATGGCCTTTTGGCATTTTATTTTGTTCATTTATGAAACTCCTCAAGCTGCTGGCCAATTAAATGAAACATTATCCCTGACATGAATACTAAGGGAGTTCCAAAAGTTAAAAACATGAATGACCATCCATCCATACTGCACAGCAATGAGCTTGTTCTTTGGGAAACACAGATTATTCCTTTCTATAGATATGTATTTTGGAAAATCAACAGCATATTTCTTCCATAGTACAAACAGGCCAAGGATCAGGCTAGAGAGGACTCCAGTGGAAGAAAGACAAAAAAAAAAACATTTATTCCCCACTTGAAGGTAGAATCTTAAACATATTTACACAAACACAGAAAATAACTTTGAGAGACTATTAACCTGGCCATTTCTTTCATAAATACAGAAAATAACCCTTACAAACACCTCTGAGTTATACAAACTTAATAGCATCATATTCCAAATCTTATCCTCATGGGCATGATCAACTATTATTTTGAAATAGAAAAGGTGGACTATGGAGTCTTCCTTGTCCCTACAGGCCAGAATTTTAATGACCATTACCATCCCTAATTGAACTAGACTTAAGCTATATCAAAGCCAAAAACAATAAAATAGATAAATCTATGTCCTTTGTACTCTCTCAGCTCCCCATAAGTTCATAATTCACTCAGCTTTTACATTTATCAAATGCTTACTCCATAATTATCTATATGGATTTTCATATAATTAAAAATAACTCACCAGTAAAATTGGCTAATACTTCTCTTCTTCAAAATAATTAGATTCACCATAAAGACATATCATATATAGCTATAGCTGTCACATGCCTTTGTTGGCTGCTATATATTGCCGAGGTAACTCAAATCCCAATATGATTTCAGAACAGACCTATAGCATAGCTTAACAGTGTCCTTCACAGTATAAGTACTTTAATATAGTCAATGATGTAAAATGCATTTTTATTAACTGTAATTGTTCTATTAATGCAGAAATAGATTGTACTTATAAACATTACAGTTACTGAAGTGAGGCATAAAAATCCCCATTTATCAACATCTCTAATCCTTGTACTGCGTGGTTGTTATCAGGTAGACATGCACCACTGCAGACCATTTTAACTGAAATTAAAAGAGGATCCCATTTAGATGATGTTTATAAACCAAAAGCTTGCACCTTTAACAACAGAATTCCAGACGTTTATGCAGTACTATTTTTGGACATAAGATAATGCCAAATAGAAATTTCCAACACATCATATTGGAAGATTGGCTCTAGGACAAAGTTTTCTGAATGACTATTAAAGAACCACATGCAATAAGTCATCTATAACTTCTGAATTTCCAGATGAACAATATTAATCTCACCAAATAAATTAGTACCATTTCAGGCCTGGCACTTTCAGAATTCCTTTTCTACTCATCACTTTAATAGATGCAGTTTTATTTTAGGTAGCACACATTCAAACACTATTTTTTTGTTTCGATTTTTCTTATTCTATCTTCCTCATTAAGTTGCTATTTTTTTATTATAGCATATTTCAAAATTGTTAAAAGAGTAGATTTTAAATGTTTTCACCACTAAAAATGATAAGTACATTAGATGATGGATTTGCTTATTAACATGATTTAATCATTCCACTTTGTATACATGAATCAAAATATCACATCATGCCCCATAAATATATATAATTATTATTTGCCAATTAGAAATAAAATTTTTAAAAAGCTGCTATTCATATCAATATTTAGTATATGTGAAAAATATTGACAAGTATTAAGTATTATAAAATATCATGAAACCTATATTAGTATTATTAATAATAGCATACAAAAAATCATGTTTTCAGTGAGTATGTATAAAATTAAATAAACTGCAAAGAGGTATTGAATATATTGAAACTTCCTGGAAGTTCTTAGGCATGTAATAGTCATTCAATAAATGGTAGGTATCATCACCATCAAAATTAAATTTGCATATTTCAGCACAAGATGTAAATAGATATTTAATGAATTGAGCAGATAATGTGGAATTAAATTATGCCATTTGGAGGTATTCTCACAGAACCAAAAGAAGTGCTTGGAGAATTTTCTGGAGATTCCCACAATTTGAACCATTCTTTTGCCTTTCAAAACACTGTAGACTTATATAGCCTGAGTGCATTTGCTTGTATGATTATTTTGACTACACCACCACTCCGTGGTGATATTTCTTTGGAGACAGAGATCAAAGCTATAAAAGAAAAAGATAAAGAAGAGTTTCCTTATATATGAGCTGATCAGTTTTCAATTATATATGAGATTAACATTTTGTTATTTAGTCAAAATCTAAAAACAACCTCAATTACATTTTAATGTGAAAAGTAATAAAAAATAAATATGTAAGACTGTTGTGATGGATTTATTTATTTATTCTTTTTCATGGAAAATTACTCTCAATATTCTGGCTCAGCTTATGAGTTCCAGCTTTTGTTATCAACATACCTTCATGAAGATTTATTTTCTCACCCTAAGGTGTATGTTTTTATAGTGTCTGACAAACTACTAGACAGAAGGAACTTAATAAATGTTTCTTATATAGGAATGATTCAATACATCAACAACATAGGCAAATATATTTTTCTTTTTAACTCTGTTGAATTTTGAAAACTACAGAAAGCAGTATTGGACATTTTTGTTCTAAGATCATCAAAGATTTAGACATGGGATAAATATTTGCATGTTGGGAAGCTCACTTGCACTCTGTCCTTGAGTCTTCTCATGAAATTGCCTTATAGCAAGTTTCTATGTGCATCTAGTATCCCAACCCCAGAGACAATACGAGACTTGTCTTAGAGAAAATTCTGCTTTTCTGTAAAAAATAATATAATGTTTGGTCTGTGTGATGTAGCAGACATCTGTCATAGCAATCAATTCATTATATAAGCTTTTCTGCACTACCACATAAAAATATCTAATTATTTAAAATGCTACATATATCCCATGTCAGAAAAATAACAATGGATTATGTAATACTTTCATATTTACGCAACTGATATTTTTAATCGCCCTTTTACATACGGGCTTTTCCAAAAAGTTCCATTGTCAGGAGTATTCTCAGCTTTGAGGAGTTTCCTATTATTTCCTCAATGATGGATTCCTCCCCAAAGTGTTTTCCTAGTTCCATGGTTGTCTTTCATAACAGTCAGAATCCTTTAAAAATGGCTTATCAA
>NW_012154840.1:220464-225135 GCF_000956105.1 Propithecus coquereli
TTTTAACAAGTGTCACGGGTGATTCTTATGATGAGACAAAGTTAAGAAACACCGTCCAGCAGAAAGGACACAGCAAAATGAAGCACAATTTTCCTAAGTGTCTTTTATTGAAATGATTTATGAAATGATTTCTGATGCAATCAATTAGGAGAGGAGGAGTCTATCCAATCAGCTCCTAAATCAATGTAAATTGAAATAACCCTCAGCTAAATAGACTACTAACACAACAAGAGTAGCAGAAATAAATTAGCACACGCATGACAGTTAAATTGATATAATGTACACTTAAGGATTTAGCCTGGAATAAAATAATAATGGTAGTAAGGAAAAGGAGAAGGAGGTCATTAACAGCTAACATTTATTCAGTCTTTACTGTGTCCAGCACTAAATGTTTTATATATAACCATTCATTTACTTCTCCAAATAACTGTAAGAGGTAGGTGTCATTATTCTCACCATTTAATGGATGGGGAAACTGAAGCAAAAGGCTATGTGGTTAATTAATTGCATTTCAAAGACTTCTCACAAAAAGTTAATAGAAGGACTGTTATTGTCAACAAACAAGTAATTGAGCAGAGAAGGCACACAATTTTGTTTGATAAATTTGTAGGCAAAATTTGATACATACAAGCCCCAATTTGGATAAATGGTAGTTAACATTGTCTTATTTTCTTGTTTATACTACATAATATGAGACAATTTTACATTAACATGCAAAGGTATATTTTAATAGCATGTGCTGCCACTTACACATTATCTGCCATTGTTGACCAAATTCGGTAAAGGACACAGAGGGTTTGAACTGAGACTACCTGAATTGTACTTCCAGCTCAGTTACTTAATAATTGTCTTAGAGGGTTACCGCTTAATATTCTGTAAACTTTGGCAAGTATGTCACCACTTAGAACTTCGATTTGCTTCTTTGCAACATGAGGTAATAACAATATCCATTTCATAGGGTCGTGGCAAGACTCAAGTAAGCTAATCTACCTAAAATGTTTAGCACAGTGCTTGTTACATGTTAGGAGCTCAATAAGTGCTAATATAATAAGGGCGATGCTTCTGCTAATGATGATTATGGCCGCTACTGCCACCTCAGCAATGCTTCCTCTTGCCTACTTTCTGTAAAGATCATACTGGAGATGTAAATAATATGCCAATAATAAACTCAGATGAAAAAGACTCAGATATAAAAACTTCAGGGTAACAACCAGAAAGAGAATTTTTTTTCTCTCAATACAAATACTAAATCACCAAGCAATTCAAGTCTCTGAAACTTTATCTAACTCAATTACTTAACATTTAAATCGAGTAGACTAATAGCTATCTTTTTTTCACAGTCTTAAACCTGTACAGGTGATGATGGTGCCATAAATAAAACATGATAGGTCTAGAGATTAAAGTGATTAAACTGTGCTGTTTATCTCCAAATTCCAGGTAATCAATATCTAGCTCAGTGTAATAGTTATATGGCTCTTTAAGAATTACTTACTAGTACCAATATCATTCTAATAACAAAAGAGCCAGTTGGCATGTACTCACAGTGACTTGAGAAATTGTGGTAAAGTAAGAGAAAAGAGTCCTAGACTTGGAGACAGAGAGCTTAGGTATGAGTCCTGACTTTTTCACTCATTAAATATATTGCACTGCGAAACTCGTTTCACTGCTCTAAACCTTAGTTTCCCCAGAATTATTGTGTGAATTATTTATTTTATCTATACAAGTAAGGGGGATATATATGAGGTAATACATTATTTATAATGTCTAGGGGAAAAATAAACTTCTTGAAGCTTCAGCATATATATGAAAAAAGTCACCTCATAGGCAGAAACAAGCCAATTAGCTATAAAATTATTTAAAAGAAATCCAATCACCAAGAGCTAATTTACTAAATTTATTTTTTTTAAATATTTTTCCTCAGAGAAGAAAAAATGGCAGAGTAAAGGTAACCTCCTGGATTCCTGCTCCCAGAGAAAGAGGCGCAGATTTGTGCTACACGTGAGTGGATCGTGCCTCCGCAAGAACAGCGTTGTGAATCGGGAGAGAATCAGCGTGGAACACACACAACCGGAAAAGAAAGGTGAACCGGGGATACGATTATGAAATCTGGAGAGTGCAAGGCAAACAATACAGAATAGAGCATGGGATGGCTGTGCCCACCTGGCCAGCGAGTGAAGTGGGCTCAAACCCATAGGAGAATGTCTTGCTTCCCCACTGACCTCCAAATCCACTCAGACAGGGATCTGCCTGAAGTCAGTGCAAAATCTTGGCAGGAGACGCGGGGCTCTGTGGAGAGGAGACAATAGCGGGAAGCATCTTAAACTCCCCGGAGCTCTGTGCCAGGACAGCACTGGGCAGGGGAGGGACTGGTCTGAGCTGCCGCTGGAAGTAGTTGGAGACAGGAAACTTGCCTCTGGCACTCAGCGGGTCCAGAACAACAGAGGTGATCACTAAATGA
This sequence comes from Propithecus coquereli, assembly GCF_000956105.1. Taxonomy (NCBI): domain Eukaryota; kingdom Metazoa; phylum Chordata; class Mammalia; order Primates; family Indriidae; genus Propithecus; species Propithecus coquereli. Next base: position 222,923 of record NW_012154840.1, read on the forward strand.
GGGACTCTAACCTGGAAACTGCTGTGGGCAGATAGGCCTGCTCAGGGCGGGTCAGAAAGAGTGAGAGCTCCTGCTCAACAGGCATGAGATTGTGGGAGGGCGACATGAAGGAGACAACGGGGCATTCTGATGACGCAACTCCCTGATCCAGCACCTGCAACTCCTGAACAGTCGCCCACAGTGCCAGCGCTCTATGGGCAGGAGGTCACCACTTTGGGGTCCACAACCCAGCTGCTGCAGTGTGATACGGTGGCAGGCAGCTCCCTTCCCCCAGCCCAGGGAATCTCGCTACAACTCCACCCTTACATGACCTATGGTCGACTAGCCAGGCCCGTATTAATGGGTGAATTCTGAATACTTCCCTAGTCCTGAGAGGCTAATGCCTGCGGACTTACAGGTGCTAGGGCACCGGGCAGACTGGGGCACCAGCCCCTCCCCCTAGACAACAGCTTTCGTGCCAAATGTGGTAGGCTCCGCCCCTGGAGGTAGGATGAGACAAGAAAAACAACTTTCCTTCTACAACTAGCCTGAATCCACCAGACCTTGGCGCTGACCAATAGTTGACGGCATGGTAACTTTGCTCGTCAGACTGGTTTAGGTCATCCAGTAGGATCGCAACTCTGGGGTGGATTTCCACCTCGGGTCAGCTGCCAACAGTGAGGTCCATGGTAAGGGAAAAAAAATCCTGGCAAGAGGGCAAAACAGGCTCCCCAAGTAACCCCTCCCATCAGGAGGAACCTCCCAACTATGGTAGAAGAACCCCAAACAACATATTAGCGGCTCCCCCTAGCACCAGATCAAGCAATCACTGAAGGGCACACATCAAGGCTGGTAGTCAGCAGCTGTGATCTGCCTTGCTCGTACAGCATCTACTGGAAGAGAGCCTACACATGGCGTGTTACTTTCCAAACGAAAACTGAAAGGTGGGAAGCAATGGCTGATCGAGATGGGAAGGACTCAGCGAAGGAATTCTGGAAGTGTGAAGAATCAAACGGAAAGCACACCACCAAAGAGGAACACCGACTCTGTAGCAATGGACATTAACCAAATTCAGAACACTAAAATGACAGAAGAAGAATTTCAAACATGGATTGAAAACTCAGTTAAGTTTTCTTAACTAATTAAGAAAACTCAATGATATGCAAGAAAAAATGGATGATCAACACAAAGGAACAACAAAAAAATACAGGACTTGGAAGAAAAATTCACTAAAGAAGTTGACATATTAAAGAAAAATCAAATCAACTTCTGAAAATGAAGAATTTATTCAGGGAACTACAAAACACAGTGGAAAGCCTCAAGAACAGGGTAGATCAAACAGAAGAAAGAATCTCAGAGATTGAAGATAACAAATTCCAATTAAATAAGTCAGTCACAGAGACAGGGCACAGAAATAAGAGAAAAGAGCCAAGCCTATGAGAAATGTGGGATTATGTGAAGAAACCTAATGTGAGAGCTATGGACATCCCTGAAGGTGAAGAAGAAAACACGCAAGGGTTAGATAAGCTATTTGAAGATATAATAGAGGAAATTTCCCAGGCCTTGATAAAAATCTAGATATCCAGGTACAAGAAGCTCAAACGACCCCTTGGAGAGTCAATGCAAACAGGAAGACACCACGACATGCAGTCATCAGACTGACCAAAAAATCCACTAAAGAGGCCTTTCTATGAACTGTAAGGCAAAAGAAACAAGTAACATACAAAGGAAAGCCCATCTGAATAACACGAGACTTCTCAACTGAAACCTTACAAGCAAGAAGAGACTGGGGGCCAATTCTCACTCTTCTGAAACAGAATAATGCCCAGTGTAGAATCTTGTACCCTGCAAAACTAAGTTTAGTATACGAAGGAGAAATAAAGACATTCTAAGATAAGCAAAGACTGAGGGAATTCTCCAAGACAAGACCAGACCTCCAAGAAGTACTCAAAATAAAGTTACACGCATGTCACCACAATAAACACTCATGAATGTAAAGCCATTCAAAAGCTAAATATCAAAGCCCAGATACCACAATGGCTCAAGAGAGAAAACAAAGCAACAAAGCTCAACCCAACAGAATGAACAGAAATTTGTCCCACCTAATAGTTCTCTCAATAAATGTGAATGGTTTGAACTTCTCACTCAAGATACATAGGCTGGCTGAATGGATAAAAAAATACAAACCAAGTATCTGCTCTCTTCAGGAAACACATCTAACCAGCAAGGATGCA
>NW_012154840.1:226481-228053 GCF_000956105.1 Propithecus coquereli
AGAATTTTACCACACCTTCAAAGAAGAACTGGTGCCTATCCTGCAGAAATTATTCCACAACATCGAGAAGGATGGAATCCTCCCCAACACATTTTATGAAGCCAACAAACCCTGATACCAAAACCAGGAAAGGATGTAACAAAAACCAAGAACTACAGGCCAAAATTCCTTATGAATATAGATGCAAAAATTCTCAACAAAATCCTAGCTAACCGAATCCAGGCACTCATCAAGAAGATAATCCTTCACAACCAAGTGTGCTTCATCCCAGAGATGCAGGGATGGTTCAACATGCACAATCTATAAATGTAACTCATCACATAAACAAAAGCAAAAACAAAGACCATATGATCTCCTCAACAGATGCAGAAAAAGCATTTGACAAAATTCAACACTCTTTTATGATAACAACGCTTAACAAAACAGGCATAGATGGGGCTTACCTAAAAATGATACAAGCCATATATGACAAACCCACAGCCAATATCATACTGAATGGGGAAAAATTGAAAGCATTCCCACTTAGAACTGGAACCAGGCAACGTTGCGCACTATCTCCACTTCTATTCAACATAGTGCCGGAAGTCCTTGCTATAGCAATTAGACACGAGAAAGGAATTAAACGCATCCTAATGGGGGCAGAAGAGGTCAAACTCTCACTCTTTGGTGATGATATGATATTATATCTAGAGAACCCCAAGAATTCAACCGAGAGACTCCTGGAATTGGTAAATGAATTCAGTAAAGTCTCAGGTTAAAAAATCAATACACACAAATCAGAGGCATTCATATACGCCAATAGCAGTCATACCGAGAACCAAATCAAAGACTGAATTCCCTTCACAATAGCAACAAAGAAAGCACAGTACCTAGAAATATATTTAACTAAGGAGGTAAAAGACCTCTACAGGGAGAACTATGAAACATTGAGGAAGGAAATAGCAGAGGTTATAAACAGGTGGAAAACCATACCATGCTCGTGGGTTGGCAGAATCAAAATTGCTAAAATGTCTATACTACCCAAAATGACATACAGATTCAATGCAATGCCTTTTAAAATACCAACATCAGTTTTCACAGATACAGAAAAAAGAATTTTATTCTTCGTATGAAACCAGAGAAGACCCTGTATAGCAAAAGCAATCCTAGGCAATAAAAACAAAATAGAAGGAATCAATTTACCAGACTTCAAACTGTACTACAAAGCTATAGTAATTAAAACAGCTTGGTTCTGGCACAAGAACAGGGACATTGACCAGTGGAACAGAACTGAGAACCCAGATATAAAACCATCCTCATATAGCCAACTAATCTTTGACAAAGCAGACAAAAACATATACTGGGGAAAAGAATCCTTATTCAATAAATGATGCTGGGAAAACTGGGTAGCCACATGTAGAAGACTGAAACAGGATCCACATCTTTCACTTCTCACAAAAATCAACTCGCGGTGGGTAACAGAGTTAAACCTAAGGTGTGAGACTATTGGAACTCTAGAGGAAAATGCTGGAAATACTCTTCTAGACATTGGCCTAGGCCAAGAATTTATGAAGAAGACTCCAAAGGCAATCA
>NW_012154840.1:229908-230968 GCF_000956105.1 Propithecus coquereli
TCCCCAAATTCCTATTTATATACTTTGTTCACTTTGTAATGAGATTATTTGTTTTTTTGTTTTGTTTTGTTTTCTTTTTTGCTGTTGAGTTGTTTGAGTTCCTTGTATGTTGTGAATTTTAGTTCCTTATCACATGAATAGTTTGCAAATATATTCTCCCATTCTGAAGGTTGTCTCTTCACTCTTGGTTGTTTCCTTTGCTGTGAAGAAGGTTTTTAGTTTAATATAGTCCCATTTGTCTATTTCTAGGTATTTTGTCTGTGATTTTGGCATCTTAGCCATAAAATCTTTGCTTAGACCAATGTCCTGAAGCCTTTCCCCTACGTTTCCTTCTAGTAGTTTCATAGTTTTGTGTCTTCTGTTTAAGACTTTTATCCATTTCATTTGATTTTTGTATATGATGAGGGTAGTGTTATAGCTGTATTCATCTGCATATGGATATACAATTTTGCCAGCACCATTTATTAAAGAGGTTGTCTTTTCCTAAATGTATGTTCTTGGTGCCTTTGTCAAAAATCACTTGGCTGTTAAAAAATTGATTTATTTCTATGTTCTCTATTCTCTTCTATTAGTTTGTTTATCTGTTTTTATACCAATACAATGCTTTTTTGGTTACTGTAGCTTTGTAGTATAGTTTGAAGTCATATAGTATGATTACTCCAGCTTTGTTATTTTTGATCAAGATTATTTAGGCTATTCAGGGTCTTTTCTAGTTACATACGAATTTTAAGATTGCTTTTACTATTTCTTTGAGCAATGTCATTGTCATTTTCATAGGAATTATATTGAATTTGTAGATTGCTTTGGGAAGTATGATCATTTTAACAATAATTTTTCTTCCAATTTATGAACATGGGATGTTTTTCCATGTTCGTGTCCTCTTCAGTTCTTTCACCAGGTGCACTTTGTACTTTTCCTTGTGGAGGTCTTTCACCTCATTGTTTAAATTTATTGCAATGTATATTTTTAGCCATTGTAAATGGGATTGCTCTGTTGGTTTTCTTTTCAGTTAGAACATTATTGATGCATAAAATATTACTGGTTTTTATATGTTGACTAC
>NW_012154840.1:231883-236015 GCF_000956105.1 Propithecus coquereli
GTTCACAATAGTCTGTAAGAATCCTTTGTTTTTGTTGTATCAGTTGTAATGTCTCCTTTTTCATTTTTTATTTTATTTATGCGGTCTTCTTTTTTTTGTTCTTGGTTATTCTACCTAGTGGTTTATCAATTTTGTTTATCTTTTCAATACTTTTTGTTTTGTTGCTCTTTTATATTTGTCTTAGTCTCCATTTTTTTATTTCCTCTCTTATTATTATTTCTTCCCTCTACTAATTTGGTTTTACTATTTTTCTTGCTTATCTACTTTCTTGAGGTGCAGCATTAGTTTGTTTTCTTGAAATCCTACTTTTTTGAAGTAGGCATTTTTTTGCTATAAAATTATTACCTTCACTATATCTTATAGGTTTTAGTATATCCTGCTTCTATTTTCATTTGGTTCCAGAATTTGTTTTTATTTTATTCTTAATTGTTTCATTGATCCAAAGGTTATTCATGAGCTTGTTTAATTTATATGTATTTGTATACTTTCCAAAGTTCCTCTTGTTATTGATTTCCAGTCTCATTCTGTTGTGGTATAAGAAGATATTTGACATGATTTCAATTTAAAAAAAAATATTTTGTAGCCTAAAAAATGGTATAGAGAATGTTCCATATGTTTATGAGAAGAATGTGTATTCTACATCTATTGGATAACATATTATGTAAATGTCTGTTAGGTCCATTTGTTCTAAAATGAAGTTTAAATTCAATGTTTTTTTCTTGATTTGTTGTGAAGGTGATTTGTCTGTTTAATGCTGAGAGTAGGATGCTGTTTAAAGCTGCCAACTATTATTGTATTGGAGTATTGTTATATCTTGCTGAATTTATCCCTTTATCATTATTTAATAATCTTCTCTGTTGCTGTTTATGTTTTTTACTTAAAGTCTGTTTTTTTTCTGATATAAGTATAGATCTTCCTGTTCACTTTTGGTTTCTGTTTGCATGGAATATTTTTTCCATCTTTTCACTTTCAGTCTATATGCGTATTTACTGGTAACGTGAGTTTCCTATAGGTACCATATAGTTACATCATGTGTTATTTATCCATTCAACTAGTCTGTATCTTTTAAGTGAGCAATTTAATGCATTTATATTCACATTTATTATTGGTAGGTGAGAACTTACTTTTGTCATTTTTTAATGATTTTCTGGTTCTTTTGTATATCCTTTTTTCCTTTCTTTTTATTTCAGAATATTACAGGAGTACAAATATTTTGGCTAAATGAATTGCTTTTGTATAATTTAAATCAAAGTTGTAAGTATGCCCATCACCAGATAGTGTGCATTGTATCCATTAGATGTGATTTCATCCATTCCCTATTGTTTATCTTTGCATTTTGGTATTTTTCTGTAGTGATAGTAATATGATTGGTTTCTCTTTCTCATTTGTGTAACTAGTCTGCCAGTGAGTTTTATACTATTGTTTGTTTTCATGGTGGTAGATATTGTCCTTTCATTGTCAGATTTAGGACTCCCTTGAGCATTTCTTGTAGGGCTGACATTCTATTGATAAATTCCCTCAGCTTTTGCTTGTCTGTGATATTATTTCTTTTTAATTTCTGAAGGATAGCTTGGCTCGGTACAGTACTCTTGGCTGGTAGGATTTGTTGTTGTTGTTGTACAGACCCTTGAATACATCATCCCACTCTCCTGGCCTATAAAGTTTCTGCTATAAAAATTTGCTGTGACTCTGATGGGGCATTCTCTATATCTGACTTGATGTTTTTCTCTTGCTGATTTTAGAATTCTCTCTTTGTCTTTGCAAAAACATGGATGAATTTGCAGGACATTATGCTAAGTAAAATAAGCCAGACACAAAAATACAAATGCTACATTACCTGACTTAATGAGGAATATTCTCAAAAAGTCAAATTAATAGTAACAGAGAGTAGAATTGTGGTTACCAAGGTTTTAGGAGTGGGGAAAAGGAGTAACATTGGTCAAAAAGCACAAAAATTAGTGATAAAATGAATAAATCCTGAAGACCTAATGTACAGTGTGGTGATATAATTAATAATGATGTATTACATACTTTAAATTCGCTAACAGAGTAGATCTCAAGAGTTCTCATCACAAAAAAATGATAACTATGAGCAGTGATGGATATGTTAATTAACTTGATTGTGGTAATCATCTTACAATGTATACATATATTAAGCCATCCAGTTGTATAACTTAGATATATATTTTATTTGTCAGTCGTACCTAAATAAAGTGTCACATTTTTATCAATATAACTGTTAGTAAAAACCAATTAACATAATTCATTATGTTAACAAACTACAAAAGAAATAGTACATGAACATCAGCTATGCAGAAAGAGCATTAGACTAAATTGATACTTAATTATGATTCACACTCAGCAAGCTAAGCATACAGGCACATTTACTCAATATGATAAAGACCATTAATATAAAAGCCACAACAATCTTTATACATAATGATAAAAGACTAAACACATTTTCCAAACATCAGGAATAAGTCAAACATGTCTACTCTCACCACTCCTATTTAACACCACACTGGAGGTCCTGGTAATTGTATCAATTTAAAAAATGAAAGAAAATACATTTGGCTTATAACATAAGTAATAAAACTCTTTATTAACAAACATGATCATGTGTGTAGAAAAATGTTAAGCAATCTGCAAGGGAACTACTAAAGTTAATAATCGAGTTTAGCAAAGTCATATGATACAAGTAGACATATAAAAATTTATGTTTCTATAAAAATAAACTTTAGAAATTAAAATAACAAGAACTATTCATAAGACAAGCGTATGATATATGAGGCATCACACATTAGTGGTATAAAGAATGGAGTTTTCAATAAATGGTATTGGAAAAATAGGCTCAGTGTATTGAAAGTCATAAAAACATAAAATTTTACCTCTGTATCACTCCTGAATTCCAAATGGATTAGAGGCCCAAATGTACAGCTCTAGGAGCTAATATAAAAAATTGCTAAAAGTTGTCATTTTTGAATAATGAAGACATTCTTAAAAACTTCCCAAAAGAAAAATACTGGTAAGGAGAAAAATAAATAGATTTATCCATATACAAATTGTAGAGTGTTCTTTACTGAACTAGCTAAAAGACCAAGTTACCAGTTTTGTGACAAGAGTTGAAGGTGAGAGATATTTCCTCCATTTAAACAGATGAGGGACTGATATCTGTAATATAAAAGAACATTTGGAAATAAGTAAATGACATGAATCCCAATAGAAATTTGGGGAAAGCATAGGAACAGGAAAGTAACAGAAAGATAAAAAATGATTAACATGTGATAATAATAGCAATAATAGAAATAGCTAATACTATGTTTCTAAGAATTGTTTTACACATATTAATTTGTAAAGCATTTATAACAATCCTCTTAAGTATGTATTATTATAAATATTTAAATAGTTACCTGCCTTAATTAATATCCTCAGAAATAAAAATAAACCAATTAGATACCACATTACAAGAATCATATTAGAAAAAAATTTAAAATGTTAAAAATTATCTTGTTGAGAATATGAGGAAATAGAATACTCATGTACTGTTGCCGTATTTAGATTAGAGGATATATTTTCTAGAACAATGGCTCAGTACTCAGTGAAAGTAATTATGTGAGTACCCTGGGAGCTAGCATCCCAATGCTTACATTTATATCCCAGCTCCACAATCAGACATATATGACAATGTCTATTTCATAATTGTGTATAGTAAAAACAGGGTAAGGAGAACAGGTGGCCTTCACTATAAATTTAGATAAGAAAAAATGTAATAAGTGCATATGCTAAAATATCATATCCTTAAGGAATTATCATAATGGAAGAAAGTTGGAAACAATGACATGCATACACAGTACTTTTCATGGAAACTAAACACACACACATAACACCAACTTTACGTCCACATGTATAGTTAAATAAATCCATTTCGTTTTTTATGAACATAAATTCCTACACAGAAAGAGAAAGGAATGAAGAGAGAAATGGAAGAAGAAAGGAAGAAAGAAGGACAGAGGGATGGAGGAAAGAAACCCCATCATAAACTAATTTTAACAGGAAATAAAAAAGTAATAATATCACCAAAGATAAAATGTTTAGGTAAAATTGACAAAAAAGATCTCAAATGTATAAATTG
>NW_012154840.1:247485-248560 GCF_000956105.1 Propithecus coquereli
CCACTCTTTTGTTCATATTGTATTCCAGAAAAACCTGAAGGCTCTCTTCTCAATGCTCTCAAAATTGCATTTACTATGTATCTTTTGTCAGTGTGTTTACATTGCTATCTCTCCTACTAAAATTTGAACTCATCAAAGCATTTTAATTTTGATAAAAGGAAAGGAAATTGAATCATTATCGAGATGAGTTTCCAACAGATAGGTTAATATAGCAATATGCAACCTAGTCTATGTTTAGAAGGAGAAAATGCAACATTCTATTGACTCTAGGTCTAAAGCCAATGGTTAGACAAATTCCTGGAGATTATTTTCTTAAAATAAATAGGCACACAATCTTTTAAATTAAAACATGATAAATTTCTCAACCAAGTTGTCAGTGGTTTACATCCTACTGAAAATTAGCTAAGTTCTTTCTTTTTAGTCATTAGGCAAACATTCCATGCAGAGTAATAACAATTCACTACATAGTCCCATTGACCCAGTGGCACTTCGGAAGTGCTGAATATTTTCATGGCATAACATATACACTGGGGGAAATCTAGTACAATTTAAATGTGGAATATGGTACAATATCTGTTGAAAATTTCACTCAATTTTTCAGCTGTTCATTTTTCTCCAAAATCACATGAGGGCATCTTGCCCACCTTCTGGGATTCAAATGGTCTTAGATCCTAGGAATGTTTGATTTTGTAATGAAAATGACCCTTTCAATGAGGATCACTGAAAAAAACAAACATAACATAAAATGATTTATTTCCTGAAAGACTGAAAGAAAAAAATTAATTCAAATTCCCTAACAGTAACATTTTTTATTTCAAATACTCCAATAGGAATTTTTCCTACTGCTCAAGTTTTTATTTCATTTGTTTTTCATGTTTTTGTGGTCTCACTACTCCCTTTTGCAGTTTCTAATTGCTACATCTCCCTAATTTTGTTAATACATCATCATTAGAAGGGCAGCACTGGAACAAAAGGTTTAGGAGTACTGAACTTGCAAATTTACATGAAACATGGTTTTGGTCAGTAAGCAATCTATCCCATTGTCCCTCAATTTCCTCTGTAAAGTGACCCAAGA
>NW_012154840.1:248610-251717 GCF_000956105.1 Propithecus coquereli
AGACAAAAACATACACTGGGGAAAAGAATCCTTATTCAATAAATGGTGCTGGGAAAATTGGATAGCCACATGTAGAAGACTGAAACAGGATCTGTACCTTTCACCTCTCATGAAAATCAACTCACGATGGATAGCAGACTTAAACCTAAGGCATCAAACTATAACAATTCTAGAAGAAGATGTTGGAAAACTCTTTTGGACATTAGAATATACAAATAATTTGTGAAGAAGACCCCAAAGGCAAACGCTGCAACAACAAAAATAAGTAAATGGGACCTGATCAAATTAAAAAGCTTCTACACAGCCAAGGACACTGTCACGAGAGCAAATAGACAATCTACATAATGAAAGAAAATATTCACCTGTTACACATCTGATAAAAGTCTTATAACTAGAATTTATATAGAACACAGGAAAATCAGAAAAAAATAAAACTTCTCTATGAAATAGTGGGCAAAGGAAATTAATAGAAACTTTTCAAAAGAAGATAGACTAATGGCTAACAAACATATGAAAAAATGCTGAACATCTCTAATCATCAGCGAAATGAAAATCAAAACCACAATGAGATATCACTTATCTCCAGTGAGAATGGCCTTTATCAAAAAGTCCCAAAACAGTAAATGTTGACATGGATGTGGAGTGATAGGAACACTCATACACTGCTGGTAGGACTGAAAACTAATACAACCTCTGTGGAAAGCCATATGAAGATACCTCAAAGAGATACAAGTATAACTACCATTTGATCCAGTAATCACATTACTGGGTATCTACCCTAAAGAACAAAAGACATTCTATAAAAAAGACATCTGCACTCAAATGTTTATAGCAGCACAACTCACAGTTGCAAAGATGTGGAAACAACCCAAGTGCCCTTCAATACACGAGTGGATTAATGAAATATGGTATATGTATACCATGGAGTTCTATTCAGCCACAAAAAAACAATGGTGATATAGCACCTCTCGTATTATCCTGGATAAAGCTGGAACCCATTATACTAAGTGAAGTATCCCAAGAATGGAAAAAGAAGCCCCACATGTACTCACTATCAAATTGGTTTTAACTGATCAACACTTAAGTGCAGATATTGTAATAACATTCATCAGGTGTTCGGCAGATAGGAGCAGGAAGAAGGGGATGGGTTTATTCACACCTAATGGGTGCAGTGCCCACCATCTTGGGGATGGACATGCTTTAAGCTCTGACTCGGGTTGGGCAAGGGTAATATATGTAACCTGAACATTTGTCCCCCATAATATTCTGAAATAAAAAATAAAAAAGAACAGTCTTTTCAACAAGTCTTGTTGTAATAACTTCATATTGATATAGAAAAAAACTGAACCTCAAGCCATACCTCAAACCATGCACAGAAATTACTTGAAAATGTATCATAGATCTAAATATAAAAGCTATAACCATAGAATTTCCAGAAGAAAATATGGGGAGAAATTGTCACAACCTTGGAAGTGTGAAAAGATTTCTTAGAAATAACACAAACAGATTAACCACATTTTTTAAAATGGCACAATGAAATTCATCAGAATTGGTAATCCAGTCTCTTTTAAGAAAATGGAAAATGAAGACAAAGACTGGAAAGAATATTTGCAATTCATATAGCTGACATAGGAATTATATCCAGCATACACAAATAAACCTTATAACTCAATATAGGAAGATAACACATCTTTTACAAGCAGGCAAAATGATTAGAAAACATTTTTCAAAAGTTGCTATGTAAATGCCAATAAGACCATGAATAGTTGCTAACAATTAATCATCCAAAAAACACAAGATAAAGCCACAACAAAATAAAACCATACAGTCATTAGAATGGTTAAAAAAGTCTGACAATGGCAAATGTTCATGAGACTATTCAGTACCTGGAACTCGGTTAAACTATTAGTGGGAATGTATAATTTTAGAACCCCTTTGGAAACATTTTGGCAGATGCTTATAAAGTTAAAGATGCTCTTACCATGTCTCAATGGTTCCACCCTACTGTATTTTATCCAAATTATAAGAAAACATATATATACACAAAGAATCCTACATGACTCTTCATAATATCTTTATTCACAATAGATATAATATAGAAACAACCCAAATGACTATTAATGAATGAAGAAACTAACAAGTTGTGGTATAATCAAGAAATAGAATACAATTTAGCAATAAAAAGGAAGCAATTGCTAATACAAACCAAAGTGTGAATGAATCTCATAAGGATCTTGCTTTGTAAAAAAAGTCAAGTGGAAAAATAATGTGTGTACTATACATTTCCCATATATGAAACTCCTTTTTATGAAAAGGAAATTTATTTTTTCTCTTCTATCATTTTATTGGTATGTAATAAGTGCACATATTAATAAGATACATGTGACATTTTGGGTCTGATCTCCCTTCTCGTAGCTGCCACTCAGCTTTCGGGTATTTCTGGGTCCCTTTGGCCAAGAAGGGATCCATTCAGTCTCCTGGGGGAGTGATTATGATTTTTTTTTATTTCAGGATATTATGAGGATACAAACATTATGGTTACACTTTATGTCTTTGCCTAACCCAAGCAAGGGTTAGAGGCATGCCCTTCCCCCCTACAATGCCCCCGTGTCCTTTAGCTGCAGGTTTACCCTCCCATCCCCCTAATACATGGAGAGTATTACTGTCATATGAGCACCATAGTGTTCATCAGTTAGTACCAATTTGATGGCGAGTACAAGTAGAGCCCATTCTTCCAATCTTGTGGTAACTCACTTTGGATAATGGGCTTAAATTTAATCCAGGAAAGTGTAAGAGGTGCTGATTAAGATTTTTATCTTGAGGTTAACACTCTTATATGTAAGTTTGATGATTGGAACTGGTGATTCTGGCCTTTTATTTAAGATTTTTAATGTGAGTTAGTATGAAATTAATAAAAAGTAAGTAGCATAATAAATTGGGATCATGAAATGTCCTTGCAAGTTCAGTGTTTTTTAACCATCTCCAAAAAAGTCTTATGTCTATATTGTTTTCCATAATTTTCTATTTCCACTGATTATTCTGTTTTCTATTCCCCAATTTCTGTAGTTCAATCCATTGTTGCTCAACCACCCCCCACTTTGTCTGCA
>NW_012154840.1:252628-254617 GCF_000956105.1 Propithecus coquereli
GTTTTTTTATCAGCTCATGGGACATTCTCTAATATTGACCATATCGTAAGCCACAAAGCATGTCACAAAAAATTAAAAAAAATAGAAATTATACCATGAATTTTCTCAGAACACAGTGCAATAAAATTAGATATCAACTCCAACAGAAACTCACATATCGACACAAAGTCATGGAAACTAAACAACCTTCTGCTGAATTATTATTTCATTAACAAGGAATCCATGATAGAAATCAAAAGGTTCTTTGAACTAAATGACAAAGGAGATACAAGTTATCAAATTCTGTGGGGCACAGCTAAAGCAGTCTTGAGAGGAAATTTTATAATCATAAATGTCTACATCCAAAAGACAGAAATATCACAAATAAACAATCTAATGAACCAACTCAAAGAACTAGAAAAGGATGAGCAAACTGACCCCAAACCAAGCAGAAGAATTGAAATAAGAAAGATCCAGAACAGAACTACATGAAATTGATAACAATAAACGATATGGAAGGTTAATAAAACAAAAAGTTGGTTCTTTGAAAAAATAAACAAAATTGACATGCTGTTGGCTACATTAATGAGAAGCAGAAAAGAAAGAACTCTAATAACCTATATCAGGAATGAAAAAGGAGAAATTACAAGTGATGTCACGGAAATACAAAATATCATCTATGAATACTATAAAAACCTCTATGCACATAAACTGGAAAATGTGGAGGAAACGGACACATTCTTAAAATCACACAGCCTCCCTAGGCTCAAACACAAAAAAATAGAATTCCTGAACAGACCAATATCAAGTACCAAAATTGAAACAGCAATAAAAAAATTTCCTAAAAAGAAAAGTCATGGACAAGACAGTATCACACCAAAATTTTACCAGAAATACAAAGAAGAACTGGTGCCATTCCTGTAGAAATTATTCCACAACAACAAGAAGGAAGGAATCCTCCCCAACACATTTTATGAAGCCAACATCACCCTGATACCAAAACCAGGAAAGGACACAAAAAGAAAAGAAAATGATAGAACAATATCCCTTATGAATATAGATGCAAAAATTCTCAACAAAATCCTAGAAAACTGAATTCAGGTGCTTATCAAAAAAAATAATCCATTACAACCAAGTGGGACTCATCCCAGAAATGCAGGGATTGTTCAAAATATGCAAATTTATAAATGTAATTCAACACATAAATATAAACAGAAACAAAGACCATACGATCCTCTCAATACACACAGAATAAGCAGTCAACAAAATTGAAAACCCTTTTATGATACAAACGCTTAACAAAATAAGCATAGACGGGACTTACCTAAAAATGATACAAGCCGTATATGACAAACCCACAGCCAACATCATAGTGAATGGGGAAAAGTTGAAAGCATTCCCACTTAGATCTGGAACCAGACAAGGTTGCCCTCTATCACCACTCCTATTCAGCATAGTGGTGAAAGTCCTAGCCAGAGAAGTCAAACAAGAGAAGCAAATCAAGGGCATTGAAATGGGGGCAGAGGGGGTCAAATTGTCTCTCTTTGCTGACCATATGATCTTATATCTAGAAAACCCCAAAGATTCTGCCATGAGACTACTGAAATTGATAAACAAATTTAGCAAAATCTCAGGTTACAAGATCAATGTACAGAAATCAGTAGAAATCAGCATTCCTATACAACAACAGTAAAACTGAGAACCAAGCCAAAGACTCAATACACTTCGCGATAGAAAAAAAAGAAAATAAAATACGTAGGAATATATTTAACTAAGGAGGTAAAAGACCTCTACAAGGAGAACTATGAAACAATGAAGAAAGAAATAGCAGAGGACGTAAACAAGTGGAAAAGCATACCATGCTCGTAGGTAGGCAGAATCAACATTGTTAAAATGTCTATACTACCCAAAGTCATCTACAGATTCAATGCAATCCCTATTAAAATACCAACATCATTTTTCACAGATCTAGAAAAAATAATTCTACACTTCATATGGAACCAGAGAAGA
>NW_012154840.1:264242-265546 GCF_000956105.1 Propithecus coquereli
TGAGAGAGGATTTTTTCCATTGGAACTTTGCAGAATTATTTCTTTCCAGTGAAATAAATTCTATTGCCCTATTTAAGATTTCGACAATATGGTAATAGTCACAGGAGAAAAGGGGTTCCTTAATGTTGCATCATGTGCAGAAGCTGGAAAATGTACAATTTAAAGGGATCAGTATTCATTTACCTTTCTCTGGTTTCAGCTCATGTTTAGAGGTATTGGATTCCCTCTACTTGTATACAGTATGTCTTTTCCAGCACGTTTTAATATTTCTATTTTTCTGTTTCTTTCATAGGAAAATGTATCCTTACTTGTAGTAACAATGACTATTTCACTTAAACCAATTTACCTTGAACATTTCCACATAGATATTCTAGTATTTAATTCTACTTGGCAGAGAATACCCCTGTCATTTTACTCGATATCTTGTTATAGGCAACAACTTTGAAGTCCTTATATTGGGAACTGTATTAGAATTTTACCACACGTTTTGTTATTTTTATTTTATTTTATTTTATTTTATTTTATTTCAGCATATAACAGAGTTGCAGATGATTAGGTTATGGATATTGCCTTTTCCCCACCTGAGTTAGAGCTTCAAGCATATCAATCACCAAGACGGTGCACACTGTACCCATTAGGTACATGAAACCATTAGGTGTGTATATACCCATCCCCGCCTCCCCCCATTTCCCCACACCGGATGGATGTTATTACTATATGTGCACTTAAATGTTGATCAGTTAATACCAATTTGATGATGAGTACATGTAGTGCTTGTTTTTCCATTCTTGTGAAACTTCACTTACTAGAATGGGTTCCAGCTCTATCCAGGATAAATACAAGAGGTGCTATATCACCATTGCTTTTTTGTGGCTGAATAGAACTCCATGGTATACATATACCACATTTTATTAATCCACTCTTTTATTGATGGGCACTTGGGTTGTTTCCACATCTTTGCAATTGTGAGTTGTGCTGCTATAAACATTCTAGTGCAAATATCCGGAGAAGACCCTGTATAGCAAGCGTAATCATAAGAAAAAAGAACAAATGGGAGGCATCAATTTGCCAGACTTCAAGCTATACTACAAGGCTATAGTAACTAAAACAGCATGGTACTGGCACAATAACAGAGACATAGACCAATGGAATGGAACTGAGAACCCAGATATAAAACCATCCTCATATAGCCATGTAATCTTTGACAAAGCAGAAAAAAACATACACTGGGTAAACGAATCCTTATTGAATAAATGGTGCTGAGAAATTTGGATAACCACATGTAGAATACTGAAAGAGGATCC
>NW_012154840.1:268752-269880 GCF_000956105.1 Propithecus coquereli
AGGGAAAATCTCCTTAGGGTAATCTTTTTGAACTGTTTACCAAAATAAAACTATTAAAATATATTTCCATGAAACCATGTAATGTATAGTGACAGAATGAACCTATATTTTAAACATTTTTAAATTCTAAAACTCTGCAAAAAATTTATTATCCACGTAAAGCCCAAGTATTTAACAGTTTTCCACTCAGCTATAGAGTTTCAAGACCACCAACAATGGGTTCTAACAAAAACAAATGAGGAAATAGAGATGAAATTGTTATTTGGAATTGTATTAGAGCCATAATGCAACTAGAAAATATTTCATAAAGTTTTCAGCCTGGCTACAATACTTTGAAAAAAATTGTTTCTTTTTCTATTAACTATAACTTTTAGAAGGTTAAGTTTAGCAGAAAATGAAGCATTGGAAAACTATATCCAGAAAAAATCTGTTTTGCAGATTTAGCACCAGTACCTTGAAGATATTCTGAGGACACATTCGGTAAGAGTGTGTAAGTCTGTGTGTGTGTGTGTGTGTGTGTGTGTGTGTGTGTATGTGTGTGTGTGTGTGTGTGTGTGTGTGTGTGTGTGTATGTGTGTGTGTGTGTGTGTTTGTGCATAAGTGTATAGGTAATGGTTTGTGAAAAACTATGCAATAGTTTAAAAGAAGAATGGGTAGAGAAATTTAATCATTCCATTAATATATTTAAAACCTAAAAACTGATATATTATACATCATGGTGACTGTAGCTAATAGCAATGTATTATGTATTTCAAAATACATAAAATAATGTATTTTAAATGTTCTTACCACAAAGAAATGGTAAGTATTTAAGATGAAGGATATGTTAGTCTGATTTGATCATTCCACAATGTAACATGTATTGAACTATCATATTGTATGCCACAAATTGTACAATTCTAATTTGTCAATTAAAAATAATATAAAACTTTAAGTAAAACCTAAAACATTGGCAAAATAATACCAAAGACCAATTTAATGACCCACTTATTTTAGCTCATATACAATAAAATTCTGAGAAAATCAAATAATTTGAGACATTTCTTGGAGATCATTTTACTGAGATGTGAGTCAGAATTTAAATGCTGGAAGAGTTCTTGAAAGTTCTACAATATATGTTTTATAGTA
>NW_012154840.1:271110-276815 GCF_000956105.1 Propithecus coquereli
AAAAGAATGTCTTACAATCTGGAAAACACAGTAAGTACCTTAAGAGAGTGTCCTACAGATACAGAAGATTTTAATTCTCAATGATCAATATTATATAGCCAATCACATAGAAAGAAAAAAAAACATACTTTCCGTAATAATGCCTATTTTATCTATATTCTTCAGCTTCTCACAGCTTCCCTACTTTTGAATTATTTCTATTATGTTAAACTTTCTGTGTAAATTTGCTAAAACTCTGTATCTCAATTATGCCATTCAACCTTTGACATAACAAAGGTGATTTTTTTTCACTTCAAAATCTGAGGTTTAGACATCAACTAAAGAAGAAATGAGAAGAAACATACAACTTTAAACATCAGTACAAGTATTTATGTTGGAGAATTATAGTAGCATTATATGCAATCAGCTAATTTTATGTTGCAAACTGTTCACATAAAGCTGCAAGATGTGTTGTCTAACATGGAAATTGACTTTAATAGGTATTATTGTAGAACTTCAGTTTACATATAGAATAACAAATCAGAGAGTATCTTAGTAATGTAGTTAGTCTGTGGTCTCTTTTCCATTATACACAGTGAAGCATTACATTTAAATAAAATTGAAAATGTTTACACTAATAAGGCAGGCTCCATTGAAAGGAAAACTCTTCATAATCTTTAGTGGCAAAAATGCAGTCTGTATGAATTGGAATGTGGGGATCTTTTGGATTAGAAGAATATAAATATAAAGTACTGGGGGATGAGTGACAGGAATTCTAACTATAATGGATAAATATAGAATCAGGATGATTACAATGCTGTGACTATTTAATCAGAAGTTTCATGTCTTCCCTTATATAAATAAGAAGGTAAATATCTTTTCTGTTATTCTCAATATAGAAGGAGATTATATAATTCCCTCTACATAATTTTCAATTTTCAGAATTAGCAAATTGAAAGTATATCTTCTCTACCCATCCTTTAGAGATGGGCATAGCTTTAGGAATACTGAGGTTTGGATACATATCTTGGCCATGCTTCTATAGAGAAAGTGACAGGAATCTACCTAGTGAAGGAAAAATGGAGCTGGGAGAAATATGAAGTATTCCATGAAAACAGAATAAAGAAATGGAGAAAAGAGATAAATTTTCTGGTCATGCAATTTTGTCTTTGTTTTGATGATTGTGATACTGATGTTGGACCTATTTGATATTTAAACAGAGATGTTTAAAATTAATATTATACATACAGAAGTAGAAAATGGCCAATATTCAGAGAGAAAAATTTTCATGAGGAATTCCAAGATAATATTCACCATTTTTAGAGCAAACTTTATTTTTGTTTTTTGAGATATATACTGTTAGGTGATTTTATTGTCGTGTTAACATCACAGAGTATACTTAAACAAACCTGAATGGTATAACCTACTACATAGGCTATATGGTATAGCCTGTTGCTCCTAGGCTATAAATCCATACAGCACATTACTGTACAGAATAATGTAAGGAAATAGTAACACAATGGTAAGCATTTGCACAATAGGAATTTTCAGCTCCATTATAATTTTATGAAAACACCATTTTACATGCAGTTCATTATTGACCAAAACATCATTAGGTGGCACGCAACTGCATATAGATTTTATAGGTGAAAGCCTGAGGTTACATCAGTTAACTCCCCTGGTGTCAGAGAGCACTTTCCACAGGTCCACCTGAATCCAGAGCCCACACTTTCAAACAACAGAATTTTTCATAATACAATTTTTAAATTAGATACATAAAAGGTAGAGCAAAAACAACTACAGTTGACCCTAGCACACCATGAGTTTGAACTGTGTGGGTGCACTTACATGTGGATTTTCTTCCACCTCTGATACCCCTAAAGAAGCAAGACCAACCTCTCCTCTTCTTCCTTTTCCTCAACCTACTCAACATGAATACAAGGGTGGAGACCTTTATGATGATCCACGTCCTCTTATTGTAAGAATCCAATATATAATGCATACAAAATATGTGTTAATCAACTGTTTATGTTATCAGTGAGGCTTCCAGTCAACAGTAGGCTGTTAGGAACAGTTAACTTGACTATCTTAAGCTATGTACAGATTCTCTGGGCAATAATTTTCACTGCTCTGATTGCTTTTAGAGTTCTAAAATTTCTCTGAGTTTATAACTTACATTTTATTCAATGTTCCCTTTGCTTTCATAGACAAATGAGATTAATTTGTCTCCATCTTACTGTAATATTCTTCTCACAAATGAAATGATTTTTCCTTTAAAAGGTGCTCAATTCTGTTAACATATTCTCTTTGGCTTCATTTTACAAATTTTGGGTTAAATCTTCTGAGTTGCCACTACTGGGTCATGTTTTGACTATGAAAATTAAAAAATAGATTTGCAAGTCTAATCCAGTGTCAAAGAATAGTAAATAGAATAAAAAAGTCTTATCTTGGTTACTAGGCAAGATGTCTTTATATAATACTTGGTACCTTCCCATGTTTTGTGAAAATCGTATTCAGCCTAACTTTTAAAATAATATAAAAGCCATATGTAAAATATAACTTGCTGATTATCATATTTAGTTCATTATACAAACATATATTCACTAATTATTATAAGTGAATTACTGTTACACACCCAATACCTAATAGTGTCCTGTAATCTAACAGACTAGGCAAATATTTATTGAGTGAATAGTTAATCCAATAACTGGTAGTTCCAGGAGATAGCAACAAATCACCAGGTGTAGCTTTTATAATCTTGGATCTTGCTCTGTTTCATCTTCGTTTATCCATTCTACACCGCTGTCCTTCAGAGAAGTAATATAACATTCTGACTTGGAGCGACTGTATTTCACACCAGAAGAAGCTACGGAATCACCTGCTGGAAAGTGGAGAAAAGTAAAGAATAGCCAAGATTATCAGCGTTGCGTACACTAATACTGTAACTGAAAGGACGTAATAGAAGAAAAGTTTTGAGTTATATTTGGTTATCAAAAAACCTGTTGTCTTCTAGTTTTGTCCATGTACACATAAATTGGATCAGGGAGATAAAGAATACGAAAATAAATCTAGGTAAAAATTCAAAGAAAATCCCACACCAATCCAGTATTTCAATAGAAGATTTCTTCCCTTCCTCAAGAATGGTATTGATAGAGATAACGAGGAAATGTTTAGAATGTAAGTTGAGTTCCAAAGAGAATAATCACATTTGACTTGAAATTCCAAATAGTTTCCAAAGAAGCTATTTAAATAGCCAGGCAGTAACAATCCAGAAAATAAAAAAAAAAATTTGGTGTATCTGGGCTTTTTAATGTCAGTGATTTTTGTAAAAACTGAAATACATTATTCTTCAGGAATTGCTAATTGCCTTTGCTGATATTCCCTGGCAACCAAGGAAAGCTGCATATAGAAAACCATCATCTACCACACCGTAGATACTCATTGATTCTTTCTTTGACAACATAATGTGATGTGGAGAATAAGCTATTGTAGAGAGAAGGTCCTGACTGCCTGAATGAGATTATAACCCCTCCCCTTTGTAAAGACATAAAAGAGACAAAGAATACACCCTCGATCTGCCACTCATTACATCCTCATTTATTTCTCTAGGGATTGTAAATAATTTACAGCCCAGGAATTTAAGTGGAAATCTTGTAGTTCTATACATAAAACTTCCAAAAATTATCTTTCAAATGTTAGAAATGGAAGAGCTCCTGCAAAGCATTAGAACATCTTACTCTGCATTTTTGGCACTGTGGGGGTCCTTTTCAATCTTAAGATAATCACAAAGGGGAGAATCTCCATCAGATAATTTGTCAAGAGGCAGAAATGAAAAAAATCAGCTAACAAAGAGGTAAAACTTCCTGTGTCTCGTTACACAGAGGGTGAGGCGGACAAGATGATTAGTCATAATTTGCTTTTTGTTCTTTCTTATTTATTGAATGGTTTGAAAAGAAAAATAATAATGAATATCATAAAGTATTTATTTTCAAATGCTCCCATGTGTCTGAGATTGATAATATGAAAGAAACAGATCTATAGCTGTTTAAGAGACCACATACCCAAGAAAGAATACTTTAAAGACAAAAGCAATCCAAAGAAGCGACCATCTGACCGACCAAGCTAAAACATCTACTAACCTATGCACTTTGTCATGTTTTTTCACCTTGGGAAAAACCAATATAGGCACAAACACAGTCAAGAGAGGAAAGAAAGGCCCTCTACAATTGTACATAATCTGTCACAATATCAGAGAACACAAATCCGTCCCGTGTCTCAGACTTCTCTCAAAAAAAAAAAAAATGGCAATCTCTCTACACTTTTGAATAAGTTAATAATGTCATAGGGAACAGAGAAGAATTTTTAACTTATTCCCAAATCCTTCATAATAATAAGTTCACATAATACCTAAGCCACTATTTAAGGGAAGTCATATTTTGTTAACTGCATTGCCTTCGTTTTGAAAAATAAACAAACTTAAAGCAAAGACCATTGATAGAAAATATAACTCTTAAAATATAACTCTTGAAAGAGGCAAAATAATATATCTTGTCAGCATATTTACTATTAGGATACAAATACTAGGTAATGTAGGTTGTTTCCGTAGACCCATGTTCATAGAAGATGTAGATATTGTCTCCTTTATATGCAAAATCACTCTAATGAGGCATCCTCAGTAGTGTTGTTTTTGCACTGATATATTCACAATTTCTTATCCAATTCCTCTTGTGACCAATGGCTCACAATATTTATAGTTATAGGATTGAAAACTTACCAGTTCAATATAGGCACATTTTATTAATATCTTTTATTTTGAAGTCACTATGGGGTGAAACAGCTGAGTGTACTTCAGGGTGTAGTTTTCAGCGAAGGATGAGAATAAAATTAAGAGGTCCACGTGAGACCAAGCCTATGATCTTGGATTCAGTTAAATTTATTGATTGAGCTAACCCAATAAGCAGACAAATCGGTTAAACATATGTATGTTTCTTGGCCAAATTAGAAAGGGCTGACATACATAGGACAAAACAGATTAAGTTAAGCATAAAATAAACAGGAATAAAACCACTAATGGCAGAACAAATGCTCATTTATCACCACCAAGGTCATAGAAAGTTAGTGAATTTAATAGTCTTACTCAAATCATTTTGGGGGGAAGGCACCTTGCAGTTAACAACTTTCATTACATAAATATGGATTAAGTCCTGCTAAGTATTGGTAGAATTACTGAAACAAACAAAAACCAAAAAGAACAAAAATGACTGCTTTCCACTTGCCTACAATACTAATATGTGCATATATAAATTTACATAAGTGGCAAGGGGGATTATTGAAAATTGACTTACAGTTTTTACATAAAGCACCTTGAAACCTTCAATTGTAAAGCAAAATTGGATGAGACTTTCACTAATTAATTTGGTAGAGTACTTGTGAGGATTGCATTGCTAACAAAACATTCAATTATTAAAGGAACTTCTAAGAAGCATAAACATGCACCTGAACATACCACACATAGTATGTGATGGAAATATGCAGTCATTGTTGTCATGGTGAAAACACTGGGAGGAAACAATATCTGTAGTTATAGTATTGCAAACTTACTAGTTAATGACTGGCACCGCTTAGCCTTTATTTCAGAACTATCATGTGATGAGAAATAGATAGCATTCTAGAAAGGAAAGAGACAATGGGTTATTATACCCCAAAACCTTCTAACACAATTATTA
>NW_012154840.1:278315-297207 GCF_000956105.1 Propithecus coquereli
TCCAAATTTCTCAAAATTGAATGAATCTCAGCAACCTCTATTATGCCTCTCTCTACCTTCTGTGTGCTAATCCATAATTACTCTTTTAAAAATTGTGGTAAAATACACATAAAATAAAATTTTGTATCTTAATCATTGTTAATTGTATAGTTCAGTACTGTTAACTATATTTATATCACTGTGTAACCACTCTCCAGAACTTTTTCATCTTCCAGAATTGAAACTTTCTATTCATTTAACAAAAACTCCTCATTTTCTCCTCACCCTTGTAAACTACCATTATACTTTCTGTTTCTATGAATTTGATACTACAGATATCTCAAATAATGTCACTGATACAGTATTTGTCTTCCTGTGACTGGCTTATTTCACTTACCATAATGTTCTCAAGGTTCATCTAAGTTGTAGCATGTGTCAGAATTGCTTTCCTTTTTAAGGCAGAATAATATCCATTATTTGTAAATACACTACATTTTCTTTATCCATTCATCCATCAATGGGCACCTGGGTTGCTTCTACTTTTGGCTATTGTGAATAATGCTGCTATAAACATGAGACTGCAAACATATCTTCGAGACCCTGATTATAATTCTTTTGGATATATATTCAGAAGTGGGATTGTTCTATTAAATGGTAATTCTACTTTTTTAATTTTTTGAGAAACCACTGTACTGTTTTCCACAGTGGATGCACTATTTTACATTGTCAACAACAATGTACGAGAGTCCCAATTTCTCCACATCCTCCCACAAACACTTTTGATATGTTTGTTGGCCATTTGTATATCTTCTTCGGAGAAATGTCTATTCAAGTCTGTCCATTTTTAAAATTGGGTTATTTGGGTTTCTTTTGTTGCTGAGTTATAGGAGTTCTTTATATATTCTGGATATTAACCCCCTATAAGCTATATGATTTGCAGGTATTTTCTCCCTTTCTTTAGGTCACCTTTTTACTCCGTTGGGTGTGTCCTTGGATGTAGTCTAACTTGTTTGTTTATGTTTTATTGCCTGTGCTTTTTTAGTATGATGTTGAAAAAAATCAATGCCAAATCTAATGTTATGAAGCTTTTCCCTGACGTTTTCTTCTAAGAGTTTGATAGCTTCAGCCCTTATATATAGGTCTTTGATCTTATTTGAGTTAGTTTTCTATATGGTGCAAGTTAAAGGTCCACCTTTATTCTTTCACATGTGGATATGCAGTGTACATGTCACCATTCGTTGAAGAGACTGTACTGTCCCCATTGAATAGTTTAGGCTCCCTTGCAAAAAATCATTTAACCATACATGTGACGGTTTATTTCTGGGCTTTCCCTTCTATTCATAGTTGCTTTCCTTTTTTTTTTTTCTTTTTTTTTTCTTTTTTTCCCTTTTTTGATTTGAAAAAAATTATATATATTTAGGTGTATAACATGATGTCTTGATATGTGTATACATTGTGGAATGGGTAAATCAAGCTAATTATCATATACATTGCCTGACATACTTATCATTTTTTGTGGTGAGAACAACCAAAATCTAGTCTTACAGCAATTTTCAAGTATACGTATATTGCTGTTAACTGTAGTCATCATGATATAAAATAGATCTCTTGAAATTATTCTTTCTAACTGAAATTATATATTCTTTGACCAATATCTCCCCAATTCTCCTACCCCCAGGCTCTGGTAACTGCCATTCTACTCTCCACTTTAATGAGTTTGACTTTTTTGGATTGTATACATTAGTGAGATCTTACAGTATTTGTGTTTCTGTACCTGGCATATTTCACTTAGCATGATGTCCTCTAGCTTCATTCATGTCACAATAAATTACAGGATTCCCTTTCTTTTATAGGCTCTGTAGTATTCCATTGTGTATAAAAACCAGATGTTCTTTGATCATTTATCAATGGACACTTAGGTCGATTATCAGCGTTGGCTATTGTGAAAATACTGAAATGAACATGGGAATACAGATATTTCTTTGATATACTGATTTTTTTTCTTTTTCTTTTATTTCAGCATATTATGGGGGTATAGATGTTTAGGTTGATATACTGATTTTATTTTTAATATATACCCAGTAGTGGGATTGCTGGATAATATAATAGTTCTATTTTCAATATTTTGAGGAACTTCCACACTGTTTTTCATAATAATTCTACTAATTTACATCCTACTCACACTGTAAAAGTGTTTCCTTTTCTCCATATCCTCACCAACATTTAGCTTTTGTCTATGCTTTTTAGAGATGGGGTCTCACTATTTTGTCCAGGCTGGTCTCAAAATTCTGGCCTCAAGTATCTTCCCACATTAGCCTCCCAAATAGCTGGGATTACAGGCATGATTCACCATGCCAGGCTTGTCTTTTTGATATTAGCTATTCTGATGAATGTAAGGTGATAACTCACTGTGGTTTTACTTTAAATTTCCCTGATTGTTAGTAACATTGATCACTTTTTATACACTTGTTAGCCATTTGTATGACTTCTTTTGAAAAATATATATTTAGGGCCTTTGCCCATTTTTAAATGGGTTATATCTTTCTTACTATTGAGTTGCTGAGTTCCTTATATATTTTGGATATTAACCCATTATCAGATGTATGGCTTGGAAATATTTTCTCCCCAGCTGTAGGTTGTCTCTTCATGCTGTTAATTGTTTGTTTTGGCTGTGCATAAGATTTTAGTTTGATATAATTTCATTTATCTACTTTTTGCTTTCATTGCCTGTGTTGTGGGGATGATATACAACAAATCATTGCCTAGACCAATGTTATGGACCATTTACCCTATGTTTTCTACTAGTAGTTTTATAGTTTTAGGACTTACATTTAAATCTTCAGTCTATTTTGAGTTGATTTTTCGTATGGTGTGAGATGAGGGTCTGATTTCATTCTTCTGCAGGTAGATATCCAGTTTTATCATCACCTTTTATTGAAGAGATTGCTCCTTCCTCTTGTGTGTAATATTAATTATTCTAATCCATGAACACAGGATATATTTCCATTTATTTGTGTCTTCTACAAATTCTTTCAACAATGTTTTATAGTTTTTTTTATTCCTAAATATTTTATTATTTTGTAGCTTTCATAAACAGTATGGCTTCTTTGACTTGCTTTTCATATAGTTTGTTGTTAGTGTATAGAAAATGTACTGATTTATACATGCCTTTTGTATCCTGCAACTTTACTGAATTTGTTATTATTTCTAAAAATTTTTTTGGTTTGAGTTTTTAGAGTGTTTTATATATAAGATCATGTCATCCACAAACAATTTAACTTCTTCCTTCCCAAATTAGAAGCATTTAACTTTTCTTTTTGACTAATTGCTCTGGATAAGACTTCGAATACTATGGTGAATAAAAGTGGGGAGAGGATGCATCCCTTTTCTTGTTACTGATTTTAGAGGAAAAAAATTGCTACATTTTACTGTTGAACATAATCTTAGCTATGGGTTTGACATACGTGTCTTTATGCCGTAGCATACCTTATATACATCATTGGTCAATAGTTTTTATCATTAAAAGACGTTGAATTATGTCAAACATTTTTTCTGCAACTGTCGTGATGATCACATGGTTCTTGTCCTTCATTTTTTTAATGAGGTGTATCACATTTATTGATTTGCATATGTTTAACCATCTTTGCATCCCAGGGATAATTCCCACTCTATCATAGAGAATGATCGTTTTACAACGCTGTTGAATTTTGGTTTACTAATATCATATTGTGGATTTTGCATCTGTGTTCACTAGGTATATTGCCTTGTACTTTTCTTTTTTTGGAGTGTCTTTGCTGGGTTTTGTATCAGGGTAACACCAGCCTCATAACATTAGTTTGGAAGCATTCCTTTCTCTTACATTTTTGGAAGGGTTTGAAACGACTGACATTTGTTCTTTAAATGTTCAGAAAAATTTGGCAGTGAAGCCATCAGGTCCTGGGCTTTTCTTTGTTGGGAGACATTTTAGTACTGATTTAATCTCCTTATTCATTATCGGTCAGTTCAAATCTTCTATTTATTCATGATTCAGTCTTTGCAGTTTGTATGTGTCCAGGAATTTATTCATTTCTTCTAGATATCCAATTTGTTAGCATATAATTTTTCACAGTAGTCTCTTATGATTCTCTGTATTTCTCTGGCATCTGTTATAACGTCTCCTTTTTCATTTCTGATTTTATTTATTTATCTTCTCTCTCTTCGTTAGTCTAGCTAAAAGTTTGTTGATTTTATCTTTTCAAAAAATCAACTGCTAGTGTTGTTGATTTTTTTCTGTTGTTTTCTTTATTCTACATTTAATTTATATCTTTTCTGATCTTTCTTATTTCCTTCCTTCTGCTAACTCTGGGCATAGCTTGTTCTTCTCTTCCTAGTTCCTTGAGGTGTAGCATTAGGTTGTTTATTGGAAATCATTCTTCTTTTTAATGTAGAATTTTACCACCATAAATTTCCCTCTTAGAACTGCCTTAGCTGCATCTCATAAGTTTTTGTACATCATATTTCCATTTTCATTTTTCTCAATATATATTTTATTTTCTTTTAATTTCTTCTTTGACTCATTGGTTGTTCACTAGCATTTTGTTTAATTTACACATATCTGTGAATTTTGTAAATTTCCTCCTATTATTGATTTATGGTTTCATAAAATTACGGCATGAAAAGATACTTGCTATGATTTCAATATCTTAAATTTGTTTTTTTTGTGGTCTAACATATGATCTAACCTGGAGAATGTTCCCTTTGCACTTCTTGAGATGAATTTATATTCTGTTGATGTTGAATAGAATGTTCTGTATATATCAGTTAGATACATTTTGTCTAAAGTATATTTCAAGTCTAATAAATATTACCTTATTGATTTTCTGTCTGGATGATCTGTCAATTGTTGAAAGTGAAGTATTGAAGTCCCCTGGTATTATTATATTGCAGTATATATCTCCCTTCAAATCTATTAATTAGACCTATTTTTTTAGATACTCTGATGTTAGATGCATGTACATTTACAATTATAATATCCTCTTTATGAATTTACCTCTTTATCATTTTTTTTGAGGCAGAGTCTCACTCTGTTGCCCAGGCTAGAGTGCCATGGCATCAGCCTAGCTCACAGCAACCTCAAACTCCTGGGCTCAGGTGATCCTCCTGCCTCGGCCTCCCGAGCAGTTGGAACTACAGGCATGCACCACCACACCCGGCTACTTTTTCTATTTTTTTAGTAGAGACAGGGTCTCACTCTTGCTCAGGCTGGTCTCGAATTCCTGACCTCAAGCGATCCTCCCACCTTGGCTTCACAGAGAGCTAGGATTACCAGTGTGAGCCACCATGCCGGGCATCTTTACCATTTTTTAAATTTCAGAATATTATGGGGGTACACACATTTTTGTTACATAATTTGCTTTTGCACAGTTTGAGTCAAAGTTATGAGTGTGCCCTTCACCTAGTTAGTGTGTATTGTACCTATTAGGCATGAATTTACCCATCCCCATCTCCCACCTACTTGATTTCCCTTGAGATTTACTTCCATATGTGCACATAAGTGTTGATCAATTAGTTACAATTTAGTATTGACTACATATGGTGTTTGTTTTTCCAGTCTTGTGATACTTCACTAAGAAGAATGGTCTCCAGTTCCACCCAGGTTGTTACGAAAGACACTAGATAACCATTTTTTTATGATTGAGTAGTGCTCCATGGTATACATATACCACATTTTAATCATTCATTCATGTATTGATGGGCACTTGGGTTGTTTCCACAGCTTTCCAATTGTGAAATGTGCTGCTAAGCATTCAAATGCAGATGTCTTTTTTATATAATATCTTTTTTTTTTCCTTAGGGTAGATGCCCAGTAGTAGGATTGTCAGAGCAAGTAAATGATTGTCCTACTTTTAGTTCATGGATTCTAGTCATCAGCCCTTTATCAGATGTATAGCATGTAAATATTTTCTCCGTTCTGTAGGTTGCCAATTTGCTCTAGTGATAGTTTCTTTGGCTGTGCAGAAGCTTTTTAATTTGATCAGGTCTCCTTTATTTATTTTTGTTGATGCCGTGATTGTTTTCGCAGTCTTCTTCATAAATTCTTTGCCTAGGCCAATGTATATAAGAGTTTTGAGGGAATAATTAAGGAACATTTCCCTGGCCTTGCTAGAAATGTCCTTGAATTTGACATTCTGATTATACTATGTCTTTGTGTAATATTTTTCAAATTAAATCTGACTGGAAACTTTTGACCTTTCCATACCTGAATATTTATATCTTTCCCCAGATTCTGTAAGTTTTCAGCTATTATATTTTTAAATATGCTTTCTGGTTTTTTCTCTTTTTCTCACTTTTAAACTTTTATAATCTAAATATTATCAATAGCTCTCTTTTTTATTTCAGAATATTATGGGGGTACAGATGTTTAGCTTATGTATGTTGCCCTTCCCCCCCCCAAGTCCGAGCTTCAAGCGTGTCCATCCCCCGGGTGGTGCACATTGCACTCATTGTTTGTGCATATGCTCTTGATATTGTCCCATAAACCCCATAGGCTTTCTTCATTCCTTTTCATTCTTTTTTTTTTTTTGCTTTTTTTCCCCTCTATTTGAAGTAACCTATCTTTAAGTTCACAGATTCTTTCTTCTGCTTGATCAATTCTGCTGTTGATACTTTCTACTGCTTTTTTTTCATTTCATTCATTGTATTCTTTAGTTCCAGAATTTTTGTTTCTTAGTTTTTTTAATTATATCAGACTTTCTGTTAAAGTTTTCATTTGTCTACAGTGGTCCAGTGGGGCCCAGGTGATCAGCGTGAGTCCAGAGCTCAGTCATTCTGGGTGGACTGCCTCCTCAAGAGAGGGTCATAGACGACCAGTGCGCAGATCTTCCTCCACCTAGTCCTTTATTCTCTCCTTCCCTTCCCTCACCTGTGGCTGTGAAGAGAGACAATTTAACCACCGCCTGGAGGCATCCACAGGGAATGGGGCTAGGACCTTTCCTTTGGAGGCCCTGCAGTAGACTGAGGGGTGCTCAGACTGTGAGCTCCCTACCTGCCAGCCCTTCTTGGTGCTGCTTCCCCGGTGACTACAGCAGAGTGGTTCCAACCCCAAGGCGGAGGGACATTGAACCAGCTTGGGCACCCTGTGGGCGACCTGGGACCAGCATTCTTCTCCCTGGCATTGTCAGGGATTGATCTCCAGGGCCTGGGTGGCAGGCCTGCAGGCCAGATCCTGTACAACCAGGTGTTAATCACATTGCCTGGGGCACAGAGAGGATATTTGTGAATTAGTCTCCTTAAGCGTAGGTGCCTGCAGGGGCAGATGAGAGTGGGTCCTAGCTGCGGCAGGTTGGCTGGGCACCCCTCCTCCCATGGGAGGGCCATGCTCACAGCTCAGGATGGGATCCTGGACAGGGAAACTCCCAGCTCTCATCCCAGTCATTGGAGAACTTAGCTGGCTTGAGGTCCTGCCTGCTGGCAGAGGCCCGGGAGAAACCACGGAATAGGGGAGGATGGAAAGGAGTGAGGCCTGCTACAGACTGGCAGACTGAAGGTCTCAGACAGCCTCACCTCCACATGCAGAATTTCTGGTTGAGTGGGGACACTTCAGCCCCTCCCCTGCAGCTTTGCCCAGAGGCAGGGAACAGACTTTTGACCTCTGCTAAAAGCATTTTTTCTATTTATTGTTTTTCTGATTTCATTAATTTGTTTCCCTGTATTTTCTAGAATTTCACTTAGCTTCCTTGTAAAAATGACTTTGAATTCTTTGCCCAGCATTTTGCATATATCCATTTCTCTTGGGTCAGCTGCTGGGAAAATATTGTGTTCTTTTGGTGATGATATGTCTCCTTGTTTTTTTTATATTTCTTGTTGTTTTATGTTGATGTCTGCAAATTTGATGGACAAGTCACCTCTTTTATACTTTATAGGCTGATTTCAGTTAGGAAAGACCTTCCCCTCATGGGGGTGGTGGTGGTGCAAGGGCACTAGCTGGGTAGGGTGCAGTAGTCCTGGCACTGGTTAGGGTGCAGCAATGTAGTCTCCATGTAGCTCTGTTAGCTGACATCAGTGATGGTCAAAGATTTAAGTGATCTTCAGTGGATAATACTACAGATGTCTACAGTGGCAGCAGGGGATGTTAGGGTTTTTTATGGTGATGGCTGCTCAATTCTCCCAATATCTTTTTCCATAACCAGGGGAGTTATGGCTCAGGGGATCCCTCTTGTCACTGGGTCTGGCATGCAGGCCCACTTATGGTGGCAGTGGCACTGCCGATGTCTGATGAGTAGCACACATGGATTAGCCACAGAGCTGAGGTCTAAAGCAGTGTCACAACTCTGGTCTGGGACAGTTATGACACCAATTTTGGGGGCTCAGGCAGAGTGGTTAATGGTATATGAGGCACAGGTGCTCATGATGCATTGGAACAGCTGTGGATGAGAGCATGGATGTACACAGAGCTACAGTGGCTCTGGAATTAAGGAAACACATAGTTCTCTATGCTGAATGAGCTCATACCCATAGTATGGGCACATGCAGAAAGACCTTGGTTCCAGGGCCTGGGGTGCAAGCTAGTTCACTATGGCAGTGGTTCTCATGTCTGAGGCAAGGGTGTGTACCTTACAGCATTGGAACCAGGGTTCAGAGCACAGGCTAGTACTTGCTGGAAGCTGAGCTGTTGTCCAGTGCCTGGGCATGCACAGAGAGACCTTGACTCTGGGGACAAGGTCCATACTGACTCATTATGGCGATGGCTCTCATGTTTGAGGAATGAGAAGGCACACTGAAGCTACAGAGCCATGGTCTAGATTGTGGATACCTGCAGAGAAGCCATGGCTTTGGGTTCAGGGGTATGTGCAGGTTTGGGAGAGGTGGAGGCTCCAGTCCCAAAGAGTCATAACAGCAGCTGCTCCTAGGAAGAGGGTGTGTACAGTCACCTCCCCTCTTTGGGATTCTTCAGTGGGAATAGCTTTTGGTTACCTAAGTGACAAAATATGCTAGTGCTCTCTGTTGGTCAGGATGCTGGGGACCATGCTGGTAACCTCCACCTTTCTTCTTCATTCCTAACCAACTTCTGTTGTCTCAGATATGCTGATCACATCAGCGATCCTTTCTCAGTGGATATACTATGGTTTTTTGCCCCACTGTGTTGCTGCAGGTTCTTTAATGGACCCTTGAGTCCTCTGTGGGCTATTTTGGTTTCTGAATAGCTATCTATATTTGTTTTAGTGGGGAGTAAAGGCTGGTATCTCCTAATCTGACATCTTGGTAATATCACTGTACATAATTATTTTTCTTATCACCCCTCAGTTAGCTGGCTAAGGAGTATCATGCCCTACCTCTTGTCTTCCCACATTCTTAACCTAACATCTATTATTTGTTATAGATGCTTCCAAAATGTAGCATGGCTGTCTTTTAATTCTCGTGTTCCCTTAAAATTTAGATGCATCATAAAATTATTTGTTATATTTTTACAATATATTATAATTTACAAAGCACATTACATCAAATTTTACTATTTTTTTCTGTTAGGTCAAATGTGTGGTTTGGGTTTTGTATTAATTAACAGTTAAGAATCTCGATTACAGGTTGTTAAAGTTATTTTCACAAGATCACATACTAATTCAACAAACTAAGACTGGGACGTATATTTTTTTATTTCTGGTCATGTGCTCCTCAGCAATACATTCCCTTTTATTCTCATAGTAGGTATTCGATGATTACCTATTGTTTGACTAATTGTTAAAACTTTTGAATTTGCACCCATAAACTGCCCTATGATTCCAATCATCTCTGACAACTAATTACTTATGATATTCTCCATAATTCTCAGTTAATATTCAGAAACTGTCAATTTTCCCATCCTATTACAACTTAAGCTTGACACAGGTGAATATGAACTTCTTAAATGCAATACAATAATTCTAATATAGCAGTAAGGAATAAATTGCACACATAATAACTAAACACCCAAAATAAAAATTTTAATCATTTCCCTTGCAAGTTTTTTTAATCAGGAAATGTAAAGAGGAAGGTATGAAGGAAGGAAGGAAGAAAAGAGGGAAAGAGAATAAGAAGAGAAGGAGGGATGGAAAAAAGGAAGGAGAGAGGAAGAGCAAAGAAAAAAAGGAAGAAAGAGAAAAGCAAAAGAGAGACTTGTAGCATTTTGCACAGTCCTAAAAAGAATGTGTAATATAAAACTGCAATAGATAATACTACTTCTTCTATAATATATTGTTCAGAATAATAATCTACCAAGTACCAAGTATTTGTGCCTTATTCTTAAGTTGACTGATTTCCTTAGAATAGCCATCAATTTAGAACTTTAGAACCTAACATCAATATTCCCTTTTGCACTACCAAGACAATTGCATGGTAAGTCATTAGTTATTTTCTTTGTAATGAATGAAGCCACTAAGCCATGGATACCCAGAGCAGTAGTTCTAAAGGCAGGATGTTAAAATTATTGCCACATGTCTAAAACGTGCCAGAGGTTGAAAGCAGGACTGAATATCTATGCTGCAACTGTCAACATTACAAATTTTTTCGTAACATAAAAAGTCCATATTAAATCTGAATAAGAAGAGGAGATATGTGGATGTAGCAGGGCTACAGGAAGAAGAAAATAGCAGGTGAGAAGAGTAAAGGTGATGTAAATAGAATAATAGAAACTTCTAGTATATTTCAGGACAATATCTGGGTTAGATAATTAGAGAAGCAAATTACAGAAAACAGTTGTAATGATAGAGCAAAAAAAGTAGGTCAGGGTAACTACGTAGTTAATCATGAGACATTCTGGTTTGTGGTTTCCATGGATAAAAGGGGCTGAAATCTAGTGTTGACCTGAATTTTAGATAAATAAGCAGTCTAAAAAGATGAGAAATGTAGAAATCTAAAATAATACTATATCTACACAGATGTCAACATTAAAAGTAATGAATAAATTTAAGTGTGTTCATTATATCTAAAACTGGTGAAATAAAAAATACTTGAAAAGAAAAATATAGATATCCTCAAACTAATTTTTCAAGTATCCAGGACAAAAAAACCTAAAATTAAAAAAAAAAAAAACAGAAAGTGAAAGAATTTATATCTTATTCACACTTGCTTAAATACTCATTTGTTCTTTTCCCTTTTGATCACTTAGTTCAGATAGTTACATCCTCTGTTATCTCCCACATTCAGCTGGTGCTGGCTTTTATTTTTATTTCTGAACTATTGTTTACAACTTCTCCCTCTGACGCTACTGGGGAAAAGCTATCTCACAAATAAGCCCAACATGAATGATTTTATCCTCCTCTGCCTATTTCTTGAGAAAGTATCTACCGAGTAATTTTAACTACAGTTTCTACGATAAATAACTATTAGTTATCATAGTCACCTTGAAGTATGAGGGCAAGACACAGAAGGGAGCAAAGACCCGGTGATGATACAGTATAATCATTGCAGCCTAGAGAAAATGAGACACACCCTGAACCTCGGTGCTAGACAAATGCAACCTTCTTTGAATGATTTGACTTTTCATTGTCCATTTTACTTGTATTAATAACAATTTTTGACAACCCTTTTTCTTGAAATAGTCTTTTCTCTTTGCTTCTCTGATACTACTCCCTCCTGGTTTGCTTTCTACATTTCTAGCATCTCCTTCTCATTCCCCTTTGCTGACTCATCTTTCTCTACTTGAACTCTAATATAAGTTTTATTCAGACCTCAGTCTTAAGCTCTCTTCTTACATCTCTCCACACTTTTACTCCAGTTAATCTCGTCATAGGTTTGAATTCTATCAATATGCCCAAGATTCTCAGATGTGTACCTACAACCCTAATCTGTTTCTGATATTGAATTTATATAGTCAACTGTCTGCTTGATATCCCCACTTTAACTTCTCATAATCATCTCAACATATCCAAAATAACTCTTTATTTCCTCCCTTACAAAGATGCGTGAAACTTGTTCCCTTTGCCCAGTACCAATAAATACAACTTTTTTAACCAGTTGAAACAATACTTAAAGATATTAAATGAAAAGCAATATTTCCATCTCTTCATCTGCCTCTTCCATATTTCAGCACCCATTGTCAATAGTTTCTTGTGTTTCTGTGTAGGAAAAAAATGTGTACTTCAAGAGTAACTATTCTCCCTGTTTCAATTTTTGCTCCCCTACTTTCCTATGCAAGAGTAAGAAAATCTATTAAAAGCTGATATGTGATCATGTCACCACCCTGCTTAAAAGCCTTCATCACTTACTACTGTCTTGAAAATATAATTTAAGTCTACAAATCTCTACATGATCTTGCCTAGGACTTCATCTCCTACCTCATTTCACACCACTCTCCATATTACTATTTGAGGTGAGCTACACTGGACTTTATTTAAGTTCTTCAAGAGAATCTCTTTTTGAACTCAGGGTTTTGAATATGTTCTTTCCTGTACTGGATGCGTGTTCCTCCAAATCTTGCATAGCTATCTCCTTCTCATGCTTCATGTTCCAATGTATTGCTAACTACTCAGAGAAGCCATCCCTGACCATGAGATTTAAAGTTAATCCTCACAACCTACAGTATTATCTGTTATTCACTATTTTCTTTCCTTCATATGATTATCACAATTTCTAATATTATGCTTACTTTTACTTATTTGTTTGTTTTCTGCCTCTTCCACTAGTCTAGTGCAGTAAATTTCAGGAATGTATGAAGCTCATCTGTACTGTTCACCAATGGGTACACTGAACTTAGAACTGACCTAATACATAGTTAATATCTAACAATCATCCTATCGAAGACAACTGCTGATCAGTTTTGTTTCACTATAAATTAATTTGCATTTTCTAGAATTTTGTGTGAATAGGTTCATAAACTATCTAATCTTAATTGTCTGAATTCTTCCAGTAATCATTTTAATATTTATCCATATTATGCATATCAACATTTCATATCTTTTTATACCTGGGTGATACCTCATGATGGATATACCACAATTTGTTTATGCATTCACCTGTTGATAGACATATGGGCTGTTTCCAGTTTTGCGTGACTACAGATCAAGTTGCTGTTAACATGTATATACAAGTATGGCAATGTGTTTTCTTTTTTCTTAGGCAAATAACCAGCAGTGGCTGGTTAGATCATAGGGTAAGAAGTATTTTTAACTTTTTGAGGACAAGCCAAACTGTTTTCCCAAGTGACTGTACAATTTTACATTTCCACCAACATTGTATCAGTGTTCTAGTTGTTTCACATCCTTGTCAGAATTTGGCATGATTTTTTTTTAATTTTAGCCATTATAATGGATATGTGTTGGTATCTTATTGTGATTTTAATTTGCATTTCCCTAATGACTAATGATGTTAAGCACCTTTTCATGTGTTTATTGGCCATTCATATATTTTATTTCATGTACAGTCATGAGTCACTTAACAATGGGATACATTCTGAGAAATGCATCATTAGGCAATTTTGTCATTGTGCAAACATCATGGAGTGTACTTGCACAAAACTAGATGGAATAGCCTACTACGTATCTAGGCTATATGGTATAGCCTATTTCTCTTAGACTACAAACCTCTACAGCATGTTTCTGTACTGACTAGTGTAGTCAACTATAACACAATGATAAGTATTTATGTCTCTAAACAAATCTAAACATAGAAAAGGTACAGTAATAATATGATTTAAAAGATTTAAAAAAGGTACACCTGTAGAGGGTACTTATCATGAATGGAACATGCAGGACTGGAAGTTACTCTGAGTGAGTCAGTGAGCGGGGGTGGTGAGTGAATATGAAGGCCTAGGACATTACTGTAGACTACTGCCGACTTTATAAACACTGACCACTTAGGCTACACTAAATTTATAAGAAAAAAATATTTCTTCAGTAATAAATTAACTTTAGCTTACTGTTAGTTTTTCACTTTATAAACATTTTTTGACTATTTTTAATAACGCTTAGCTTAAAACACATATTGTACAGCTGCACAAAATATTTTCTTTCTTTATATCTTTATTCTGTAAGCTTTTTTCTATCTTTCAATTTTCAATTTTTTTTTTTACTTTTTGATCTTTGTTGTTAAAAACTAAGACAAAAACACACACATTAGCCTATGCCTACACAGGGTCAGTATCATGAATATCACTGTCTTCCACCTCTACTCTGTGTCCCACTGGAAGATCTTCAGAAGCAATAACATGCATGGAGTTGCCAGCTCCTATGATAACAATGCCTTTTTCTCGAATACCTCCTGAAGAATCTACCTGAGACTGCTTTAGAGTTAATGGTCTTTTTTAAATAAGTAGAACGAGTACACTCTAAAATACAATAAAAATATAATATAGTAAATACATAAGCCTATAGCATAATTATTAGAATTATCAAGTATTATTAATATATACTGTATGTAACTGTATGTTCTATACTTTTATACAAATGACAGGGAAGTAGGCTTGTTTATGACAGCATCAACAGAAACACGTGTTGCACTACAATGTTACAACAGCAACAGTGTCACTAGGTGATAGGAATTTTTCAGCTCCATTATAATCTGATGGGATCACTGTTATATTGTATGTGGTCCATCATTGACTGAAATGTTATGCAGTGCATGACTGTATTGCCTATTCAAATATTTTCCTTATTTTCTTGTTTGATTGTTTGCCTTCTTATTGGGTAGGATGATTTATTTATATATTCCAGATACAAGTATTGTGTCTAATATATGGGATGCAAATATTTCCTCTCAGTCTGCTCTATTTTAAGCACATATAAATTTATAATTGTATGTCTTCCTGATACATAATCACATTTATCATTATGAAATGTCTCCCTTTATCTCTGGTAACATGCTTTGCCTGTCCTTCAATTTGTTTTTATTATGGCATGTAGTTAATTTACAGAAAGCAGAAAATAAGCTGAGTCTTTTTTTTAATCCAAACATTGATGTTTTAAAGGTTGTATACAATATTTGTTAAAAAGAACATATAACAATGCCTTTACAGAAGCTTCTATAAAAAAGAAAATGCAAAGTTTAATCCTAAACCTTTCCTCTTTGTTAGAATTGCAAACTATTTTTACACATTTAAATAGACTTTTTTTTGTTGTTTAGACTATACATCCAGGAAAGTTTCAGAAAGTTAAAGAAACGTGTATTTGAATGATTGCATAGCAAAACACAAACACTAACTGCAAACAGTAAGGAAAGTTAGAAGTAGTATCAAATATACAAAGATTCTAAAATCAATCCTCCAAACACATTACCAAAACAATATTTTTTCCCAATATATTTATTTATTTTCTTTTTTTTTAATTCCAGAATATTGTGGGAGTACAAACATTTTGATTACATATAATCCTTTTTCATTGCCCAAGCCAGAGCTACAGGCGTGCCCATCCCCCATACAGTGCACTCCGCACCCTTAGTTATGAGTTTACCCATCCCCTTTACCCCCCTGCCACCTGTCCAGCACCCGATGAATATTAACTTCCATGGGAGCACCTAAGTGTTGATTCGTTAGTACCAATTTGATGGTGAGTACATGTGGTAATTATTTTTCCATTCTTGTGATACTTAACTTCCAATGATGGGCTTTAGCTCCTCCCAGGATAAAGAGGTGCTAGTTCACCATTGTATATTGTGGTTGACTAGTATTCCACAGTACACATATACCACATTTTATTAATCCACTCATGTATTGATGTGCACTTGGGTTGTTTCCACATCTTTGCAATTGTGAATTGTGCTGCCAAAAACATTCGAGTGCAGATGGCTTTATTGTAAAATGTCTTTTTTCTTTTGGGTAGATGCCTAGTAGTGGGATTGTTGGATCAAATAGTATTTGTATTTTTCATTCTTTGAGATATCTCCAAATTACTTTCCATGGAAGTACTAATTTGCAGTCCCAACAGCAGTGTAAGAGTATTCGTATCTCTCCTCATCCATGATAGCATTTGTTGTTTTGGGACTTTTTGATAAAAGCCATTCTCACTGGAGTTAGACATTATCCCAAAGTGGTTTTGATTTGCATTTCCCTGAAGATTAGAGATATTGAGCACTTTTTTATGTTTGCTGGCCATTATTCTGTCATCGTTTAAAAAGTTTCTGTTCATGTCGTTTGCCCACTTTCAATGTCTTTGCCCACTTTGATGTTTTTTTTATTAATTTTCGTAAGTTCTATATAGATTCTTGTTATCAGCCCTTTATCTGATGTCTAGCATGCAAATATTTTCTCCCATTCTATAGGTTGTCTATTCTCTCTAGTGATAGTTTCCTTGGCTGTGCAGAGGCTTTTTAATTTGATAAGGTCCCATTTATTTATTTTTCTTGCTGCTGTGATTGCTTTGAGAGTCTTCTTCATAAATTCTTTGCCTAGACCGATGTCTTTCAGAGTTTCCCTAACATTTTCTTCTAGAATTCTTAAGGTTTCACACCTTCTGTTTAAGTCTATTATCCATCATGAGTTGATTTTTGTGAGAGGTGAGAGGTGCAGATCCAGTTTCAATCTTTTGCATGTGGTTATCCAATTTTCCCAGCACCATTTATTGAATAGAGATTTTTTATCCCAGTGTATATTTTTGTCTGCTCTGTCAAAGATTAGATGACAATATGAGGATGGTTTTATACCTGGGTTCTCAGTCTCAGTTCTGTTCCAAAGGTATATATCTCTGTTCTTGTGACAGTACCATGATGTTTTGGTTACTATAGCCTTGTAGTAAAGCTTCAAATGTGGTAGACTGATGCCTCCATATTTGTTCTTTTTGCTTAAGATTGCTTTATCTATACGAGGTCTTCCCTGGTTCCATACGAAGCATAGAATTATTTTTCTAGGTCTGTGAAAAATGATGATTGCATTGATTCTCTAAATCACTTTAGGTAGAATGGACATTTGAACAACATTGAGTTTGCAAATCCATGATCATGGTGGGGTTTTCCTTCTGTTTATATCCTCTACAATTTCTTTTTTCGTGGTTTCATAGTTCTCCCTACATAGGTCTCGTCTCTCACCTCCTCAGCTAAATATATTCCTAAATATTTAATTTTCTTTGATGCTATTGTGAAAGGTGTTCCATCTTTGATTTGATTTTTGGCTTGACTGTTACTGGCATATACAAATGACCCTGATTTGTGTGCATTGATTTTGTATCTGGAGACTTTACTGAATTCATTTATCAATTCCAGGCTTCTCTTTGTTGATTCCTTGGCGTTTTCTAAATATAATAGCATATCCTCATCAAAGAGTGAGAGTTTGACCTCTTCTGCCCCCATTTGGACATGCTTAACTCCTTTCTCTTCTCCAATTGCTCTGGGAAGGACTTCTAGTACTATGTTGAATAGAAGTGGAGATAGTGGGCAACCTTGTCTGGTTCCAGTTCTAAGTGGGAATGCTTTCAATGTTTCTATGTTCAGTATGATATTGGTTGTGAGTTTATCATATATGGTTTTAATAATTTTGAGATGACCCATCTGTGCCTATTTTATTAAGAGTTTTTATCATAAAAGTGTTCTGAATTTTTTCAAACGCTTTTGCTGCATCTGTTGAGAGAATCATATGGTCTTTGTTCTTGCTTTTATTTATATGGTGTATTACATTTATAGATTTGCATATGTTAAACCACCCTTGCATCTGTGGGATAAAGCCCACCTGGTTCTGATGAATTATGTTTTTTATGTGCTGTTGAATTTGGTTTTCTAACATTTTGTTGAGAATTTTTGCATCTATAAGGGATATTGGTCTATAATTTTCTTTTTGTGTTATGTCCTTTCCTGGCTTTGGCATCAAGGTGATATTGGCTTCATAGAATGAGTGGGGGAGTATTCCATCCTTCTCAATGTTGTGGAATAATTTCTGCAGTATACGTATCAGTTCTTCTTTGTAGGTTTGGTAAAATTCAGGTGTGAACCCATCTTGTCCGGGACTTTTTTTTATGGGAAGATAATCACCTTTTTGTTGTTTATAGGCAAAGCCTAGATTACTAAAACATTCTACCAAATATGAATATTTACTTTGCAATCTGTTCTAGAGGTGCCTCTAGTTTTGGTGTGAGATGCAGACCTAAGATACAATTTATTCTTCATTTATTTCTTGGGCTGCAATTTAGTGATCTTGAATTGGATTTAGATCTTGAAAATGATCGATTTTGGTGTTTGAATCTATCATTGTCAGAATGTCTTCTGCTCCACTATGGTCTTCCAGCCAGTCTACTGTTTCTAGGACTATAAGATTTTCTATAGTTGCAATCAAAAGACTGACTTCTTGGTCTCCTTCTTTTATAACCTCAGCTTCTAGAATATCTATATGTACCATAATCATGATAATGTGAAGAACTGTACACATTCCTCCCTTCCTTGGCTTTCATATGATTTGGTGTCTTCCAATCTCCCTATGAAAACTGTATTTCAATTTGACGTCCACAAATCCATTTTCTGTCCAAATTATATAAACCATGTTCGATATCACAAACATCCTCAAATCGAGCATAAGGAAATCCTCTTTGATAGCTAGTGTAGAAATAAAGTGGAGCAGATATATCAACCATAGGACTACATGACCAAATTCACACTATAAATCTGCAGACTTGGTGTCGTCACCCATATTCTTGACTGACAGAGATATGTTGGGGGGAGGGGTGTAGGTAGTGGTATATGATGGATGGCATGAGTCTTGGCACAGGGCACTAGTAGGCTTAGCAAACCATCCATGGCTCCAGCAGCCCATCCTCAGACACTGTCTTGAAGTATATTTGATCTTATATTAAAATGCCACTCTAGCATTCTTATGCTTAATATTTGCAAGACATATCATTTTCCTCTATTGACTTTTAATCTGTCTGTATGCTTATATTTAAATTGTCTCTCAGAAGCATAATATAATAGAGTTCTGCTTTTCTTTCCTCTGTCAATTGCAGCCTTTTAATTTGAGTGTTTAGACCATTAACATTTAATGTCATTATTG
>NW_012154840.1:298423-299657 GCF_000956105.1 Propithecus coquereli
ATGTAACATAGTTAGAATAGCTGCTTTAGTCAAAGGGCTCAAAGTTCTGGTTATATAAGGTAAATAAGTCCTAAAGATTAACTGTACAGAATAGTGCCTATAGTTAACAAGACTGTATTGTATATTTAAAAATTTGCTACACGGGTAGATCTTATGTTAAGTGTTCTTATATTACTACGACTACTACTACTAACCCTAAGTAAATAGGGCATGAGAAAATTTTTGGAGGTCATGGAAAGGTATAAGGCACAGATTGTAGTGATAGTTTCACAAGTGAATCCTTATCTCCAAACACATCAAGTTTTATACATTAAATA
The DNA here is from genome assembly GCF_000956105.1 of Propithecus coquereli. Lineage (NCBI taxonomy): Eukaryota > Metazoa > Chordata > Mammalia > Primates > Indriidae > Propithecus > Propithecus coquereli. The sequence continues at coordinate 298,741 of NW_012154840.1, forward strand.
TATACAGCTTTTTGTATGCCACTCATATCTAAGTAAAGTTGTTTAAAAAGCAGTCTCAGTCTAATGATTCCAAAATGTATTTAACTATCTGGAATCTGGAAAACTAGTTGTGTTTTTTTATTTTATCAGGCAATCAACCTGGTTCAGACTACACGTTATACTTCAAGTTTCTGTGAGAATATACAAATAGATAATTAAGTAGTAAATAAATTAATTTGAAATGACAACAAGAAACTCAGGAGAAGGATTATGTATAGATATGAAGTCATATACTTACAAGTAATGCTTGAAACGAATGAGTAAATTAATAAGAAAATATGCATAAAATGAAAGGTTAAAAAACAATTCTATAACAAAATATTGATCTAGGTAACAGATAGGAAAAACAAGAAAATGGACAGAGATAACAAATTTACTCCCTATCACAATGTCTAGATCATAGTTGATGATCAAAAAATTGTTGGTGAATCTGTGAATAGAAAGACAACATAAGGATGAGGTGAAATAATTCTGAGATGAGAACAGAGTTAAGCATATTTTGAGTTATATAAAAAGATCCAGCAAATAAAGAGTTGAAAACAGACGATAAGTTGAGATTAGAGAAATAAATAGAAAAAAAGAGTCTGTATTAGAAGCAACACATGATATTAGCCTTATAAGGAATTGCCACTGTTAGTGGTACTTTGTAATTAATTAAATACATGGAGGCAAGGGGAAAAAATTGTGAAGTTAAGTCTTCATAAGTGAGTGGCTACATAATAATGGTCCATTATTTAAGATAAGGTAAGTAGAAGAGTTTGTCTTTGACAGTTCTATTCCCCATCCTCTACATTCCAAATAAGTCACTATGAAAAGTGGCAAAGAATCATATCAAATGGTATAAACATCAAAAGAAGAGATACGGGACACAGCCAAAG
>NW_012154840.1:299707-300523 GCF_000956105.1 Propithecus coquereli
AATTATCTTTCTTGCTATATCTGTTTGTGATGTGTTTCAGTGGTTGCTCTATGAATTACAATAAACATATCTAAGAATTCACAGGCTGCTTAATATTAATATTGTGCCACTTCAAGCAAAATATAGAAATCTCACAACTAAATAGTTGCCTTTACTTTCTATCTACTGACCTTCACATTAGAATTGTCTTATAAATTACATCATACACAAAAAACCCATCAAACGATGTCAATGATTTTTGTTTTCCAAAGATGTACATATTTTAATAACTTAAGAATAAATAATATTTTATAGTTAGTTAAATGTTTACCATTTCAGTTATTCTTCCTTCATTCCTGAAGATCCAAGTTTCTCTTTGATATCATTTTCACAAATACCTTTAATATTTCCTGTAGAGCAGGTATATTAGTAATGGAATCTCTTAGTTTTCCTTCATCTGAGAATGTCATTATTTATCCTTCTTGTGCTGGGAATAGAATGCTGGGTTGACAGTTCTTTTCCTTTAGAACTTCAAATATTTTGTTCCATTGTTTTCTGGTCTACATAGTTTCTGATGTGAAATCTACAATGTTCAAACAGTTGTTTCACTATATGCAATATATTATATTTCTTAGATGCTTTAATTTTTCTTTAGTTTTGGTTTTCAACAGTTTGTGATGTGTATAGACATAACCTTCTATGAATTTATTATTTGAGATCAGCTGCACTTCTTAAATCTGTAAATGTATGCATGTCCCCAAATTTGGGAGGCTTTTGGTCATTATTTCTTCAGATAATTTTTCGACTCCAATTTCTTTCTTTCTTCCTTCTAGGATT
>NW_012154840.1:304119-305548 GCF_000956105.1 Propithecus coquereli
TAACCTAAACATCTGTACCCCTATAATATTCTGAAATAAAAAAAAAAGAGGAGATCCTTCTACACAAAAGGGAAAGAATAATCATTGACAAATGTGAGGAGAATTCCATCTCCACAACAGAGTCCTATGCCATATGGGTCATGAAATAAAACATAGCCTCAAGTTGAGAATTTTGTGATTTATCTTGTGAAAGAACTATGTTTAAGTTGGAGCAAGACAGATAGGCCAATGGTAATGTTGAGAAGAGGTGAGGCAAGGATTTGCAGTATGATAGGGAGTTAAGAGTACAGAGGACATAGACAAAGATGGTATTATATTTAGCTGGCAACTATGGTTAATAGAAAAAAGAAGCATGGGTAGAACTGACTGATCTCAAGTAGTCTATCACTGATGCACAGAGAACTAATAAAGGATTACAGAGTTAACCGGACCTGGTTGTGATATGGGTTTCCTTTTCTGCCCATGTCAGCCCTTATAGTGGGAACTGTCTTTAGGTTATATGAGAGCAGCAAGGAGGACATTTGTATGGATGGGACCTGCTTCGCTGTAAGCAGCCTCTGGTTTTAATTAGGTCTGCGACGCTATCTGTGAAATCAATTTAAAAAGCCAAAATGATAGACAATTTAATACAAAGGTACATAAAAAGGAAGAAAAGCAAATTCACATCTAATGATCTTTTGTTGTTGTTCAGAGATGGTTTATCTATTGTAGTAAAATATCTATTACGTGATGTTTTCCATTTTAACCATGTTTAAGTGCACAGTTCAGTGGCATTAATTAACTTCACAACATTGTACAACCATCACCACTATCTGTTTTCATAATTTTTTCATCACCCCAAACAGAAAGTCATAACTATTAGCAATAACTCCTCACCACCATCACCACCCCCCCTGGTGACCACAAATGTTCTTTCTGTCTCTATTAATTTTCCTATTCTAGATATTTCACCTTAATTTCCTCAGTAAGATATCGGTCATTTGTTAAGAGTACTGTGTTAGAAGCTTGAGAGAACTGGCCACTGATGGTATGCTGAGACAACAAATAAACTATAGGATGGCAAACAGCCTACAATGGCCAGAATAGTCATGAAAATGAGTTCAGTGATTCAGATTTCATTCAGTAGATATTTCTGGGAACTACCAAATTAGAGATAAAATGCTCTATCTAAAGGGTACAGTGACTTCTCAACTCTTCCAACTGTTGCTATCAAGAAATTAAAAATCTAGTGCTGCCAGATGTTTTATTTTTGAGAGAACTGAAACATTTGGACTGTCGAGTAAAATCTCCAAAATTTAAAAAGTCTGTAGGTCAAATCTGGCCCTCATGTCATCAGTTTATGGACTTCATTATAAACACAAGTCTTAGTTTATAACAGAAAAATCCTATCATATGCTAAATGGCATGCATTTTTAATAGAACAAAGATG
>NW_012154840.1:306043-308022 GCF_000956105.1 Propithecus coquereli
TCCTTTGATCAACATCTCCCCAACCTTCTCTTTTCTCTAACCACTCCAGCCTTTGTAAACCACATACTACTCTTTACTTCTATGAGATCAACTTTTAAAAAATTTCCCATATGAATGAGGTTACATGGAATCTATTGTTCTGTGCCTGTCTTTGTGTCTTTTTAAAATAGCACCTTACAATATATAGATACTCAATTACTATTTCTTCAATGGTAAAAGAAGAAAAGGAGAAAACATCAGTTGATATAATCTTATTGGACCACTCAATTTAATACTTCCTGCATCAAAGGGCACTTTACATTCCAAACATTTGGAAGAAGCAGCATTTTAGTTTTCCTAGATTTTCCTAAACTAACAAAATTTGTTATGACTCATAGGGTCCCATTATAGGAGCAAGTTTTAAGGCTTTACTCTTTTAAATGTCAGGATAATAAAAAAAAATAAAATAAACACTTACTACAAAATTCCTTCTTGTTATATTGACAATAATTGTGTTCCACTCTCTGAAACACAGTGAATATTTGCTAATCCATTTTATATGAAATCATATGAATCTTTCCTAAAACATATTCCCTGAAAACCATTTATGCTCTCATTTTAAAATAGGGAGCATAGGCCTAGAACACAGAAAGTGTAAGTCCCTTTTTCTGTTCCAAGCAATGCATTATAAATTCTTATTCAATATTTGTTTAATTGAGTAAGATGGAAAATTGTAACAATTCTCACAGCCTGGGCTTCTAGTCTCCCCCCGCCCCCCTTCTTTATGATCCTAATTCTGATGGTTCCACCTTGTGGTAAAAGTTAGAATAGGTTCTTTGTATTTTGCTTTGTTTTGTTGTTTGCCTATTTTAAAAAGTCTAAAGTAAAACCTATTCTGAAAAAAAAAAATTAGAAAATTATTTCTGAAGTGTTTAAGTTTATTTCCCTTACCCTCAAGGAATTCATAGCTAATTGGGAAGAAAGACACCTCGGGAGATATTTCAATATGATGTGATTGATGCAAAAAAGAGAGATTTGCATAGGGGGCATTAGTGGCACAAAGACAGTATCTGATCCCTTTCACCTCTTGGGAAAGTTAGGTAGAAAATGGTACTGTTCAGGTGATCCTTCAGGGCTTGGTTTAAGATGCCGAATTATGATAACATGAAAGGAGAGGCCAAATGTCAGAATTCTTTTGGAAGCAGAATAAGGGCTCAAAACTGAGATCAGAGAGAAGGGACTGAGGAAAATATTAGGAGTGAAACATGAGAGCTAAGCAGGGATCAAAAACCCAGGGATGCAATAGGTAGAGGATAGGCAAAATGAAAATGTTGTGAAAAATTTCTAAAGGTAATAAAGAGCTAGTAGAATGGGAATTGGAAGGCAAAGCAGAGGGCTTAGACTTCTAATCAAGATGGCATTTTAACTTCATTTTCGAGGCACTGCTCTGGACCAAATCCATAATAATATCAGGTAAAATATAAATAGCTAAAATAAAGGACAAATTAAGGCCAAAAAGAAAAAAAAAAAACCGGGAAACAATAAAAACAATAACAAAAAAAAAAAAAAAAACAAGGAAGAACCCGGCAAGAAAGCCCAACCAAAAAAACCCAACAATCCGAAAAAACCCGGGCAAAAAAAAAAAAAACCCGCCCCCCCCTAAAAAAAAAAAGAAGAAAAGAAAAGAAAACAGGTGTGGTGGCATGCGCCTGTAATCTCAGGTACTTGGAGGCTGAGGCAGGAGGATCTCTTGAATCCAGGAGTTTAAGGTTGCAATGAGCTATGATGATGCCACTTATGGTATTTGTCTTCTTAAAAAAATACACCAATGAGTAAAGCTAAAGCAATTCCCTGCTACTCTCTGCTCTCTGATCTCAAAACCAGGCAGTGGATCATCTAGGAAGTTAGTCTCCCGCAGAGACCTAGAAGTTGAAACTGCTCCATGTATGTTTGGAGACTAGGGCCAGACTTAACTAATTAAAACCAAGATCTGGCAATAT
>NW_012154840.1:309107-326951 GCF_000956105.1 Propithecus coquereli
TAATAGAAAAATAATAAGCCAGATCCACTGGAAGGATCAAGTTGGAAAAGCCTCAGGCTACAGAATATTTCCAGAAATTTTCAACCAGGCCAAGGTAAAGTCTTTGACTTAAATTAGCTGTTAGGGTGAATCTTGCACTGATCAAGATTGGGCCGTCATTAGTATCTAACCCTTCTCCATCATTGGCTAGGAGTAGCCCAAAGTAAGGATAGCCTAAGCATTCACAAGGATGGCATGAATATTTTGTATATCTTCTAAAAGAAGATATGTTCTCTATTTATTAGAAACAAATATTTTCATATACAGAAAAACTAAGAGAATTTATCACCAGTCATCAGAGAACACTAACTAACAGAAATAAATGTCACCTGGTCATCTACTTTATGTGGAAGGAAAAATGGCCTGAGCTGAGAACATATACATATATCTAAACAATGGTCAATGGCCTAACTACCTAATCAAATATCTGAAAGAAAAAGGACTGGAAGATGGAAGATAAGGAGGTATTGAGTAGCGGCATGTTGATGTACATATAGGAGTGAGCACTAAGTAGAAAGATTTTTGCATCATATATTAATGCCTTGCAGAAAATATCCACCCAGAAGAGACACTGAATAAATATATAGACAAAATAACTTTTCCAGTTGGCATTAAACTTTGTACTTTGGCCATCCCAGAACTGGCACTATGGGCACATAAACAGAATGAGCCAGGCAGCAGAGATGGAGGGTATGCATGGGCCCAACAGCATACACTCCATCTTATCAAGAACCACCTAGCTACTGCTGCTTCCCAATGTCCAACCTGCTGGCAAAATAACCAATGCTAAAATCCAATAATATATTATTCTTCAAAGAGACCAGTCAGCCACTTGGTGGTAAGCTCACTGCATTGGGCTTCTTCTTTCCTGGAAGGGTCAGTGGTTCATCCTTTTAAGGAGAGATGCCTGTTCTGGTATGGGTTTACCTTTCTTGTTCATAGAGCCTCAACCAGCATCATTATATAGGAGCTTACAGCATACCTGATATGAGGTGTTGCAGTGGGTCAAGATCACATAACACACAATCTAGAATCAGCCAGTACCACAGAATGTTGGAATGACCAATTTAAAGTATAGCTGAAGTGGCAACTTTCAGGCAATACTCTGCAAGGATAGAATTCTACCCCTTAGGATGCAGTATGTGAATTAAATGAGAGACCTTTATATGGTACAGTGTCCCCAGTAAGAATGAAACATGATTCTGGGAACTAAGGAGTGGAAGCAGGAATGGTCTCACTTCCCATTACTCCAAATGACCCAGTAGAGTACTTTGTGTTCCTGTCCCCACAATTCTGGGCTCTGCAAGATTAGGTGTCTGGGTCCCTAATAGATATACTTTTGCCTAGGATTAGGCAAAAGTCCTGCTGAAGTAGAAGCTATAGCTGATACTTGGATTTTTTGGTCTCCTTGTGTCCACAAACCAACAAATGAGGAGTGAACACTGTAACAAGGATTACTGACCATAATCAGCAGGAGGAGACTGGATTCCTTTTACCCAATAGTGTCAGAGAGAAAATGTGTGGAACTTAGGCAATATGTTTGATCACCTTTTGGTACTTCCATCACTATTTGGACATCTGCAACAACTCCAGTCTGAGAAGGGAATGCTTATCAAGGGCTCAGTCAATTTAAGAATTGTTAGATCAAATGACCAAGTAAGCCATCAAGACCTACTGAGGTTATAGTCAATGTAGGAGATGAGTAGTACATGTAGCCTGAGACCAAATACAGTGATGAAAGAAGTAGTTTACCCCATTAATCTCCCTTTTCTGAGTTTCTCCCCAATAATAAAGCCCTACAAGAACCATGGAGGAGATGCTCCATGAACATACATGGAAGAATAGAAACGTGCAGCACAGAGGTGGTATATAGCAGGGTGGAGATCCCCCACTTAGACGTCTTTCAAAGGAGTATGAAACAAAGATCATTGTTTCATCTACTACCCCCATGAATTTTGAGACTACACTTACTCAGTGCTGCTCCAAGTCCGTGAATAAATATAATGAGGTATCAATGCTGGCCCATTCCTGCCCTCAAGGACTCCATATAGTCCTGCTGAAACGTTATCACTCTCAATGGTGAAAAGTCAAAAGCTTTTCTTGTAAGACGAGGGACAACACAAGAATGCCCACTCTCACTACTTCTTTTCAGCATAGTATTGAAATTCCTACCCAAAGCAATTAGATAAGATAACTAGATAAAAGGCAACTTAATAAAAACAGAGATGAAACTGTCTGTATTTGTTGATGACATGAACTTATATATAGAAAACCTTAAAGACTTCACAAAAATAGTTATACCTTAAAAATAAATTCACTAAAGTCGTGGGATACAAAATCCACACACAAAAATCTGTAGCATTTTTATTAATATATACAGATAATTAACTATCTGAGAAAGAACTTAAGAAAAAAATCCTTTGAACAATGGCAACAAAATATTAATCACTTATGTGTCAATTTAATCAACGAGGTGAAAGACTTGTATACTGAAACTATAAAACACTGAAAAAAATTGAAAAAATACAAATGGAAAGATATTCAATGTTCAGGGATTGGAAAATTAATATTGTGAAAATGCCCATACTACCCAAAGCAATCCACAGATTCAATGTATTCCCTAGCAAAATTCTGATGTAATTTTTACAGAATTAGAAAGTCATTAAATTTGTATGAAACCATAGAAGACCCTGAGTAGCCAAAACAATCTTTAGCAAAAAGATCAAAGCTGAAGATATCACACTCCTTGGTTTCAAAACATATTATAAAGTAATTGTAATCAAAACAACATGGTACTGTCATTTTAAAAAGACACATCAGAAAGTCCAGAAATAAACCTATGAAGGGCATTTATGCATTTTTCACAAATTGATTTTTGACAAATATGCCAAGAGCACACAATGGTTTTGGGCTTTTTTCCCCCCCAAGATTGCTGAGTAGAGATGTTGGACACTAATTCTCAGATAGAAGAACCAAAATTACAGGTGAATAATCACAGTTCGAGTCAAGTGTTAAGGAGAGAGTGCTGGAGCTCACAACAAGCAGCTATTATACATAAAAAGAAAGAAGGAAGAAGGACTTAGTATTCTTTGGAAAGGGCAGGTGAGGATCTTTTCAGTTCCCCTCACCCTTATGGAAGACAGCTCATTTTTTTAATTAAAGAAAGTTTATTTTTCCTCATGAGCCCACGTACCCCATTGGGCTACAATTTGGGGATTTCTCAAGCGCATTACACCAGTCTTCCAGCTGGGGCAGGGTTACTCTCTTTCTCCCTAGTGCTGAGCTGTGGTGGTGGGCACCATACTAAGTGGGCACCTATTGTGGGACTCTGTACTGCCCAGGTACCTTGAACCCTTGTGTCTTCACATCACCAGGTCCCCCATAGATATTCTCCAACACTCACTTGGATTGCAGCAGCCAAACAAGGCTATTAGGTTCAGAGGAGCAACATGATTCTCAGTGGTTTAGCCCTTGGGGATTGCTGCTCCTAAGCAAAGAGGCAGTGTACTGCACCAAAGGAACACCCATTAGGAAAGAGGAAACTGGAGGGTGGGTTTTTCTGTGTCTCAGAGCTTCCTACTTGTGGGAAGAGAGTGACTGTGCCCCTTTCAGCAGAGATACAGGCATTGTGTTGGGCTCTATGTGGGAGGACTTTGGTTTTGCCCCAGCAGTTAGCAGCCACAGTGGTCATGAAGGGGCATAGAGAAGGGGATTTCACCTTTTCACCTCCTCCTCTCCAACTACAGTGGACACAGCCAGGGCTTCTCCAATAGAAAATTGGCATGAGTGTACCTGTGGACAGCCTTTCTAGGGCATTTAGGGGAAAATGCAACCCCATGGGAGGTGTGCCCTATGGGCTTAGGCTTACATGAGAGATGGGGCCGCTTCCCCTCTTTACATGGAATGGCAGCATTCCTGAAGATGGACAGTGGTATCTGTCTGATATGACTATCCTGAGTGTCATGACAGGAACATGAGGAGAAGATGGATCATATTACAGCCAGCCTAGCAGTGGAGACGAAATGACTCCCTCCTCTGCTCCCTGCAAAAACCTCAGTGCAATTGACTGGGAGCTCTATCTACCACCCTTGTCAGGGCTGGGGCTTGTGCCTACCATTGAGGCATTCCATATACCCCTCTATTTCTGCCACAGACAGTTCTTATCTGTGAACACCACCTACTAATGTGCAGGCTGAATTAATTGCTCAATGCAGTGGAAAAAAAATACTTACAAAGGTGCACAGAATTGGGGAACACCATAAGCTTTATGAAACCTTTGCTATTCTGGCTCCACAAGAGGCAGTGAACTTGCTCACCCACCCAGTTCATTACTACTACCACCAGCATCTGGGAAAGCCACCACAAAAAAATTATCTATAACCAAGGAACTCATACAGAGTCTAGAACTGATGTCAGGCGATCAAAAGCAACATACATTATAGTCATGTCCTCAAGGGAAAAAAAAGTCCAGTTAAAAATAAATTCAAAAATAATAAGAAGAAATACTCTATCCAGATGAGAAGAAACCAGAGACACAACAATGGTAATATGAAAAAACAGAATTTTACAACATCCCCAAAGGATAAAAGCTCTCCTTTTGATATCCATTTTGGATACAAACCAAAATGAAAACTTTGAAATAACAGAAAGTGTATTCAAAATATTGATTACAAAAACCTCAATGAGATCCAAGAGAAAGTTGAAAATCAACACAAAGAAATAAAAAAATTCAGAATAGGAATGAAAAAGTCTCTAAAGTGATACTTTAAGAAAAACTAAACAAAACTTCTGGAGAGGAAAAATTCATTTAAGGAATTACAAAATACAGTGGAAAGTTTTAACAAGAGACTAGAAGAAGCGGAAGAAAGAATTTCAGATCTTTACGACAGTCTTTTGAATTAACCCAGTCAGACAAAAATTTAAAAAATGAATTTTAAAAAAAATGAACAAAGCACTTGAGAAATATGGAATTATGGAAAGCTTCCAAACCTACAAATCTAAAGTATTCCTGAGGGAGAAGAAGAAAAAGCAAAAGTGTGGAAAACCTATTTAAGGGAATAATTAAGGAAAACTTCCCTGGTCTTGCTTTTTAGTTTTCTTAAACAAAATAATTGTCTGCTAAAACATTTGTATGCTAAACTAAATTTCATGAAGGAAAGAGAAATAAAATCTTTCCCTGACAAGCAAACACTAAGAGAATTTGTCACCACTAGACCAGCCTACAAGAAATGCTCAAAGGAGGTTGCACTAATTTGCAGTCCCACCAGCAGTGTAACAGTGTTCCTGTCTCTCTACATCCTCGCCAGCATTTGTTGTTTTGGGATTTTTTGATAGAGGCCAATCTCACTGGGGTTAGGTAATATCTCATTGTGGTTTTGATTTGCATTTCTCTAATGATTAGAGATGTTAAATTCTTAAAGCATGATTAAGGTTTTCAAAATTTACTTTCAAAGAAACATCCTGATTCTATGTAGATAAGAATTTGGAGATACCTCAAAGAGCTAAAAATAGAAATACCATTCGATCCAGCAATAGCACTATTAGGCACCTACCCAAAAGAGCAAAAGACATTCTATAATAAAGACATCTGCACTCGAATGTTTATGGCAGCACAATTCACTATTGCAAGGATATGGAAACAACCCAAGAGCCCGTCAATTCATGAGTAGATTATTAAAATTTGTTATATGTATACAATGGAATGCTACTCAATAAGAAACAAGAGTGATCTAGCACCTCTTATATTTTCCTGGATAGAGCTTGAGCTCTATCCGAAGTGAGGTATCACAAGATCAGAAGAATAGGCTCCACATGTACTTGCCATCAAATTGGCACTAACTGATCAACACTATGGTGCTCACACGGTAGTAATATTCTCCAGGGATTAGGGGGTTGGGGCATAAACTCACAACTAATGGACGTAGTGAGCATTGTAGAGGGGAAGGGCATGCCTCTAACCCTCGCTTGGGTGAGCCAAAGACATAAAATGTAACCAAATTGTTTGTACCCTCATAATATTCTGAAATAAAAATAAAAAAATAAAAAACAAATAATGTTGATATATTGCCATTTATCTATTGATATTGATATTGCAAATATCAAATGCATATGCCAATTCTGGGGAGATAGAGTTTACATCTAATAGGTACTGCTATTATGTATTTTATTTGATCTCTAAATCCATTAATAATTTTATTTATTATTTTGTTTCAGAATATTACAGGGGTACAAATGTTTAAGTTACATATATTGATTTTAAATGAAATGATGGGTGCCTTATATCTGTCCTTTAGGTGTTGTCAAGTTTAAATGAGGCAATATTTAGAATACAGGGATTATTCCCTTTAATATTTATTTTTCTCATTTTATTGTTCATTATTACAAAGGATCCTAATCAGAATTATATCACATCCTGTTGGCCAAATAGTAGATTTCTTTCTTCTCGACTAAATGGTCTTAAACTTCCCATTATGTCAGCTTTTTATTTTCTAACTTTAATCAAACTATGCACATATTCAAAGCCTCAAAAATGGCAGTACTCTGTTTCCAAATATCCTCTAAAAAATGAAGGCCAGATATCAGCCAACTTAAAATTGAATACTTATAAATAAAAAAGGAAAATTGGCATTTTTTAATATTCAGAGGCAATAAAATGATTACTACAATAGCACCTAAATTGATTTTCCCACCACCGGCATATCTCTCTACTGAATCAAATCTTCCACATTGAAACTAGATTAATCTTCCAAAACATTACATTTATCATGGCCAATACAACTCTTCACTCTTGGATTAAGAATAAGAGGGATCCGTTATTATTTATCAGATCAAGTTTCTAAACCTTCACTCTGGCATTCCATGTCTTCAGTACATTTCCTCTACTTTCCGTCATATTCTTCTCACCCTCCATCTCCTCCACCTCACCTTCCCTTTCCCTTTTTGCCTGCCCTTTCGCCTCTCTCTCTTATTGTCTGAAAGAAATCCTGTGCCCAAATAATACAAGTCTCCTCCCTGTTTCCCATCTCTATACCTTTATTCATGTCATTACTCCCTTATCCTGCTCTAACATGCCCAGCATTCTACTTTTTAAAAAAATGTTATGGAATTATTATGATTGTACTTATTGATATGATGCATGTAATATTTTGATACAAGGATACAATGTCTAATAATCAAATATGAGAAACTGGTATATCCATTATCTCAAACATTTATCATGGCTTTGTGTTGAAACAGTCCAAATTTACTCCTCTAGTTATGAAATACACAATAAATTACTGCTAACTATAGTCACCCTGTTGTGCTTCTGAACACTATGAACACTCAATCTTATTCCTTCTATCTAACTGTTTTGTACCCATTAACTAACCTCTTTATCCCCACTTTCCCACTACTCTTCCCAGCCTCTGGCAAGCATCATTATACTCTCTACCACCATGAGATCATTTATTTTTTTTTAGATCCCACATAAAAATGAGAACAGGTGACATTTGTCTTTCTATGCCTGGCTTATTTCACTTAACATAATGTCCTCCAGTTCTGTCTATGTTGTTGCAAATGACAGGATTTCATCCTTTCTATAGTGAAATAATATTCTATTGTACATATGAACACATTGTCCTTATCACCTCATCCATCGATAGACACTTACTTTGATTCCATATCTTGGCTATTGTGAATAGTGCTTCAATAAGCACAAGAGTGGAGCTATCTCTTTGACATACTAATTTCCTTTCTTTTATATATATTCTCAGCAGTGGGATTGCTGTACCATATGGTATTTAAATTTTCTGATTTTTGGCAAACCTTCATATTGTTTTCCATAGTGACCATACTCATTTACATTCCCACCAACAGTGTACCAGCATTTCTCTTTCTTCACATCCTCACCAGCATTTGTCATTGTTTGTCTTTTTGATAATAGGCATTTTAACTGCATTGAAATGATATTTCATTGTGATGTTGATTTGCATTTTTATGATTAGTGTTGTTGGGGATTTTTTTTATATACCTGTTGGTCATATGTATGTCTTCTTTTGAGAAATCCAACCCATCCTGATCCTTTAATCTCATCCCTCAGTTCTGTTCTTTTTTCTGGCTTGAACCTCACACTGCAGTATCACAATTAGATTAGTCCCTATGTTTCAACCCCATTGAGTTAGCACCTGGCAAAATCTTTCTTAGCAGTTTCCTATTGGTCATTTTATTGGGGCATTGGGCACCCCAGGATGAGACCACCATGTAATATATCCAAACATATAAATCTGGCTTTGGGTCAAGACAGCGTCTGAGCTCATGGATTCATAAATTGTTTCAAAACAATGTATAATTCTTCCATAACTTCCATTGCTAGGCTTAAATATGGAAATCTGCTACCATTATGGTTTTATTTCAATTTGTCATTTATTGATTGGTATATTTTAGATGTACATATTTTCAGGGTACAAGTAATAATTTGATACATTTATATAATCAAATTAGGATAATTGAAGTAGTCATGCTACCATTAGTTTTACACAGTCACATAACATATTCGATTCTGTTTCTGCTCCACATGTGAACTAAATTATAACAGAGTTTGGTGTTCACTATTTATACCTTTTCATGGATAAGGTTCTCAGAGTAGGCACACCACCCACTATAGTAGTTCTATTGATATTTGTAAGGGAAGCTGAATTGGTTGTATGTACCCTGTCTTGGCAACACCATTACCACTACTCTAATACCACCTGATCCATCAGAAAAGAAAAAAACTGAACAAATGTCTCCTTATTCTCTCATTACACCCTAGACTTCAGCTTCATTGCAAAACGAGGAGTTTATCTTTGTCCCCAGGGTGACACTCACCGCCCATACATGTGCATATCATAGTAAATTCTAGAGTATCATGTAGTTTTAAAAATCAAGTCCTCTTCAGCATGCCCAGTAGCCCACATAAATCACTCTTATGCCAGTATAGAGTGTAACCTATTAAATCATTTAATTCATTCACACATTAATGTTTCATCATACATTTCTTGAGCACCTACAATGAATGTATTTGAATCCTGATTTTCTGGACTAGTTATCTCACTTTTTTCAGTTTCTTAATCTATAAGGTAATAGCTACATCAAAGGGAATTATGAGGATTACAAGAGATAATGTAAAATGCTTAAAGTGGTAACAGAATGATAGTAAAAACTCAATAAATGTCGCTTATTACTATATAGTCATCATTATTATTCATTACTGTGTGTGAGGCAGTATTTTACGTGCTGAAGATAGAGTGATAAGCAAGAAAATCTTAGTCCCCTACTTTATGGAATTTAAAATGTAGCCCACAGGCACTGTACATTAAAGCCAATGACAAACTGCCTTACTTTCCCCCTGATTCTCATCTTCCACTGGCTTAAAACTAATAGCTTGATATTTACTTTGAAAACCTGAACCCTGAACTTCACCTCCAGGTTTTACCACTAGCACTGCCTGAGAGATTTTCAGGCTTCCTCTCTACCTATTTTCTTCTCTTATGCCCAACCTGAATCAACATAGTAGTTAACATATAGTGTTTTTAGAAGAGGAAATGGAAAACATGACTCTATAATAGGTGTATTAATGATATATTTACTTGGTATCCACAGAGTCTAGGGCCCTGCTATATGGTAATATTTATTTCTATTGCTGAAACTGAGGTCTTCCAGAGCTACATCAATACTTATTTGTGACAAGGTTTTATCAGGCCTTCTACCTCACCTGTGAAGGCCTGCCTATTAAAAAGCTGTTTTAAAAAAGTTCAAGTAATCCTATTTGGCCTTTACCAGAACTCTATATCTAGTACAGGAAAGTGAAGCTACCAAATAAGATGGAATTACAACAGAACAATTAGAAGAAGAAAAACACAACTTTAACAGAAAACATACCTCCATTTGAGACCTATTGGAGTCACTTCGAGAAAGACTCAGTCGCAGGCTCTTGTGTCGCCAAATGAGAATTTCCTTTGCCTGTTCTGCTGTTTCTGTTTCTCCTGGAAGGGTGTACCTGTTATATGCTGGAGCCTTATCAAAATACACAACATGGAGATGTCAGAATTAAAGTTCCAATGATATGAACATTTAAAAAAGTGAATAAATTCAATTTTTATACATAAGTAAATTTGATATAAACTGTTAATGTATGAAAGGTATTAGAGGTCTTCAAAATTTCAAAAATGTATAGATCTCCTTTTATCTTTTATATGTCTCTCTCTACTGGGCTAAGAAATAAGGCACATTTCTCAAGCCCAAATCACTCAGAATTTCTTCAGTTTAAAGACTTTAAGATGTAGCAATAAAATGAACTAGGTTTTAAGTAAACCGATATTTATTTCAGTTGCTTGTTGTGATACTTTTGAAACTACTGAAGTCCACCAAACACTCAAGAAATAAATAATACAAATCCCATACAAACACTTCTAGAAAAGGGAAGGAGAATACCTCCCAACTCATTGCATGAGGTTAGTTACCCTAACACCAAAACAATACATATTACAAGAAAAACAACTACAGACCAATATCCCTGATGAACATAGATAAAAAATCATAAACAGGTTTTTATCCAATTGAATCCAACAATGTATGAAAAGAGTAATTCTTCATGACTAAGTGGGATTAATCCCAGGAATGCAAGGTTGATTTAATATTTGAAAATCGATCAATATAATAAATATATTACCTAACCAAAAGTAAAAGAAAACATAATCAAAAAATGCTGGAAAAACAATTGGATAAAATTTAACACCCATTTCTTATAAAAAGTCTTGGCAACAAAGGAATAAAATACCTCCTGCTAACATTAAACATAATGGTGAAAGACTAAATGCTTTTCCTCAAAGGTAAGAAAAAAGACAAAGATGTACACTCTTACCATTTTCATACAACATTCCTCTAGAGAGGCTATCCAGTGCAGTAAGTCAAAAAAGTATGAAAAGCATGCAGAAGATAGTAAGGAATAAGTAAAACTGTCTCTATTTGCTATTTGCAGAGGACATCATCATTTATGTAGGAAATCTATCTAATCAAATAAAAAATATTCTATGAGAAATAATAAGGTATTTTAGCAAGATTATGTAATACAATATCAACATTTTAAAATCAGTGTTTTTTCTATATATCAGAAAGAAATAGGGAAATAAAATTCAAAAATAATACCATTTGCAATAGCAATGAAATTTTAAATACTTAGAAATGAATTTGACAAAATGTAGAAAAGACTTTTACACTAAAATTTTAAAAATTCTGAGATAAATTAAAGAACATATGAATAAATGGAGAGATATACCATGTTCATGATTCAAAAGATTCAGTATTACAGAGATATCAATTCTTCCCAAATTGATCTGTAGATTCAATACAATGACATCAAAATTTGAGTACGCTGAATGATGCCAGTTAAAATAGTGGCATAGGCAGCTCAAAGGGTATGTCCCTCCAAAGAACCATAGAAAAATCAAGCAAAAATTATCAGAATCAACATTGTAAAAGTTACAGAAAACAACTGAAGGATTAAAGCAACCAAGTGAATGTCAAATCAATAAAAAGACAACTTAAAATGGTAGTAAAGCTTTATGGCACTTTTATTTGCCCTTATTCCATGAAACTCCACATCTCTACAGTAATCTTGAAGATGGTAACCCACGTTCTCAGTGTGGGATACCAGTTCCTATTTCTAGAGGGAGCAGAGAAGACTTTATTCTCAAAGAATTATGTTCATCTATTCTAATTTGTCTGAGGGTTGCCTGAAAGCCTGTCACAAGGTAGTTGCCTTTGTTTTACCTAATTGAAAGTTTATACAGGGTGGATAAATGACTAGATGGAGGTCATTCCTCGAAAACATTGTAGCATATATTGGGGAATTCAGAAAGCCACAAGCATGACCAGGTAAGAATGCATGTGCAGAAATGGCCTAAGAAAACCCTGAGCTCTCACCTCTGGCTGATCTCCACACTTAGTTCAAGCATAAAGTGAAGGCTAAGGCAGATTAGTAAATTTGGCCTGAAAAGCATTTACAAAGTGTTCCAACCCAGAGCCAATCTTCAAAGACTAGAAGGTTTTCTTTTCTATTATCTTAATTTATTTTTATATTCTTCTGTCTTTTGTTATTCCACTCATGGCATTCATTGAAATCTGTCTAAACACTAGATGAATACAAACAAAAAGAACAGAGACTTCAGAGACTACATGTGGCAATGAATACCACTTTAAGAGTTATCACAAATTAAAAATAAATCTATAGCCCATAGCAAGCAAAAACAACAATAAACAATTCTGAGAAGGTGAGGGAAGAATCTTTTTTCCAAAATTACCACGTTATAATATTTGAAATTGTTAGGGTTTTAGAAAAAAATATGAAGCATACAAAGAAACAAGAATGTACAGACCATTCACAGAAAATATAATTAACAGAAATTGTACTTTGAGGAATCACAGACATTGGACTCACTAGACAAAGAGTTTAAATCAACTGTCTCAAATATACTCAAAGAGACAAAAGAAACTATGGGCAAAGAACTAAAAGAAAACAAGAGAACAATATATGAACAGATAGAGAATATTGAAAGAGATGGAAATTATAAAAAAATAAAACAGAAGTTCTGGAGCTGAAAAGTACAGTAATGAAAATAAAATTCACCAAAGATTTTCAACAGCAGATTTGAGCACGTAGTAAAACAAATCAGCAAACTTGAAAAGAGATCAATTAAAATTAATCTGAGGGAATAAAATAAAATATAATAAAAATTAACAGAGCTAAGATATCTGTAGGACAATATCAAGCATACCAACATATGCATAATGATAGTCTCACAATGATAAGAGAAAGAGAAAGGAGATGAAAAAATATTTGGAGAAATAATGGCCAAAAATTCCAAATTTTATAGAAGACACAAATCTATACATCTAAGAAGCTCAATGAACTCTAAGAAAGATAAACAAAAAGAGATCCACATTGAAATACACTATAATCACATTGTCAGAAGCCAAGAATGAAGAGCAAATCCTGAAAGCAGCAAGGGAGAAGTGATTCATCATGTACAATTGATCCTCAAAAACAGCAACAGCTGATTGATTTCTCATCAGAAACCATGGAAGCCAGAGGCAGTGGGATGGCATATTTAAACTGCTGAGGGAAAACCACCATTAAGCAAAAATTCTATATCCAAAAAACCATCCTTCAAAAATTAAGTAAAAATGAAGACATTCTCAGATAAATAAAACCCAGGGAATTTACAACTAGTAGACCTGCCCTACAAGAAACGCTAAACAGATCCCTTCAGGCTGAAAAAAAAATTAAAGAGTAACTTAAAGCCATAAAAAAATAAAGAATTTCAGAATTCAAATAAATGTAATTACATAGGTCAATATAAAAGCAAGAATTATACTTTTGGATTGCAACACCTCTTTCTGTTTCCCATATGATTTAAAAGACAAATGCATAAAACAATAATTATGAATCAATGTTAATGCATGCATGGTATAATGTACATGTATAAATATGTAATGTCTGACAATAAGAACCTAAAGAGGAGGAGATGTATAGGAGAACACATTTTGTGTACAATTTAAGCTAAAATGTTATCAATGCAAATTAGACTGCTATAAATTTAGTATGCGAGAGGTAAGTCCCATTTAATCGCTAGACAAATATCTTTAAATTTTTCAGAAAAGAAATAACAAAATAAAATTGGTACACTACAAATAAAAGAAACAGAAAAGAAGGTGTTAATGGAGGAAATGAATTACAGAAAAGGTATAAGAATTATAAAAAAAATAGTAAAATGGAAGAAGTCCTTTCTTATCAGTAATACACAAATCTATAAATGCAATTTGCCACATAAATAAAAGCAAGAGCAAAGACCATTCGATTTTCTCAATAGATGCAGAAAAAGCATTTGACAAAGTCCAGCACACTTTTATGATAAAAACTCTTTTAAAAAATAGGCATAAATGGATCATACCTTAAAATTATCAAGTCCATTTATGATAAACCCATGACGAATATAATACTGAATGGGGAAAAATTGAAAACATTCCCACTTAGAACCAGAACCAAACGAGGTTGCCCACTATCTCCACTTCTATTCAACATAGTGCTGAAAGTCCTTGCTAGAGCAATTAGAAAAGAGAGGGGAATTAAGGGGGTCCAAATGGGGGCAGAAGAGATAAAACTCTCGCTCTTTGCCGATGATATGATATTATACCTAGAAAATCCCAAGGATTCAACCAAGAGACTCCTAGAATTGATAAATGAATTCAGTAAAGTCTCAGGATACAAAATCAATACACAAAAATCAGAGACATTCATATATGTCAATAATTGTCAAGCCTAAATTCAAATAAAAAATGCAATACCTTTTACAATAGCCTCAAAGAAAACTAAATATCTAGAACTATCTTTAATGAAAGACATGAGAGACATATACAAGGAAAACTATGAAACACTAAGAAAAGAAATTGTAGAAGATGTAAACAGATGGAAAAACCTACCTTGCTCATGGATTGGTAGAATCAATATCGTTAAAATGTCCATAGTACCTAACGTGATCTACGGAATTAATGCAATCTCTATCAAAGTACCATCACCATTCTTTACAATTCCAGAAAAAACAATACACTTTGTATGGAAGCAGAGAAGACCTCGTACAGCCAAAGCAATCTTAAGTAAAAAAAACAAACTGGGAGGTATCAGTCTACCAGACTTCAAGCTGTACCACATGGTTATAGTAACTAAATCAGCATGGTACTGGCACAAGAACAGAGACATAGACCTTTGGAGCAGGACTGAGAATGCACAGAGGAAACCATCTGCATATGGTAATCTAATCTTTGACAAAGCAGACAAAATATACACTGGGGAAAAGAATCTCTTTTCAATAAATAGTGCTGGGAAAACTGTATAGCTACATGCAGAAGAATGAAACTGGAACCCCACCTCTCACCTCTCACAAAAATCAATTCAAGATGGATAACAGACTTAAACCTAAGGCATGAAATCTTAAGAATTCTAGAAGAAGATGTTGGGAAGACCCTTTCAGATATCGGCCTAGGCAAATAATTTTTGAAGAAGACCCCAAAGCAATCAATGCAGCAACAAAAACAAATAAATGGGATCTGATCAAATTAAAAAGCTTTTACACAGCCAAGGAAACTATTATTAGAGTGAATAGACAGCCTACAGAATGAGAGAAAATATTTGCTCTCCACACATCCGATAAAGGGCGGATAACAAGAATCTATCTAGAACTTAAAAAAAAATGAAAAAGAAAAAATCAAACAATCCCATAAATAAATGGGCAAAGGAAATGAACAGAATATTCTCAAAAGATGACAGAATAATGGCTAGCAAGCATAAAAGTTACTCAACATCTCTAATAATTAGAGAAATGCAAATCAAAGCCACAATGAGATATCACCTAACCCCAGTGATATTGGCCTCTATCAAAAAATCCCTAAACAACAAATGCTAGCGAGGATGTGGAGAGACAGGAACACTGTTACACTGGTGGTGGGACTGCAAATTTGTGCAACTTCTGCGGAAAAGAATTTGGAGATACCTCAAAGAGCTAAAAATAGAAATACCTTTCGATCCAGCACTAGCACTATCAGACATCTACCCAAAAGAGCAAAAGAGACTCTATAATAAAGTCATCTGCACCCAAACGTTTATGGAAGCAAAATTCACTATTGCAAGGATGTGGAAACAACCCAAA
The DNA here is from genome assembly GCF_000956105.1 of Propithecus coquereli. Classification (NCBI taxonomy): domain Eukaryota; kingdom Metazoa; phylum Chordata; class Mammalia; order Primates; family Indriidae; genus Propithecus; species Propithecus coquereli. The sequence goes on from NW_012154840.1 coordinate 324,869, forward strand.
TGCCCATCAATTCATGAGTGGATTATTAAAATTTGGTATATGTATACAATGGAATATTACTCAATTATTAGAAACAACAGTGATCTAGCTAGCACCTCTTATGTTTTCTTGGATTGAACTTGAGCCCATTATGCGAAGTGAGGTATTACAAGATCGGAAGAATGGGCTCCACTTGTACTCACCATCAAATTGGTACTAATTGATGAACACTAGGGTGCTCACAGGGCAGTAATATTCTCCAGGGATTAGGGAGATGGGGGTGGTAAACCCACAACTAAAGGACACGGGGAGCATTGTAGAGGGGAAGGGCATGCCTCTAACCCTCGCTTGGGTGAGGCAAAGACATAAAATGTAAACATAATGTTTGTACCCTCATAATACCCTGAAATAAAAAAAAAATAACAACATAAATCAATCATTTGAAAATAATAAAAGTCAATCAAACTAAAAAAAAAAATCATGGTACCTTCAGTTAGTTTGAAGTATAAGTCACCAGAAAGAATTGTCTATTCATCTAGAAAAGAAACTGTAAAGATGTCAAAGGACCTATTTTCCCTCACTTGGGTGATTTTTTCCTGTTTTTTCCTCCAGATTCTGTTATTTTCCTCTCACATATAATTTAAGTTTAGAAAACAAAATTATACATAATTATTTTTAAAAGGTCTGACAATGCAAAGTGTAGACATACTTCTTCATAACACTTTGAACGTTACAATTACTTCATACTCTAATGTAAGAAGTATTATTTATAAATAGGAATGTTAGGAAACAAACATATTGCATTGTTATACCACTTTAAAGAAATAATTTGGATTACGTATGAATCAGCATTAAAAGAATAATATTCATTTATTATTACTATATATTTATTATTGTAATTATGTGCCAGATTTCCTCTCCAGAGCTAAAAGCAATTTTCAAATCAATTGAGCTCTATTCTCTAAGCCTCTTCATCACACAATAATTCCGTTATCCAGCACACTACCAAATAAAATATTTTTCACATTTATGTTAATTGGCACTTCCATTACATTTATTTGTACCTAGGGTTATAAAATTCACAAAGGTAAAATTGTCTTAATAGCAATGACTTAAAGCTACAAGTTTAAATCAATCTGTTTCTAGCATGAAAGTAAAATTTTAATTTCAAAATGTGATTGCACCTACTAACATGAAGAGGAGAATATTTTTTCTGTGAAGAAATAATGATAGAATACTGGTATGCTTAAATATTTACAGATTTTTGAATTATCAAAGAAATATTATCTATTGTTTTTTCCTAGACTTATTAGGTATATTTTACCACAGTCTAAATCTATAAAACTTTGGAATTTGGCAGCTCTCTAGCAACAAGATACTTTTATAACTAAAACATGCAATTTTTGTAATATGCTAAATAGAATAGAGTTTACCATAGAAAACCAAATACTTAAGAGGTGCTGTCAACTTTCAGGACCCTTGCACATCATGTAATGCAATGCACTAGCTGTTAAATAGAAATTTTTTAAAGTACTTTCCTACGAGTAAGAAGTCTGAATGTGACTTAAACATTGACTTAACATTTCATATACCCTTCCAATATTACTGTGACATATGTACGGGACAAGTTTCATTTGGATCCATAAAAAGAATACTAACTAGGTTTATTCCATTTGTGTGATTAATAAAGTGATACATACTGAAAAAAATCTTACCACTCTCCTGATTTTATAAAGGTTTGTGGTCAATATTTCTTGAATATTATCCATAAGATCTTGATTCAGAGATGCTGGGGGTGGTATTAACATAGTTGTTTCATGGCTGCGGCTGCAAAGAAAATATTTGACTTCCTATAAGGAATGTTCAATACATAAATATTGAACATTTGTTCAATACATAAATATACGAATTCTATAAATACATTCATGAAAGGTAAAATACAAATAAAGAGATACATTCTAAAGGTGCTTTTAAAAGCTAACTGAGGGTGGGGTGGAGGGTGAGGAGTGAAGAAAGACACATTGAAAAGCAGAAAGCTGACCTTTAAGGGTAATAAATCTATATATTCAGGGAATATTTACTTTAAAACCCATTCACCTGAATA
>NW_012154840.1:328476-330760 GCF_000956105.1 Propithecus coquereli
CCTCGGCCTCCCAGAGTGCTAGGATTACAGGCGTGAGCCACCACGCCCGGCCCTACAATTAACTTTTGATGTATGCATCTCCAAAATTTTCTATACACAGATACAGATACAGGAATATACATTATATTCTCTATAAAAAATGGTCATGCTATACTTTCTACTTTTCAAACTTTTTATTCCATTCAACAATGTATCCCAATATAATTTTAAATCAAAATATACTGCATATATTTGCATCACTTTAAGGGCTGTACAGTGTTCTAACCAATCACTATCAGCTAAGAGCTAGATTTTTAGGCCTCAACTCCTGTAAGTTGAATACAGAAATGAGCTACCCATTGGTGAAGTGTATTCCTGTCCAATCAAGCACTGACTGATTGAGAAAGATATATCCAATGATAAGTTACTGTAGTTTTTTCTTTTGTTCTGGGCTAAATATGCAACTACAATTACTTTATACCAGTTAAAATAAATTACACTTGAAGAATTTTCTAAATTCCATAACATTTTATCAAAAGAAACCCCCTCCCAAAAATCTCATGATGTAGTAAAACACGAAATTCCTACTCGAACACCATACATATTAAATAATTATTTATAATAATATTCTTTTCTTCCTTTATTACTTTTCCCTTTTTATGTTTTCCCTTTTCAAGATCTCTCTACTCTCTCTTAACAATTTCCTATGGGTCTACAGCCAGGAAACCCTCAACTTATATTTTTTTCCTCTCTTGATTCTCTGCATCAAAAACAAACTAAAGAACTTTTAACACTCAATTTATTACGTAGTCAACAAAAGCCAGTGATAAATTATTTTACTTAACATGAGTCTTTAAATTAAATAAAAATACAAACATACACTTCCTGGGAGATAGATAGCCTTTTTTAAAACTTTCGGAAACTAAAAGTTTCATAGAACTTATTTCATTAAGCTCTATTAGCTGCTCCACACTAAACAAAGCAGCCTGTAGTACTCAAACGTTAACCACCTCAATTTTATCTTACTTTTTAATATTTCTCCAAAAGGTAATGCAAGGAAACGAAAACTGTGCTTAAAAGCTGTGATCCTCAACTCCCTGGCCACTGCCCAGTACTGGTCCATGGCCTGCTAGGAATCAGGCTGCTCATCACCACCTGAACTCCGCCTCCCTCCGCCCTTCCCCTCCCCATAGAACCCCCGGACACCCACCCCACCTCCACCCTGACCACGGAAACAATTGTCTTCCATGAAACTTAGGAACATGGTGGCACAGCAGCAGGTGAGCGGCAGGCAAGGGAGGGAAGCTTCATCTGTATTTATAGCCGATCCCCATTGCTTGCATCACTAAGTGAGCTCTGACTCCCTTCCCCATCCCAACTCCCTGTAGAAAAATTGTCTTCCATGAAACCCATCCCTGGTGCCAAAAACGTTGGGTACTGCTTCTTTAAAGTGAAGGCACTTTTAAAGAATTCTGTAACTTTTCTGTGATATCTAGTTAGACAGATTAAAACACACACACACACTTACTGCAAAGATGTACTAGATGGTCTGTGTATTAACTGGCCTGCCTCTGCAAGCTCAATGGCATGTTTTCTCTCAAGCTTTTCATAAAGAAGCACAATGCTTGATTTGGGATGGTCGTATTCTCTGAGCAAAATCTTCTGCAGATATCTGCTGTTGAAATATTCCAATCTGTCCGAGAAACAAATAAAATAAAACTTCCAGGAATGTACTGCCATTGTTTTGAGGACTTTTACACTCTAGTCAGAAGGTCTCAGACTTGGTTTACCCATTGTCTATTCCAAATTTACTTCATTTAAATGGAAAACGTAATCTATGGTGGAGAGAGAAAAAACTCACAATAAATTCTAATTTAATTTCAAATATGTGCTTATAAAGAGATTAAATCTTTAGATTTATCCCACTGGAGTGAACCAGGCCAAGAAAAAGCAGATCATGAAGAAAAAACCCGTGCATCAAAGACAGAAATACTGGCCAAGCAGGGTCAACATTTCAGAGAAAGTCATGAAAGAAGAGGGCACTTAATATGGTTTTGTCAAAGGATGGAAAAAAGTATGTCTTTGTTAAAGGTTTGCTTAAGGAATCTGAATGTAAACTTACAGAGTAAGTTCAGAAAATAAAAGAAAAATCATGTTACTTCACAGCTTCACAAGACCTGATTGAAAATGTTAAACTAAATATAGATTTATGGCCCAATATTCATAATTCTTTTTTAAAACATGCATTATAATCTGAAAGACTTTATTGAGGTTTACTTTTTTGGTAACTTTTTACATATTAAAA
>NW_012154840.1:333265-334350 GCF_000956105.1 Propithecus coquereli
TTTAGAAATATACTTGTATATATAGATCAGTAGGTATGTAAGCAAAAATATTTCAGAGGACAATTCTATTTGTGAGTGCTAAAGATTTTATAATCCATACCACTGCATATCAAAGAAGTGTATATATAGTGCTGATTATACATTCTCCAAAATAACATTAATAAAGTTATAGATGGAATATATGTTAAGATTTAACTTAAATCACTCATGTATTGTGTTGAAAAATAGCAAATAAGTTAACTATGATGACTGAAGCCAGGCATTGGAGTTATGCTGTTTCATTCTGGGATTTCAAATGGCCTTTGGGATTTTTTCTAAGTATGCTACCATGCATTCATAATCGAATTTACTCTACATACTACCTTACAATATTTTAATGATAATTATGCAATTATGCTTCATTCTTCATTCAAATTCTGAAAGATATTATTATTATTATTGTTAAAGGCATATAAATCCTAAAGATTTAATGTATTTATTATCCTAATATTAATGCCAGATTTATATTATTAAATCAATGGGAAAGTTAAGTAATTATATGGTCATTTCAGACAATGATGAGAGCCAATCTGTGTAATTCAGAAAAAAGAAACTTTACATTTAGGGTCCTGAATTAATTAGATTTGATATATATACTTCTCAAATACATCAAATTTATATTGAGCCTTCTATTGTGTTTTAACTGATAGATCTGCAGGATAAATTAAAAAAATGAATCATTATATCTTTCCTAAATACATCTAAAGTCTAATCTACTCAAGGATTTAGAGCAGACAGTATACAATCATTATTCACGTATCTTTCCTTCTCTATAGCTAGTCCCACCCCAGCCCATTGCAGAAGATCAGCTGAGACAATTTATCGCAGAAAATATTTCAGTAGTTCTGGTGCAGTTCACTTTCAAAAAGCAAGTGAAAAACACAACAATAAAAAATTTTCTATCCTAATTAAAAATCACGTAACCTAGACATCTGTACACCCATAACTTGCTGAAATAAAAAAAAAATCTCTTAAAAGAAAAAAATATTTTGTAATATATTTAGATATCCTGTTCCAGATCTTATTTGCTAACTTATGCTTGAAAA
>NW_012154840.1:338075-339499 GCF_000956105.1 Propithecus coquereli
ATTTAATAAAAATGCATACATTAAAATATCAGAGAGTTATGTGTTATTCAGAGAATTACAGTACACTGATATGATAGAGAATGAGTGGTGAGGGGAGAACTCTCTGAGGAGATGAAATTTAAGCTAAGTCTTAAATGACAAGAAAATACTGGGCATGAAAGGATCAACTAGACAAGCATTCCAGGCATAGGGAGCATTATGAAAGATAGAAATATGCTGAATTTCACTTGTTGAAGAAACAGACAGAAGGACAATATGGCTGTGGTATATTAAATTACAGGGAGACTAGTATGAGATGAGGTAATAAAGCTTAGCAGGAGCCAGTTCATGAGGGCTTTGTAAGCCAAGGTAAAAAGTTTGGATATTTTTAAGTGTCAAGATATTAGAAGGTTTACTTAGGATAGTAATGTAATCTGATGTAAAATCCCTTTCTCTGGAACTGTGCATAATATTCCCAAGAGAAAGGGATAGTCCAAGAATTTTATGGCACACTGTTTCAGTTTCAGAGTCTCGATTTGGTGTCAGTTATGTCTTTCATGGTAAGAAAAAGAAAAGGAATAATCTTTGCTTTTGCTTTTATCTGTCATCTTTTTAATGGTATACTGGTGAATAAAGGTCAACTATCCCCAACAGAAACATATAGAAAGAGAAACAGAATCATTTTGTTTCTTTCTTCTACACTTGTGCACAGGTATATTTTTGGCAAATCTTTACTTGTCTTTCCAGTAATATTGTCCCCAGTGTCCTGATATATCTTCTATCCCAGCCAGCAAATGATCAAAGAACTGAAACAGAACAAAACATGTATCTAAATATATAGCATATACGAGGAACTTGGTCAATTACTACCAAATAAAAGGATCCATCAAAAGCATCTTCAAAATTGTTGATTTCATCTGACTTGCTTATTTCAAAATCCTAAACTCTTTTCAGGATAAACATTAAAAGAAGCATCCATACTAGTATGCAAAAATGTTTGCAGTATCTCTGGTATGAGCATTATAAAAGCTCTATTTGAAATTGAAAATGTACACATCAATCAGTATCATATGACAGATTCATTTGTCTACCAAAGATCTGGGCTTGGTGTCATGGAGGAAACAAAACAAGTAAATGGCATGGTCTCTGCCTGTTGAAAGACTTGGAACCAAATTGGAGAGGCAAGACCTAAAGAAGTGGATAGAGACCAGGTTCAAACTTGGCATGTGTATATGTATAAATGCAACAAGAAAAGGAAAATTTAGGAAAGAAGTAGAAAAAGATGAAGTTAGAGAAGGCTTATATTAAAATGTGCATTGCGAGGACGGTCCTGATGAAATGCGGGTACATATGGCAAAAAGAAGTCATTTTATGTAATGTGAACAACGTGAGTAAAATGTGAGGGAGAAAATAAGCCACTTTTATAAGAGATTTATAAAAAGGAA
>NW_012154840.1:341519-347880 GCF_000956105.1 Propithecus coquereli
AACTACCTCAAGCATATCATTTTGGTCTTTATTATTCAGTGTACATCAAAACAGAATTATACTCCTGTTGGTATGTTACCTTAAATTTTTCTAAAGGGGGAAAATAAAAGAAGCAAACATTCTATATTAATAACCATTCATTAAGTTGTGCCACAGTATTCACTGAGCATGAATTATGTGCCATAGTCTATATTAGGCACTGGGGTTACAACAGGGACCTGAAGATGAATGGGTCCACAGCCTTACGGAGCTTACAATGTAGTGGAATGTCTCAGGGAGGGAGCCATTAGTCAAATAATTGCACTAATAAACAAATATAAACTGAGATTAATGTTCAGAAGGAAATGAAGCAATTTTTATGACAAAGTAATACATTTAAATTGAAGGTTAAGGAAAGTTTTCTCTAAGGAAATGATACCTGAGCTAATATCTAAGGATGAGTGACATTAACTACACGAAGAGGAATGAAGCATTCTAGGCTGAGGGAATAGCATCGGTAATACCCTATGGTAGGAGAAGACATGGCACATTAGAGAAATTGAAATCCCCGTGTGGCTGGTGTGTAGAGTGCAAGGGGCTCATATTATTAATAGGAGTGGAGAGATAGGCTGGTTAGACCATGCGAAGCTTTTCAGGCCATGTTAATTTTTTTTTCTACATTTTTACTAAGACTAATGGGAAATCATTGAAATGGTTTGACCAGATTTGTTTTTAAAAGATCATTCTAGCTACAGTGTGAACAAAAATGTTGAAAATAATCCATGATGAATATGAGGAGAATATTTAGGAGTATTCCAGGTAAGAGATGGTGATATCTTAGACTATGGTAATGGTAGAGGAGTTATAGAAAAATGGACTTAGTGACCAAATTGACATGGAAATGGAGGTATAAAGGATGTGATAGAGATGGAGGTATAAAGGATGATACTAATATTTTATACTTAAGCAAAAGGGTAGAGACTAGTAAAACTAAATCAGATGAAGAATACTAAGAGTAGGAACCAGTTTGGCAAGGAAAATCAAAAGTTCAATTTTAAACATAAAAACGTTAAGATACCTGTGGTATATACAAGTGAGAATGTCAAAGAAATAATTAACCACATATTCCAGGAATCAGAGGAGCTATTTGGACTGGAGATATACATATTTATGTCATATGTGTATAGTCAGTAAATGAAGCCATTTATAGGCATGGCTGAGATTATCAGGGAAAGAGGAAAGACTGAGAAGAAGAAAGGGCCTAGAGCGAAACCTTAAGGAACTCCAGCGTTGTAGGAACTCCAGTGAGGAACTTTAGTGACATAACAGTGAGAAAAAAACCTGCAAAAGGGACAAAAAAAGAGGAACCAGAGAGGTAAGAGGAAAATAATAAAGTGAGTTGTCACAGACCACAAAAAGGAGAGAATATTTCAAGAAGGTAGAAGATTACTCATGTGAAAAGCTGCTAAAAGCTCATGTGAAATGAGGATGGAAAACACCCATTGGTAACCTTAATAAAATAATTGGCAGAAACAAAGGTTAAGAGAGAATATATTTTAGTTTAGTTGTGTTTTGTTTTAAATAAGAGTGATATGAGCCTGTTTAAATCTGATGGAAGGATTAAGCTGAGAAAAAGAATGTGAATACCCATGGTCAAAAAAGAAATGATTGATAACGCAATATGAGAAAGTTATAGTATAGCTTGACATAGAAGATTCAACCCCTGTTGCAAGAGGGAAAAAGAGGATGTGAGCAGATGCAGATAGGTTGGGAAGTTCAAGGAAGTACCATGGATGACTACTCTAACCCAAGTTGCTCTTTGGAGATTTCCTTTTTCTTAGATTATAGGAGTTTTAGAGTTGAGTGAAATATGAGTTGATAAGGTAGTTTTAACTATTCTGAACCCTCCCAAAGGACGTTTAAAACTATTGGGGGGGGCATTTCTGAGTTATCACAATGGCACTTACTACTGGCATTTGGTGGGTAGGGGGTCAGGGATGCTAAACAATAACAAATTCTCCTTTCCAAAAATCTAATAGTTACCCCCAGTAAGAAGCCCTTTGCTATGGTTTGATTGCCCCCTCCAAAACACACGTTAAAATTTAATTGCCATTGCAATGGTATTAGGAAGTGGGACAATTAAGAGGTGATGGTCTGCCTCATGAATGGGTTGATGTCATTATCGTGAAAGTGAGTTCATTATCACAAGGTGAGTTGTTATAAAAGTGAGTTCAAAGCTCTCTATCTCTCACTCTCACCCTCAGCTGCCCTTTTATCTTCCCCAAAGAGATGGCCCAGCCCTAAGGCCCTCACCAGATGCTAGTGTCATGATTTTAGACTTCTCTGCCTCCAGAACTACAGCCAATTAAACTCCTATTGTTTATAAATTATATGGTCTTAAGTATTCTGTTATAGCTACACAAAACACAATAAGACACCCCTCATTTTGAGGATAAGAAAAGCAAAAACAAGATACTTTCTAATGTTAATACAGAAAGTTTTACAGATCTATGACTCAAGTTCAGATTGTCTAATTCTAAATCCATGCACTTCTACTATAACATCAATTCAAGAATGAAAGATGATATTTGAAGTTCAAAAAAGTGTTCCTAAAGTAGTCAGAGGTCAAAATGATTAAAATAAAAAATCTTAACATATGCAGAATTCTTAAGGTTTTGATTGGTGTCTGGGGATGGGAGAGGCTAACACTTTAAATTGTCTTTTCAGATTTTTATCCTGAGAGGCCCCTTTAGTATGTATAAGGGTGAAAGGAAAGCTTCCTCTTTCCCCTCAGAAGGTTTGCTGAAAAATCAACATACAAAAGGCAGATTAATTAGACAAAAGGCATAAAAATTTATTTGTTCATAGTTTTACATGATGTGGGAGCCTTTAGAATGAAGACCCACGCCACAATAAGGTGCAGAAGCTTATTTATGGTCTTGAGGTTACAGAAAGAATGGGGGCTTGGATCCTGGTAAAACAGGTTATTGGAGTAGGGAAAAGAGGAATTCTGTTGAGTAATTCATTGATTACTAGGGATAATTCAATGGGCTTGAGGAATATATGATGGTCTGTTGGGTCCACAGAGCAGACAATGGTTTGTGACAAAATTCTGTCCAGGTTTGTTGACAGACTTTAGTCTTCCTTTGTGCAATATGAGTTTAGTTAATGAAAGCTAAGAGAAAGGACCAGAGGTAATTGTTTCTCTTCTTTGGTAGGTCTGAACTTTAGGCAGATAAGGGAACTTCAGAGAAAAGTTCATCTTATGCTTTGGGCAAGATGATTGGAGAGGGGAAAGTCAGAGAGATCTTGTGGCTTCTTTTTCAGTTCAGCATGGACAAAAGGCCATATTTTGGAGTATTGATTTCTGAGCTCCAACATATATTTTTAAATGTGGTTATCCCATTGTGTGATCATCTATAAAAATGAACATATTGCCAAAGCTACTACTAATAATAATAGGAAAGTCGAAAGTGTCAGCAGTCTTATGTTTAACATTTTATAATCATTATACTGACTAGTTCATAAGCTTATAAAAGACAAAATCAGTGTTTACTCTGTCTATTACTACATTTCAATCACTCTGCATGCTACCAAGCTATTAGTAGTTGCTCAATAAATAGTCATTTAATACATCAACATTAAGTAACATGAATGATAAAGTGAAATAACAGATGTGAAAGCACTGTGCACAGTGTCACACAATTGTATAGTCTAGGTAAAACTGAAACTTATACTATGAAAAGTACTAATTGACCACTAATTCTAAAAAAGATTGATTATTAACCTTCTAATTGGGCCTCTATATCACAATTGCAAAGGCTAATTTGAAGCACACTTATAAGAACAAAAGAAAGGTAAAAAAGTTTTCACGAACAGCTCCTATCTACTAAATGACTGCTATTTCTACCAGACCTGATCCACAGACTCTTCCCTCGGGCAGATACTCTCAATTCAAAGCGAGGAGAAGGATAGGGGTTATGAATTCTATATATCACATAATTCGCTGTTAAAGAAATTTTACTGCCATTGTATGTCATTTTGAGAGTCCCAATCTAAATAATTTATATTGATTGTTAAATCCTTAATTAAACATATGAACTGACTACTTAGTCTAAATTCACTTAATACCTGATTTTAGGGATATATCAGTGCCTTAAGGTAGAAATATAGTAAGTAGAACACCAGTTTTGTAGACCTGGAATGCATACTTAACAATACCATTTAAATGAACTAACAGCAAGGATGAGTAATGTTTGCTCCTTCATCTTCTGTAGACAGAGAGAGGAGGAAGCAAGAATGCAACTAAAAGAGAAAAGAAACGGAGAAGGAAAATGGAGAGTTAGAAATTGCCCAAAATATTGTTTTGTTTTGAGTTTTTAAATCAAAGTATATTTGAATTAAAAGTAAGAGAAGGAGTTGAGATTTGCCTTAAAACTTACATGTGGGAACAAGGACTTTAAGGAAGAAATCTATTAACTTAGGTCAAAAACCTGAGCTGGAATTGGGAAAATGGCTGCAAATAGACAACAAAACCTATTGCTTTCAAATGAGCTTCCGCATTACTAAGCCATTTTAAAACATTTTGAAAATGTTTCCTTATAAAGTTGTTATTTTCTCTTTATTTCAGAAAGGAGGAAAGAAGCATGTAATAATTTCCATTAATGTGAAGGCTGAAACTGAAAAGAAACTAAAGGTGTCCTAGTGAGTCATCAGCTCTTCAGGTCTTTTAAATGACAGAAATATCTTACTGTGCTTCTGGTTACTTTAACACAGCAAAAGAACATGTCACCCCAAGAGCTTCCTTTCCAATTTAAAACTATGCAATTTTTTTGTAAATGCATTTGAATTGCCCAGTCAGGGGATCATCCTATTCACATGGTTTCCATAAGTAATTTTGTATAATTCTTGCATTTTAGGCGACATTTGAGTTGGGAGATTTCACTAAATTCATTCTGACATTTGAAAAATTATTATACAGTGCTTTAATGGGATAGAATCACATCCTTATAACCATGCTTATCATGGGCAAAAAGCTTTCCAGTGCGCTCTGCCTAATGACCTGGTCTTTTAAAATTCTGACTCCATATTTGCATTTTTGAACTCATCCACACTACTTTTCTTTTTTTTTCTTTTATTTCAGCATATTATGGGGGTACATATGTTTAGGTTACGTATGTTGCCCAAGTCCGTGTTTCAAATATGTCCATCCTTCGGGTGGTGCACATTGCACTCCTTGTGCACACTACTTTTCATTTTCACTTACCTTAATTCATCCCCCTCAGTCTACTGGGGATAGATCAAAGTTAATGCTTCTAAACACAAATATGTCAAACAAACACAACTGAGTGACATCTCCTCATACATCCCACTTTATGTATTTGGTACTATTATATTCTGTCCATTTGAAGATATAAAGTGGAGTCCAGAGACAAAATTTTACTTAATATGGTCAAATCTCTGTAGTAAGTAGCATATCTGGTTAAATGAAGTATTCATGAAAGCAAGGCCATGGTTTAAATATAGATATATGCGTATATATTAATATACATGTATCACACAAATAAACATACACACATATATATTTCTAGCTCTACTATATGATAATTTAGTAAAATCTCATAATTTCTGTTCCTATTCTATATTAATCATATAAACATTTATTTCTTTATTTCACAGAGTTCATTGTACATTTCATTGAAACCAGGTACTGTGTGAGACACTGAATATATAGTGGTGAATAAGCCATATATATGGCCTGCATTGATAGAACTTACAGCCTAGTAGTGAAGACAGACATCACACAAGTGGAGAAGAAAGTAAGTAAATAATATATGATAGATAGATAAAGTGATACATTCTATGAAGAAAAACAACCCATGGTGAAGCAATACAGAAGAACAAGTGGATAGAAATTCACTCACATAGAGTGGCTTGTGAAAGTTTCTATGAAGATGTTATATATCAACTGAGACTTAGAGGATAATAGGAAGCCACAAGTTCAAGAAACTAAGAGAGTATATTATAGGGGGAGAAATAACATGTTTAAAATCCTCAAGATAAGAAAAAGTTTGTCATGTTTGAGAAAATGAATGAAGGCTGTAAATCACAATAGACGAGAAGAAGAGTGGTCCAAAGTCATGAGGATTCAAAGGTAGACATAAGCTATATTGGTTCCAGCTTGTAGCCATGCTAAGGTTTTTGAATGTATTACAAATTTAAAAAGAAGCAATAGAAGGCCGGGCGCGGTGGCTCACACCTGTAATCCTAGCACTCTGGGAGGCCGAGGCAGGTGGATCGCTCAAGGTCAGGAGTTCGAGACCAGCCTGAGCAAGAGTGAGACCCCGTCTCTAATAAAAAATAGAAAGAAATTATCTGGACA
>NW_012154840.1:348625-350377 GCF_000956105.1 Propithecus coquereli
TTTATAAAGGTAAAAATTAATTTATATGTTATTTATGTGTATGTGTCTATGTATGTAATGTGTGATTTCAAAAATTATTTTTTCAAAGATAAGAGAGAATGGTTAATGATACATTCAGAATATTGGTTATATATGAGGGGGAAAAGCAGAGAAATAGGATAGCAACATATTACATAGGATATTGTTAATTTTCTATTTCAAAGGTTGAGTGGTTGGTTTGCAGTTGTTAAAATTACAAGTGATGTCAGCAAGATGGAGGAATAAAAAGGCTAAGCGTTTGTTCTCCCACAGAAACATCAATTTAACAATGACACAAGGACCAAAAACTTTTATGAGAAGTCCACAACCCAGATAAGAAGTTACAGTACTCCAAACAAGCACAAAACCAAGAACAGCCACATTGAAAAGGGTAAGAAAAGCAACTTTATTTTACTTGTGTCAGCCCCTGCCCCAAGCTGGCACAGCTCAGCAACAAGAAAGTTCGTGTTGGCCTGTGACTTCTTCTTTGTGGGGAAAGAGAGAATTTAGTGTGCTTTCAATGTCCCTGGCCTTTCAATGTACTGCCCAAAGAGCCAGTTTCTATCTCATCTTACACAGAGTGCTAATGAAACCAGCATAGCTTGGACACCTGGGGGGAGCTAAAAACAAAGGAAAAGGGGAACATGGCTTACTGTGGCCAGCATGGTTCTCTGGAATTAAGACAATGTGATGAACCTGAGATTTCTCCCTAAGGAGGGAGGAAGATGAATGAAGTATGCCAACAATGTCCCCAGACTTTCAGTGTACTGCCTGAGGGGCCCGATTCTGTCTCACCTCAGTCAGAGTCTTAACAGAAGCTGATAGTTTTGTGAGGTCAGTTAAGATCACAGGAGAATATTCAGGTGATCTGAAGCACCCAGCAAAATTCACCAAAATTGGGAGAAATTGCAGAACTCAAAGCTTCTCTATAGGGAAGGAGCAAGAGAAGTGGAGTATGTCTCCAGCATCTCAGCCTGTGGTACAGAAATCAGACACAAGAGGGAACAAGGGATTATAGGCTCCTGGGGAAAAAAAAAGAAGGAAAGAAACCAGTTAACTCTCATTTAATTAGCAATCTCCACACACAAGTCCTAAGAAGATATATTAGTAGAAAAGGTTGAAGAGGCTCTTACAAACTGTAGCCAGGCAGATTGGCAAAAGTCTTTTCCTCTTAAAAGCTAGTCTGTAGAGACTGGGAGAGATTTTTTTGTCTTCAAATGCACAGACATGAACAAAAAGCTACAAGAAACATGAAAAATGGCTTTTATCAAAAAGTCCCAAAACAACAGATGCTAGCACATATGTGGAGAGAAAGGACCACTTGTACATTGTCGGTGGGACTGAAAACTAGTACAACCTCTATGGAAAATAGTATGAAGATACTTCAAAGAACTAAAAGTAGACCTACCATTTGATCCAGCAATCCCACTACTGGGTATTTACCCAAAGGAAAAAAAAAGACATTTTATTAAAAAGACACTTGCACTCAAATGTTTATAGCAGCACAATCCTCAATCCCAAAGATGTGGAAACAACTCAAGTGTCCATCAATATATGAGTGGATCAATAAAATGTGGTATACATACACCATGGAGTATTACACAACCATAAAAAGCAGTGAACTAATACCTTTTGTAGCAACCTGGATGGAACTGGAGACTATCCTTTTAAGTGAAGTAACACAAGAATGGAATAACAAAAACCATATGTACTCACTACTACATTGAAACTTAC
>NW_012154840.1:353813-358751 GCF_000956105.1 Propithecus coquereli
GAACTTCTGCAAATGGAAAATTCATGTAAGCAATTACAAAACACAATGGAAAGCCTCAAGAACAGGACAGATAAGGGAGAAGAAAGAATCTCAGAGCTTAAGGAAAACAACTTTCAATTAAACAAATCAGTCACAGAAGTAGAGCAGAGAAATGAGAGAAACAAGCAAAGCCTAGAAGAAATGTCAAATTATGTAAAGAGTCCTAACATAAGAATCATAGCCATCCCTGATGGTGAAGAAGAAAATACACAAGGGTCAGATAATTTATTTGAGATAATAATTGAGGAAAATGTCCCTGGCCTTGCTAGAAATCTAGATATCCAGGTACAAGAAGCTCAAAGGATTCCTGGGAGATCTATTGCAAAGAGGCAAACACTATGACACACAGTCATCATGCCAGCCAAAATAAAAATGAAACAGGCACTCCTACAAAATGTAAGGCAAAAGCAGCAGATAACCTACATAGGAAAACCCATCAGACTAACTGCAGATTTTTCAACTGAGACCTTACAAGCCAGAGGGGATTGGGGTCCCATTCTAAAATTTCTCAAACAGAATAATGCCCAGCCTATAATTCTGAATCCTTCAAAACTAAACTTCCTATATGAGGGGGAATTAAAGTCTTTCCCAGACAACCAAACACTGCGGGAATTCATCTAGACAAGACCTGCCCTGCAGGAAGGACTCAGAACTGCATTACTTACGCATCAGCACAATAAACACTCACCAGAGTAAAATCACCCAAAAGCTAAAGATTGAAGGCCAGATACCACAATGACTCAAGAAATAAAACAAAGCAACAAAGCTCAACTCAACAGGATGAACAGATATCCACCCCACTTATCAATTCTTTCAATACATGTGAATGGATTGAACAGCCCACTGAAGAAAAATAGGCTGGCCGAATGAATAAATATGCAAAAGCCAAGTATCTGCTCTCTCCAGGAAACACACCTAACCCACAAGGACTCATCCAGACTAAAGGTTAAGGCATGGAAAACTATATTCCATGCTAAACCAAAATCAACCTCCTGTAGCAGTTCTTACAGCAGATAAATTAGTCTTCAAAACAATAAATGTGATGAAGACAAAGATGGTAATTGTATAATGGTAAAGGGAACGATTTAACAAGACGACATAACAATCTTAAATATTTATGCACCTAACACAGCAGTGTCCAGATTCATAAAGGAAGTCCTACTTAATCTAAAAACAAAATGATGGATAACAGCACCGTAACAGCCAGGGACTTTAACACCCTATTGTCAGAAGTTTACAGATCCTCCAAACAGAAAATGAACAAAGAAACAATGGACTTAAACATAACTCTAGCACAAATGGGCCTAACCTACATTAAAAGAACATTCTACCCCAATATGACTGAATATATGTTCTTCTCATCAGCTAATGGGAAATTCTCTAAGAACAATCACATCCTATGCCACAAAAAATGTCTCAACAAATTAAAAAAAACATAGATATGATACCATGCATGTTCTCAGACCACAGTGGAATAAAATTAGAAATCAACTCCAACAGAAACATTCATCTTTACACAAAGGCATGGAAACTAAATAACCTACTGGTGAATGATAGTCAGCTCAAGAATGAAATTAAGATAGAAATCAAAAGATTCTTTGAACTAAATGATAGTGGGAACCCAATGTATCAAAATCTGTGGAATAGAGCTAAAGCAGTACTGAGAAGAAAATTAATAGCCATAAATACCTACGTCCAAAGACAGAAAGATTACAAATCATCAATCTAATAAATCATGTCAAAGAACTGGAAAATGATGAGCAATCCAACCCCAAACCCAGCAGAAGAAAAGAAATAACCAAGATCGGAGCAGAACTAAATGAAATTCATAACAAAACAACTATATGGAAGATAAATAAAATAAATATTGGTTCTTTGAAAAGATAAACAAAATTGACACACCTCTCATTAGGTTAACCAGAGGCAGAAAAATAAGAACTCTAATAAGCTCAATTAGGAATGAAAAAGGAGAAATTATAACTAATACCACAGAAATACAAAATATAATATCTGAATATTATAAAAATCTCTACAAACATAAACTTGAAAATGTGGAGGAAGTACCTAAGTGCACATATAAGAATAACATTTATTGGGTGTCAGAGGAAGTGGAAAAATTCTTAAAAACATACAGCCCCCCTGGGCTCAATCAGGAAGATAAAAAATCCCTGAACAAACCAATATCAAGTACCAAAATTGAAGCAGTAATAAAAAACCTTCCTAAAAATAAAGTCCCAGAGCAGAGGGTTTCACAGCTAAATTCTCCCAGACCCTCAAAGAAGAACTGATGTCAATCCTGCAGAAATTATTCCATAACATCAAGAAGGAAGGAATCCTCCCCACTACTTCATATGAGGCCAAAATCACCCCGATACCAAAGCCAGGAAAGGACTCAAGGAAAAAAGAATACTACAGACCAATATCCATTATAAATATAATGCAAAAATTGTCAGTAATATCCTAGCAAATCAAATTTAGCTAATCATCAAAAAAAATAATACATCATGACCAAGTGGGCTTCATCCCAGAGATTCAGGGATGGTTCAACATATGCAAATCTCTAAATTTAATACACCAAATAAAAAGAAGTAAAAGCAAAGACCATGTGATCCTCTCGATAGGTGCAAAAGAAAGCATTCAACAAAATTCAGCACCTGTTTAAAATAAGAATGCTTAGCACAATATTCATAGACAGGAATTACATCAAAATGATAAAATTCATATAGGACAAACCCACAGCCAACATCATACTGAGTGGCGAAAAATTGAAAGCATTCCCACTTGGAACTGGTACTAGAAACATTGCCCTCTATCACCACTTCTATTCAACATAGTGCTGGAAGTCCTAGGCAGACCAATCAGACAACAGATGGAAATCAAGGGCATCCAAAGGGGGAAGAAGAGGTCAACTATCACTCTTTGCTGAAGATATGATCTTATATCTAGAAAACCCCAACAATTATGCCAAGAGACTGCTAGAATTGATATACAGGTCAAGCAAAGTCTCAGGTTACAAAATCAATGTACACAAATCAACAGCATCCATATAGGCCAACAACGGTGAAGTTGAGAACCAAATCAAAGACTTAATACCATTTGCAATAGCAACAAAGAAAATAAAATACCAAGGAATATATTTAACTAAGAAGGGGAAGGACCTCCACAGGGAGAACTATGAAAGACTGAAGAAGGAAATAGCAGAGGATGAAAACAGACGGAAAACCATACCATACTCACGAATCAGCAGAATCAATATTGTTAAAATGTCTATAACACCTAAAGTGATCTACAAATTCAATGCAATCCCTGTTAAAATACCAACATCGTTCTTCACAAATCTAGAAAAAAATAATTCTATGCTTCATATGGAACCATAGAAGACTCTGTATAACCAAAGCAACCTTAAGCAAGAAGAACAAATTGGGAGGGATCAATTTACCAGAGTTCATGCTATACTATTAGGTCATTTAATATGTAATGTCAGATTTCAAATCAAAAGTTTAGTTTATTATATCTCAAACAAAAGCACTACAATTAATCCAACTGTGCGCCTAAACTATCAGCACAGTTTTGCCATCTTAAGGGTAGCTTGTTTATTCCATCAGTGAAGAAGCCTGGAGAGCAAGTGGCAATGAAATTGCAAAAGGCATTTTCCACAACTTGCTGAAAATGGAATATTTTTCCTTGCAAGAGGTGTTCCAAAGCTTGGAGGAAGTGGTAGTGAGCTGGAGCAAGGTCTGGTAACTATGGTGGATGACAGAGAGTTTCCAAGTCTAGCCTCTGTGGTTTCAGCATCATTGTTTTTTACAGCATGTGGTCTTGCAAGAAGATTAGACTGTTTAACGAATCTCAGCTGTTTAATCACAAGCATCCTCATCATTTCATCCAATTGGTTGCAGTAGACATCCGCTGTAATCGATTGACCAGGTTTCATTAAGCTGTACTGCAAAATACCAGCACCAGACCACCAAACAGACACCATTAGTTTTTTTTTTTTGATGAATATTTGGTTTTTGACTGTGTTTTTGCACTTCATCTTTATCCAGCCATTGTGCTGAATGCTTGCAATTGTCAAAAAGAATCTATTTTTCATCAAACATAACAAGACAGTGTAAAAATTGTTCACCTTTATGTCATGACAGCAAAGAAAGGCAAGCTCAAGACGATTTCTCTTCTTACACTCACTTAATTCATATGGTACCCATATATCCAGGTTCTTTAACTTTTCAATTTGTTTCAAACAGTCCAATATTGTTGGAATAGTAATGTTAAACCTTGCTGCTAATCCACACGTAGGTTGAGATGGATTTGCTTCCACTACAGCTTTCAACTCATCATTAGCCACCTTGGTCTCATGTCACCCACATGGCTCATTTTCAAAATTAAAATAACCAGAATGGAATTTCTCAATCCATTGACGTACTGTGTATTCATTAGCCATATCCTTCCCAAACACTTCAGTGATATTTTGAGCTGTCTGTACTGCCTTGAATCCATGATTTAACTCATATTCAAATATAACACAAATTTTTGACTTACCCATGGTTTCACAAAAATTGCTCTAAAAAATGTGAAAGATAATCACAAGTCAAAATATGTATTTAAAAGACTGAGGATGTACCTTCACAATAGGGGAAAAAGAAAACAAGAAGTATCAAAGTGAAGTGTCAGAAATGGCAACTGTCAAATGTAGTACTTAAAGAAATCAGACATTTCAGATTTAATGACCCAATACAAGGCTATAGGAACCAAAACAGTGGGAACTGGCACAAGAATAGAGACATAGACCAATGGAGCAGGACTGAGAACCCAGCCATAAAACCATCTTCATATAGCTATCTGATTTTTTTTTTTTTTTGAGACAGAATCTCACTCTTTTGCCCACGCTAGAGTGAGTGC
>NW_012154840.1:369986-371801 GCF_000956105.1 Propithecus coquereli
GAGTTGAGGATTGTACCAAGGGGAGCAGAGGGTAATAGGTGACAGCTGATTGGGAGTGGACCACACGGTCTGACACCAGTGGAGTCCAGGCAACCACCAGCAGGAATTGAACAGCTGAGAGAGAGGAGGATAGAAGGGAAAAATCTGCAGGAACCAAATTGAGGGAGTTCTGGAGCCCAGGGAAAGGGTAAGGAATTTCCCCCTTCCTCACCCAGGTGCCTCAGGCCTGCAACAGGACACAGGGCTCTCATCCCATGGGGGAGTGCTATGAGGAACCAGAGAGCCAGCATCCCTGCATCTGGATGCCCCCCTCCTCTGCATCTCCTGCACTCCTGGCATCTCAGGAAATAATTTTGGCTCAAGCCACATGTTGGCATGTGGCAGTACCCACCCCATAGCAACTATCGAAATGCCTTTCGCTGAGTGACTGGGCCTGCCTTGGGCAATGTGGAGTGTGGCCAAGCCTTTCTCAGACAAAGCAGCCACCACTGTGGCTCAGAGAAAAGCGTGGTCATGGTGCCATTGTCATGGTGCTGCAGCTGCAAAGAGGAGGAGGGTGGACCAGTGCTCTCCCTCAGGTCAAGAGCAGTATAGGAAGACCATGGACCTTCCCCCACCATAGCTGTTGGAGTTCTCTGTGCTGAGTGGCTGCCTTTCAGCACCAGGGGGCACATTTCTGCTCCAAGCCAGCAGGGCACCCACAGTTTGTGACCTTCCAACCCACAGGCATTTGGCATGTCCACCTGCTTATGGCACAGATGATGGGGCATGGAGGCTCGGGGAGAGGTCCCAGTTTCAGGGTTGGTCAGCAAGTGAGAGCCCTGGCCCATTAGGAGGATGATGAGAAGCAGAGGAAAGCCAAGGTCTGTAAGTACACTCCTTCACCCCTCCCACAGAGAACTGCCATATCAGAGTTTACCAAACATGGGACAATCAATTTGGATAAATACTGGTTCTCATGGCAACCAAAGGCCTCTGTGCCTCAGGCTGAATCAGAGCAGCTGCCCCCACCACCATTTACTTTACTAGGGACTTCAGCTTGATCCAAGAGTTCCTTGAGCTGTTACTATTCCCCTGGTGGGAGCACTCCCCTGGCAGAGTTTTCTGAAGATAAGAGAACAGACTGGTTGAGTGAGACCACTTCATCCTCTCCTGGGAAGCTTAGCCTAGAAATGGGGAACAGACTTTTAACCCCTGTATACCTCTTACCAGCATTTGCAGACCTGGAGGGCAGGCTCACCCATTCTAACCCCACTCACCCTCATCCCCCTACCATCCTCTGCTGTAGTAGTGAATAAAGGACCCACATGAAAGTTCCAGGGACCTGCCCACTACCAGGGGCATTAGAGGGCTTCTCCAGAGGAACTAGAGCTGGTCACAGGGTCCAAAAACAACAGTGAAGCTTGCTTCCTCCAGCAAACATCACCTACTGACAGGGAGGACAATTTTTACATCCATAAACAGCCTTTACTGACTAAATCATAGAGGGTGTGGTTGATTCTCACCCACAAGCACCCACCTACTGACTCACAAATTATACTGGACATATCATTATCTAAACAAAATAAAATCTAAAAGTAAGAAGCAACATCTGTGCCAGATGAGAGGGAACCAGCGAAAGAACTCTGGAAGTATGAAGAATCAGAGTGAAAGATCAAACCCAAAAGGGAACAACAGCTCCCTAGTAATGAATACCAACCAAAAGTAGAATATTAAAATGACAGATGAAGAATTTTGAACATTTATTGTAAGGAAGCTTAATAAAATACAAGATAAATTAGAAACCCAACACAAAGAGACCACAAAAACAATACA
>NW_012154840.1:383963-385976 GCF_000956105.1 Propithecus coquereli
CCCTATTCAATAAATGGTGCTGGAAAATTGGATAGCCACATGTGGAAGAGTGAAATAGGATCCACACCTATCACTTCTCACAAAAAAATCAACTCACGATGGATAACAGACTTAAACATAAGGCATGAAACTATAAAAATGCTAGAAGAAAATGTTGGAAAAACTATTATAGACATCTGCCTAGGCAAAGAATTTATAAAGAGGCCCCAAAAGCAATCACAGCATCAACAAAAATAAATAAATGGAACTTAATAAAATTAAAAAGCTTGTGCACAGCCAAGGAAACTATCACTAGAACAAATAGACAACCTATGGAATGGGAGAAAATATTTACATGTTATACATCCAACAAAGGGCTAATAACTAGAATCTATACAGAACTCAGAAAAATCACCAAGAAAATAATCAAACAACCCCATTAAAAAGTAGGCAAAGGGCATGAACAGAAACTTTTCAAAACAAGAGATACTAATGTCCAAAAAAACATATGGAAAAATGCTAAACATATCTAATCATCAGGGAAATGCAAATCAAAACCACAGTGAGATATCACTTTATCTCCACTGAGAATGGCATTTATTAAAAAGTCCCAAAACAACTAATGTTGGTGTGGATGCTAAGAGACAAGAACACTCATACACTTCTGGTGGGACTGCAAACTAGTACAACTTCTATGGAAATTAATATGGAGATACCTCAAAGAATTAAAAGTAGAACTACCATTTGATCCAGAAATCCCATTCTGGGTATCTACCCTAAAGAAAAAATGACATTTTATAATAAAGACATCTGCACTCGAATGTTTATAGCAGCACAATTCTCAATTGCAAAGATGTGGAAACAACCCAAGTGTCCATCAATACATAAGTGGGTTAATAAAATGTGGTGTATGTATACCATGGAATACTACTGAGCCACGAAAAACAATGGTGAACTAATACCTCTTGTACTATCCTGGATGGATCTGGAGCCCATTTTCCTAAGTGAAGTATTTCAAGAATGGAAATATAAGCACCACCTGTACTTGCCATCAAATTGGCACTAATTGATCAAAATTTACGTGCACATATGGAAGTCACATTCATCAGGTGTTGGGCAGATGGGAGGGGAGAGGATGGTATGGGTATATTCACACCTAATGGGTGTGGTGTACAGTGTCTGTGGGATAGGCATGCTTGTAGCTCTGACTCAGGTGGTGCAAGGACAAAATATGTAACCTAAACATTTGTACCCCCATAATATTCTGAAAAAAAAAAGAGTAAAGAAATCCTAAGAGACTTAGGAGACACCATCAGGTGAACGTTATGGAAGTCCCAGAATGAGAAGAGAGAGGGAGAATGGGGAAGAAAACTTATTTAAAGCAATAATGACTGAAAAATTCCAAAATATAGGGAGGGAAATCGACATCCACATTCCTGAAACCCATACATTCCTGTATAGGATGGATTCAATGAGTTCTACACTGAGGCACATTAAAATCAAATTGTTGATAAGCAAAGACAAGAAAATTTTGAAAACAAGACAAAAGCTACACATCACATATAAGGGCAACTCCATTAGACTATCAGTGTATTCCTTAGCAGAAAGGTTGTAGGTTAAAAAAGAGTGAATGAATATTCATTATGTTGAAAGAAAAAAATTGCCAACCAAGAATATTTTGCCTGGCAACTCTGTCTTTCAAACTGAAGGAGAAAAGAAGACTTTATCAGACAAAAACTGCTGAGAGGCTTCATTATTACTAGATCTATCTTACAGGAAATGATAAAAGGTGTTTTTCAAGTTGAAACAAAAGAATGGTCAATGGAAAAACAAAAGCAAATTAAAGTATAGAACTCACTAGTAAAAGTAAATATATAGACAAGTACAGAATACTATAATTGTGGTGTGTAAACCACTTTTAATTTCAGTATAAATTTTAAAAGACAAAAACATTAAGAATAATTAAAATGACACAAACATGCTAATGGCAACAAAATATGAAAATATATAATTTTTTTCTTACATAAATATCTT
>NW_012154840.1:398684-399927 GCF_000956105.1 Propithecus coquereli
ACTTATCTTATGCCCGCCCCCCACACACACCGTATTATTTTTCCAGTTAAAAATTTTAGATAAAATTTCAAATACTATCTCATTTAGTTACTTAATACATTTTAGTTACTTAATACATTTCCAAAATTCTTTTGACTAGCTTTACAGAACTAAATTTCAGGGAACTAGCAATTTGAGAGAATTGTTAATGTGAATAGGCCAAAGAGACAATTCAAGAGAAAAGATATCTTGTAATTAAAATCCTAAAGCATTTTATTTATAGGCCCTTCTGCCCTCAACTCCAATCTTACCTTTTTAAGTAGTTAAAATGTAGTATTTCTTGTAAAGCTTATCAGTGTCAACCACTTGAGTAAATGGCACATCCTCCCATTCCTCTATTAATTTAAAAATAAATCCCCTCTCAGCTTTTGTAAATGTCCAGTTTGAGTTATGGTAAAAGCAGTTTCACATTCTGTAATTCTCTCTCTTAAATCTAAACTACCTCATCTTAAAGTCTTGAGAGAGAATGCTGGCCTATTCGTTTCCATCTAAGTGCAAGATTTCAAATTGCACTACTTTAATAGTTTGTTTACCTGTATGAAAACAGTAAAGAAGATCACAACGGTGGTTGCTGCAATGAAGAGCTTCTTTCTGGAAAACTCTGGGAGCAGGAAAACAAGGGAGAAGCATATCGCTCCCCTCAATCCCCCGTAGGCTATAATAAACTGGTCCTTTCTGGTGACTGTATTCACATGACATTTGTTCACGAAGAAAGTCAGCACAAGAACTCCTAAATTTTCCAGTAGGAAGAAGAGCCAAGTAGTTAACCAACAGAAAGAAAAACATTACAACTATGTTGTAATAAATTAGTGTTAAACTAGATTGGAATTTCAAGGATTTGTGATGGATAATTTAAAAGTCTAAACTAATTAAACCATTAAAAGATTTATTGCATAAAATTACTTGCAGGGAGTGTTCTTTAAATAGTTGTGTTTTGTTTTGGTTGTGTTTTTGAGTTTCACTTTTGATTGTTCTCACGTTTTTAGAATGAAAGCACTATAATTCCCTTTCTTAGGCTCATGTGGATTCTCTGGGATATTATGCAAAAGCAATCTTAACAAATAAAAGGTAATATTTCTCTTCAGTCTTATAAATATTAATAGTACTGAGCTGACCCAAGCTAGTGAACTAAAAGCTAAGTCATGTGATCTATGCTGGTTTTAATCTTTGATGAGCAAGGCGTCCAGATAGTTCAAGGCTTTTT
>NW_012154840.1:399977-402323 GCF_000956105.1 Propithecus coquereli
TACAAATCAGAAAGGAAGAAGTAAACTCATTTCTGTTTCCACATGACATGACCTTATATTTAGAAAGACTATCTATAAAGACTACACACACATACACACACACACACACATACACACAAGAAAAAAACTGTTAGAACTGATAAACAAATTCAATAAAGTTGGAAGATACAAAATCAACACACAAAAATCATTTGTATTTCTATATACTAAAAACAACCTGTCTGAAAAGAAAGTTAAAGAAACAATTCCATTCACGATATCATCAAAAAGAATACGATAGTTTGGAATAAAGTTAACCAAGGAGGTGAAATACTTGTACACTGAAAACTACATACCATTGATTAAAGAAATTAAAGAGTGAACAAAGAAGTGGAAAAATGCCCCATGTTCATGGATTGGAAGAATTAATGCTGTTAAAATGTCCACACTACCAAGAGTGATCAGTAGATTCAGTGCAATACATATCAAAGTCTCTGTGGCATATGTTTTATAGGAATAAAAAATTCAATCCTAAAATTCCTATGGAACCACAAAAGTCCCCAGATAGTCAAAGCACTCTTGATGAAGAAGGGCAAAGCTGGAAGTATCGCACTTTTTGATTTCAAAATATTTTGTTTTTAAATAGCACAGGAATTAATGTGAGGGATAAGAAAAATGAAATAATCAAAGATACATCCTACATTTCTGGCTTGGAAGTGGGTGAATGTCAGTGTCATTTACTGAGAGAAGAGAAGAACTAGTAAGGATCAGATTTGTCCTTTGTGGACATCTTGGCTGTGATATTCTTGTGAGACATTCAATTGGAGTCATTTTTCAATAGTTGATTATACCCATCTGGACCTCAGAGAAGATGTATGGATCAGAGATAGACATTTGGAAGTTATCAGAATTTAATTGCATTGGAAGCCATGGGAATGAATATATCACATAATGAAAAAGTGTAGTGAGAACAGAATGTTCAGGACCTAATTCTGGAGAATTCTAACATTTGGAGGCCCAATAGAGGAGAACTGGCCTGCAAAGAAGACTGAAAAATGTCCAGGGAAGCAAAAACTCTTGGAGCCTGCGATGACAAGAAAAGCAAAAAAGAGGATTTGAAGAAAGTGAAAACAGTCCACTGAATGAAACTCTGCTGACAAGTTGTATAATATTAGGACAAAAGAAAATACCCTAATTTTACAATATGACGGCCAGTGGAAACTTTGGCAAGGACAATTTAGGTGGAACAGTGAGGGCAGAATTTAGACCGTAGTGAAGTGGAAGTGACAAGTGGAGACCTCATGTGAAGATAAATTTCTTGAGCACACTCTCTCACAATAATAGTAACAATAACACCTTATAAATGTAAGGTGTTTTAAAATTTATACTACTATTTAATCTTTATGACAAAACAATCCTGAAAGACAGGTCCTGTATGCTCTTCCTACATATAAGGATGCTCAGTAATTCGTGACATGTGCAAGATTAGAACACTAGTCAGGAATGAAGTTGTGACTAGAATCCAGGTCTTCTGACTTCAACTCCAGTCCTCTTTCCCCACAAGAAGAACCAAAGGGAAAAGAAATGGCTGAATGATTACATAATGCTCTTCACTATGTCACAAAAAATAATTCAAAAGATATGTTCTACTGACAGTGGACCAGGCACTCACCTGTCTGAAGCACATCATGACAATTCTGCAATAAATAGACTATAACAGTGTACTCTTTTTTGACATTGAGTCTTTTTTTTTTCTTTGAGATAGACTCTTGCTCTGTTGCCTGGGCTAGAGTGCCATGGCATCAGCCTAGCTCACAACAACCTCAAACTCCTGGGCTCAAGCGATCCTCCTGCCTCAGCCTCCCAAGTAGCCGGGGCTACAGGTGAGCACCACCATGCCCGCTAATTTTTTTCCATTTTTAGCAGAGACAGGGTCTAGCTCTTGTTCAGGCTGGTCTCAAAGTCCTGAGCTCAAGAGATCCTCCCACCTCAGCCTCCCAGAGTGCTAGGATTGCAGGCCTGAGCCACCACACCAGCCCCATTGAGTCTTTTTTTTTTTTAACAGATTATTTATTTTTTTTAATTCAGGATATTACGGGGTACAAACATTTTGGTTACATGAAATGCATTGAGTCTTAATTCTTAAGCAAACTGAAAATTTCTGCAAATATTTCAACCACTAGATGGTATAGGAATGACACAAGAGGTTCACTATTATATAATCTGTCTTTTATTGCAATCATCCAATCACAGCCCCCCACATCTACCCAAAACACCTAAGGCCAACCAACACTCCCTGATCAAAGTCTTAAAATGGATAACAGCATCATTTCAAACAATGGGAGAAACGTAAAATGATGAAGTCTC
>NW_012154840.1:402373-404940 GCF_000956105.1 Propithecus coquereli
AAAATTAACAAGAAAAAATCAAACAACCCTATCAAAAAGTGGGCAAAGGACATGAACGGAAACTTTTCAAAAGAAGGCAGAATAACGGCCAACAAACATATGAAAATATACAGATTTTGATGTCAATAACGTAGATAAATGGTGGGGGTGGAAAAGTAAATGTTTAGAGACTATGTATACAATTGAAGTTGTTATCAGCTTAAAAAACACTATTATAACAAAAAATGTTTTATGTAGGCCCCATGATAATCACAAAGAAAATGCTTGTAGAAGATAAACAAAGAAAAAGGAGAAAGGAATCAAAGCATTCACAAAAAAGATAGAAATAGAAGGAAAAAATAGCTACAATACACATTGATAGCAATTAACAAAGTAACAATAGTAAGTCCTCACCTATCAACAATTACATTAAATATAAAGAAGTTAAGTTCTGCAATCAAAAGATCTACAGTGGCTCAACGGAAAAAAAAAGAAAAAACAAGATCCAACAATGTGGTGTTTATAAGACATTCATTTTAGAATTAAAGATATTCCTAGACTAAAATTGAAGGGATACAAAAATATATCCTACAAAAATGGTAATGAAAAGAGAGCACAAGTGGCTGTACTTATCAATATACTTTAGGTCAAAAACTGAAATAAAAGATCAAGAAAGTCATTATATAACAATAAAAAAGTCAATTCATCAGGAAGACATAACAATTATAAATATATATGCAACCAACATAACTACACCTAAATTAATAGAGCAAACATTGACAGATCTGAAGGGAGAAAGAGACACCAATACGATAAGAGTACAACTCTTAAATAAGTCACTTTCAATAATGAATATAACATCTAGACAGAATATCAATCAGAGAACATAGAATTGGACAACACTATAGACCAAATGGACCTAACACACATATATGGAACACGCCATTCAACAATAGCAAAATACAGAGTCTTCTCAAGTGCATATGGAACATTCTCCAGGAAAAATTACATATTAGATCACAAAACAAGTCCCCCAAAATTTAAGAAGACTAAAATCTTACCAAGTATCTTTTCAGATTAAAAATGGAATAGAACTACAAATCGATAACAGAAGGAAAACTGGAAAATTCACAAATATATGGAAATTAAATAACACACTTTTGAATACAAATGGGTCAAAGATGAAATGAAAGGGAAATTAGGAAATATCTTGAGATGAACAAAAACAGAACACAACATACAAAAATGTATGGGATATATCAAAAGAAATACTAACAGGTAAGTTTGTAGTGATAAATGCCTATACTAAAAAAGAAGAAAGATGTCAAATAAAGAAATTAATATTATATATACATATATGAGACTAGGAAAAAAATCAAACTAAGCTCAATGTTAACAGAAGGAATAGAATTATAAAAATTAGAGTAGAAATAAAATAGAAAATAGAACAGTAATAGAAAAAATTCACAAAACTTGGTTTATAAAAGATCACTAAAATGGAAAACTCTTAGCTGGACTAAATAAGAAAAAAGAGAGAAAACTCAAATACACACAATCAGAAATGAAAGAGGAGACATTAGAACTTATACCACAAAAATAAAAATGATCATAAGAGACTACCCCAGGTTAGTAGACTACTACTATTAGGCATCCTTAATCTGAAAATCTGAAATCCAAAATGCTGTAAAATCCAAAACTTTTTGAGTCCCAACATTATGCTCAATGAAAATGCTTATCATAACATTTTGGATTTTGTATTTTCAGATTAGAAATGCTCAACTGGTATGTATGATGTAAATATTCCAAAATGCAAACAAAAAAAAATTCAAAATCCCAAACACTTCTGGTCTCAAGCATTTTAGATAAGGGATATTCAACTTGTATGAACAATTATACCCCAACAAATTGGATAAACTAGAAGAAATGGATGAATTACTAGAAACATAACACCTACCAAGACTGAATCACAAAGAAAGAAAAAATCTGAAAAGACTGATAATAAGTAAGGAGATTGAATCAATAATCAGAAAACTCCCAACAAAGAAAAGTCTAGGACTTGATGACTTCACTAGTGAATTCTAATAAATATATAAAGCAGAATTAAGAGCTATCTTTGCACTCTTCTAAAGCATTAAAGAAAAGGGAACACTTCCTACCTCACTGTATTAAGCCAGCATAACCCTGATACCAAAGCCAGAGAAAGACACTACAAGAAAAGAAAATTATATGCCAAACATCCCTGGTGAACATCGATGCAAACATACTCAACAAGATACCAGTGAACAAAATTCAACGGCACAGTAAATGGATCATAAATCATGATCAAGTGGGATTTACCCCCGTGATGCAAGGATCATGCAACATACACAAATCAATTAATGTGATACACCACATTATCAGTATGAATGAAAAAATCACATGCTTACCTTAATAGATGCAGAAAAATAATTTGACAAAAGTCAACACTCCTTCATGATAAAAACTCTCAATAAATTAGATACGGAAGGAATGTACCTCAACACAATAAAGGTCATATATGGCAAACACACAACTCACATGATACTTAATGGTGAAAAACTGAAAACTCT
>NW_012154840.1:415520-417462 GCF_000956105.1 Propithecus coquereli
TTTAAGTCTTTTTAGCTTTTTTAATTGTATTCTTTTATTACTATAAAAACAGAGGAAGTTCTTAGAGACAAATACAAATATGCAAAGGAAGAACATAGTATCCATAATATCAACCATCTGGAAAAACTATTGCTAACACTTTGAAATAAAACCTTCCAAAGCCACATATAATTATATTTATTATTGTTAATTTTCTAGTAGTTTGCCTTAACTACCCCTCTATTGTTGATGATTTAAGTTGTTCCGACAAATGCCTAAATATTAATATATATAACAACATTCCCAATCACCCTTATGCTATATTAAAATGACCAGAACTCAAAGCTAGTGACAATATATTCATTTTGGGCGAAGTTAAATTTTGGTTTTTTTTCTACATTGGTATTTTTTTAATTATATTTGTATAAATTTATGAGATACAAGTGTAATTTTGTTACAGAGATAGATTGTGTATTGGTGAAATCAGGCCTTTTAGGAAAGTATCCATCATTTGAATAACGTATATTGTACCCATTAAGTAATTTCTCATCATCATCAGCTAAACAGACAAGCCATCCAGCATATTTTCAATCAAATTGCATTTAGTCAACTTAAGTGTATTGCTTCAGCTAATCAAATATTGACAGGATCCTGACTTCAGTTTTGCTTATTACTGATTCTATGTAGGTCCTTGAACCAAAAGTATTGAGAATATTCTGACATAACAACTACTGAAACCTTCTTATTTAATAGAATTGAAAAAAAAAAACACTTATATGGTTAAAGTACAAAGGGAAAAAAATACCATGTCCTCCTATGGTCTGTATCAGCTCATCTTTCCCTTGAATATCTAGGCACAGCATTAAACTAAATTCTGATGCCAAATTCATGGAGTTGCCCACACCCCATTGACTATATTATGATAGAGATTGCTTCTTCTTCTCTCCTTACTCCAGACGCAATGATTATCTATGCATTATAGTTTAGAAATAAAATGGTGTTGGAAACAGGATGTTTCGTCTCCCGAATTTTCACCAAAAGACTATATATACAAATATATGGAAATCCTTGCCTTTATCTTGAATGCTTGCTCTTGCTAGGTGTTAGCATTTTAGAGGTAAACCTCCTCAACTATCCCTGACATTTTTTTCTTATCTGTCAGCTATTTTTCATAGCATATGGACACAAAGTAGTTTTTTGTCTGATTTTATTTTAAAATATGTGTAGATGAAAAAAGAACATTTTACAACCTTAGTGAGATTTTCCAATAGGTTCAGAGTAAGTTAGAAATGGCCATCTATGAACTTGTATGACATTCAGCTGGTGGTTTCACTGGTAATGGCCAACCTAAATACACTTTAGTTGGATAATAAAGCATGCTGTGGCCTGCCTTATTATTCATCCTTAAAACCCTAAGCAATTTTTCTAATGTATCTCTCAGTATAGCTAGCATAAATTTAATAGTCTCCAAAGAAAAGTCTACAATGACTCTGTTCATTTGTGGAGGAGGTAGGAAGCAGAGATATAAATGTCCATAAAAGATGATAAACTATAAACTGAATTCCTATGCAGACTACAAAATGTAAGGTTAAAGAGACAACTCAGTTTAAACACCAATGACGCTGTGATGTTTTGGGGATGAAAAATATGCTACACATGTGTATGAATGGAATGAATGGGATTTTTGTAATGCAAGGATTGGACTGAAAAGAGGATTTAGCTGCAGCCAACAGTAAAGTCATATAGCAGTTGTGGTTTGGGGGCACCAGGTGTCACTCAGCCTCTCCCAGGGTATGAAAGAAAGGCACATATGGTTTGCATTTTCCTGTTGGAGTTAGCATTCCCCAAGATACAGTCAGTACTTCAATAGCACTGATGCAGATATTATCAAGATGCATACTTGTGTTGTGCTAGGATGGAAAGCTGGAACAACAATGCTAAAGGCTGTGGTGACTTTTACTCT
>NW_012154840.1:418302-425828 GCF_000956105.1 Propithecus coquereli
AAAAAAAAACATAAGGCTAAAAAATGAAGCTAGGATTTAAATTCAGGTAGTCAGGTTCCAGAGACAGTTTCTTAACTTTGCTATTACACACTTCCTATGTAAATGGAGATATTAAAAAGTATACCTATGAGAAGTAAAGCAAATATAGCATATTTCAATTTTAAATTTCTTGCTTCTAATGCAAATCCCAAGTTTAGTTGGCATATTTTTAAATAAATAACAATATTCACCGTACCTAATGCTCTCCAAATAAGACAAAAAAAAACAGTAAAACAAATGTAAGGCCAATTCCATTCATGGTTATTTCCAATGGTAGAAACACCAAGGAAGATGAAGATAAGAGTGTCACTAACACTGCTCCACATCTTCATAAAGTACTTGATGGTAGTATGGGACTTCTGAGAAATGTTAGCTTCCACGTAGCGTTTCATGCTCATAGCACAGGTAATAATTCTAAAGAAGGGAAAAAAAATGTGTTGTGAGAGTAATACTTGTATTTAGCTCTCAGGGAAAGTGATCACACAAACATTCTTGAAGACTAAATCAGGATTTCTTTTTCTCAAGGTGCCTTACTCTGTTCCAGAATATGAATTTGGAAAAATATGAAATTCTGGAAAAATATGCCATTTTTCTGGAATTTATACAATAGCATTTCAAAGACTATCAAATGCTTACTTTTCAAAATAAATGACAGTGTCTATGTCATTTTCTGTGCTGAGAACCCACCTACTTTATCGTCTTTAACATTGTCTAATCTGTCCTCCTTAAAGAGGGTTGTACTGAAAGATTCTAATCATTAGTTGGCAGGAAATCATTAAGAGGAAGGTGCAAAGAATGAGAAATATACCCTCGTAGCTTCTAAAGCACTGTAGTGTTATTAATAAAAGTAATATTTTAGGCTAAGGGAAGTTTTAACTTTTATTCATTACACTTTCAGAATTATTTTTTTATCCTCCTGTTTAATAATCCTTTCCAAGTCTTCCTCAAGAACATTTCAACACATCTTTTGTTACCAAACCCAAAAGAGGTCCAGCCTCGGTCCTATTGCTCATGGCACAGAATAACCAATTGCTGAGATGAGGATTGCCAGGGAAGAAAGGAATTTGTAATACAAAAGATGTCAGTCAAAGAATGGGAGAATCAGCCTCAAATCTGTCTCCTCTACTATCGGAGGGAGAGTACAGCCTTTTCAGGAGAGGTGTCAATGGAAAAGATGCCAAACTTGGGCGGTGCAAAGGCAATATATGTAACCAAAGCATTTGTACTCCCATAGTATTCTGAAATTTAAAAAGAAATCATTAATACAGCAAAAAAAGCCAAACTCTGTAAAATAATTTACAGAGGATATTCTGAGCCAAATTTGACAACCATGGCTCAGAGACATGCCCAAGAAGCCTTGAACAAGTGGACTCACTGTGGTGGGTTAAGTTTGGTTTTATACATTCAGGGGGACAGGAATTACACATGAAGTCATAAATCAATACATGGAAGGCATACATTGTTTTGACATGGAAAGGCGGGACATCTCAAAGCAGGAGCTTACAGGTTATAGGTGGGTTTAAAGACTCTTTAATTTGTAATTGGTTAAAGAAATGAAGCTTTGTTTAAAGGCTTAGAATGTTTTAATTTAAAATAAGAAAGTCTGTTAATCAGAGATAAGCTACCAGCCTTATACCCAGGCTCAAATAATTTGTAATGTAAATTGAGGACTAGGTTTGTCTTGCATAGCCTTAGGTCAGTTAATGAGTTACAAAGGATATCTATAAGAAGGGAAGGGGGCATGATGAAATGTGTGTGACCTCCCTTCTCACAGCCAGCAACTCAGATTTAGGGTATTCTGGGGTCCCCTGGGCCAAGAGGGTGTCCAGTCAGCTGGGGGGCCTTAAGATTTTCCTTTATTTCACAGAGGCTATGTGCCTTGGAGAAGGTTGTGTTGAAATTAACCACGGGCTATGTGCATTGGGACAGGTTGTAAGGGATACTGAGTCTTAGATTCAGGAAGTCTGTTCAAGGGTCTTTGGAATCTCGATTCCTTTGTCTTGCAGAAGTTCCATTTCTGGGAAACAACTCGAAAATGTTGTGCAGTTAGTTAAAATTACATGGTTTTGGTCATCAAGCCCTACTGGCCTCAGAATCTAAAACGTGAGAGGGAAAGGATTATAAAAAGACATACATGGGTCATTGAAATTCGTTCATAGAGCCAATTAACACTTTCAATCCACCAAAATGGTTTCTGACCTGCAGGATTTTCTTCCTATTCTTATCCATTTAGGGGTCAGATATTTAGATATTTTTATAATGACTTGGTGGTGGGCAGCAAAACGCAGGGATGGGGAGAACATTATATGTGAGATGAGCAAAACTTTGTTGCCTCCCCAGGCTAAATTATTTTTGTTATTTTTAAATCATTCTTTACTGAACATGTGGGGAAGGGTGGCAGCCATTCGCATATCTGCACTCATATCAGCAGCCATAGTGAAAATAGATGTTCCTCAACCTCTAGTATAACCCTTTTAAAATTCAAAACTCCGAGAAAAGACTCATATTAAAAGCCCTTAAGGTAAGAATGCCACAGTAGGAATCAGAAGTTCAAACTAAGGATATGGGTCATCAGCTTTGTCTAATCCTCAATTTTGCCCAGCGCCAGACCTGGCTAAGCAAACAACTTTAAATCTTGTAATGTGGCACTTCTGGGCATAAAAACAATAGGTTGCTATCTTTTAGCTTAAACCAAACTACCCTGGAAATGGCCAAAGGATTACCTTATGTAAAACCTAAAGTAGTAGGTGAAGCAGTGATCAGCAAGGAACCAGGTTCAAGTTTCAGCTCTAGTTCAACCCAGACTCACAAAAGGGCCCTTGAAAAAATGATTCCCCTTCAGCTTTTTTATTATCAGTAATAACTTGTTGACCTTGTTGTCTAAACCACAAGGAGGTTTCAGTCTAGGTTCAGTTGCTCCTCCTACAAAAATCCAATTATTGAGACAACAAAGATTGCCAAAGAAGAAAGCAGTTTTTAATATGACAGACAGACTTCTTGTTGGGAGAACAGGAAAAGCTGCCTCAAATCTGTCTCCCCACTAAGGGATATCATGGGTTCTTAAAGGAGGGGCCACATGCCTTGGGGCAGGTCATGGTGTATCTCACAAGGGGCTACTTGCATTGGGGGAAGCTTGTAGGGGATGGTGAATCTTGGCATTAGGAAGTCTGTCCTGAGACTTCAGAATCTCAATTCCTTTGTTTTAGCAAATCCATTATTTCAGGCCAGCTGTCATAGCTCCGCCTATAATCCCAGCACTTTGGGAGGCTAGGGCAGAAGGATCACTTGAGGCCAGGAGTTCGGAGTCCATCATTTCTGGGAAACAACTCAAAGGGTCAAGTAGTTAGTTAAGGGAGAGGATTATAAAAAACATATAGGTATCCATAGAGTCAGTTACAACCTTTTTCCTTAAAGTTACTGTAGGCTTTCTGGAATTGCTCCACTCCAACTAAACCCGTGGAATTCATTTAGAAGCAAACTGACTTAAGACAGTCAATGACTTGAAAATGCTATTTGGTAAACTTAATTCTTTTTCTTTTTTGATCTAAAGAAGTGGAAAATACATATTCATAATTGTATACAATTATAACAAACATTTCTTAAGTGCTTATTTTGTCATACATCTTCTGAGTGTTTTATATATTTTATCTCAATTAATTCTCAAATCCACCTTTATGAAATACATACTCTTACTATCTCCACGCTACAGATGAGTGAGGCATGGAGATGAAGTAACTTGTTCAAGGACACATGGCTAGAAAGTAGCAGAGCTGTCTCCAGAGCCCCTGCTCTTAACCACCTTGATATATATTTCAAATATACACAAGGTATTTAATTTGTGTAAAAGATAGTTTAATGTTTTTCAAGTGTAACATGTTCAACCAACATGATATTTGGCTATTCTATTTCTTGAAAGTTAGAGTTACATTTTCCTTCTGACTTGTTCTTTTATGTTTTCTATCATTGATAACATTAGTTGAGTACAGAAGTTTTTTGACATTCGGTATCAGTACAATACAATCCACCTCCCTTTCTTTAAAGAAATGTTGGTGGCTATTCCACTCTGGAAGCAAGAAGAGAATATAACAAACTTCTCTGGCTTTTCCTTTCTTTTTTTCCTTACAACAGTTTACAAGGATATTTTTCCTGATGATTAATTCAATTCTTAAAGGTATTCTTTCAAAGTATTAGTTACACTCAGAATCAAGCATTGTTATCATTGTATATCATTTTTATCTGTAGGGGCCGTCCCTGGGCAAATTGGCTTAAGCCCAGAGTCAGTGAAACTGGGTGTGCTCTCCTTGGCGCCAGAGGTCAACAGGTCCCCACACGGCCTGTTGGACAAACAGAACTATTCCTCACGACAGATAGCTTTATGATAGATAACCAAGCGCCTAGGGTCTTGCAAACAAGCCAAGGCATCTCATTGTCCTGCATACGGTAACGAGATAAAGAAGTTAAGATACAAGAAGTTAAGATGCAAAGGTCTGCTTCCCTTAAGCAATCCTCTGGAAGGAATGAAAATGTGTTTCCTCAAGACGCCCAAGGTAGTCACGTGCCAGGAAGTAGCTGCAGGACATAGAAAAACTATATAATAAAGCGACTGGTAGAATTAACTACTTCAGTCTTGTACGTCTTGTGTGTGTGTCTGTGTGTTTCTTTCTGTGTCCATCCCCCGTTCTGCAATCCGGGCCGCGACATTATCTGCCAAATTCTGTTTTCTCTCTAGTCAGTTTAGTTCTAAAGAACTGCCTTTCCTGCCATTGTTACATAGTGTTGCTTCTTTGTTCTCCAAATAGATTGGGATTACTTTCAAAAACTGGAGGAGTTCCATGATGATAATCAGTGCTCCAGGACAAAATTTTATTAATGATTTTAATGGCACTATTTTCATTTTAGCTTCAGCTCCTTTAAGTAGATAAGCTTGGTCAACTAGCAACCGACCAGTTTCTCAAAAATGTGATAGCCAACCATCTGCTCTCAATCTGTTACAGACTTTTTTTTCTTTCAGTTATAGTCCTGTGTGCAAATTGTGAAGGAGAAAGCTGAATTCTTGTTTTAAATGTGTCTCCTGAATAATGTTTTATTTGGCTAGTGAAATTTTATTAATTTTATTTCTAAAAGTTCATGGATAATATCAAAAATATCTAAAAGTAATATGGGTATCCAAAGCCTTAACTGAATTGTCAAATTAATTAATCTCAAGAGAATTCATTTCCTTATTATTTTCACTATGATCAATAATGTCTTCTAATAAATAGCATTTGGTGACTTGATAATTATCAATTTCTTGTTTTCCCACCTGTTACCATGCAGGCTTTATTTTCATTTCCTATTCTATAAAAAGAAATTAAAGCAGTTCAGTAACCACAAAAGTCCATTCTCTTGGGCCAAT
This sequence comes from Propithecus coquereli, assembly GCF_000956105.1. Lineage (NCBI taxonomy): Eukaryota > Metazoa > Chordata > Mammalia > Primates > Indriidae > Propithecus > Propithecus coquereli. The sequence goes on from NW_012154840.1 coordinate 423,737, forward strand.
TTGTGATTGTTTGAGAGAAATGGAATAATCACACCCTTTGGGAAGAGGTTTCACATTAAGCATCTGCTGAAATTCCTGAAATACTACCTGGTGTCTTTCAGTACAGGATAGTTCTTTGTTTACAGCTTTGAATATCTTAGAAGAGGTAACCAATTAAAATATTACCCAGAATTTGTTATTGCCACCATAAATGAACTATGATTACACACTCACATCTGTTCTGAGGCAATTATCAATTGCTGCTGCTTAATATTTCCTGAGTACTATGATCTATTGTGTGATTTCCCCCCTGACACTGTTCCTGTTCTCAATCACTTTATGACCTAAGGTGATATGACATTACCCTGTCAGTATATATATTAAGGTAGAAAAACAATTTGCCTGTGTACTGATTACTTTTAAAGATGAATTTTAATTTTTTTTCAATTCTGTTTTCTAAGTATAGACACACACACATCCACACATGTCTCATAAAGAAAGACAATCACCAAAAGAAGATGAATAAAGTACCTGTGGTTTTAAGCCTCCCCCACCACCACCACCTTAGGCCATTTCTAATTCTTTTGTAGAAATGTCACCTTAAAAAACTTTAAGGGAAGATGAAAGATCCATTATGCAAAACTAGAAATATGGTTTGGTCATTTATTTTAGCCAGGGAAAGAATAGCTAGTGAAAGTGGCAAGGTCAGGTAAATGAAAGTTATTCAAGTAAAATTTAGGGATAAAGTAGGATAAAATTATATTTTGATTTATTAACTATTAAACATAGCACATTTCTAATATAAACACTTGTAATTGCTAATATTTGAATGCCTACTATATTACAATTACTTTTACATTATTCTATTTAATCCTCACAATAAACTCCTAATAATACATGAAGTACAAAGAAGTTAACTGGGGTCCAAGATTAAACAACAGGCATGTTGCAGAACAGAGATTTGAACTCAGCTCTGACTGACACCAAAACTCCTGGCCTTTCCATTACACGGTGCCACTTCATTAAAGTAGACAAAAATTACCCTATATAGACATGTTTATTTTTCATATTTTAAAAAGTTCTTAATATCTTTCTAACAAACTGTTACTGTAAGCACCCCAAGATTATACTTTATAAAGAAGAGAAGTCACAGATCTAAAACGCAATGTTAGACACGAATTGTTTCAGGTATGTTTTATTTAATAGAATCTGAGGATCTTATGATTTCCTTCTATATAACAAACTCTATATGATACAATAGTAAGTTGCTATAAAATTGGATTATAACTATTCACTATTCTCGATAATGGCTAGAACTAGAATCTACAATCTAGAGCATTGATCAAAAAAGATCTTTTTCAATCACCAGCAATAATCAGATATGGTTATGGTAGCTCTCCATGCAAAGCAAGAGAAGCCTGCTTGAGCAAGTTAAATTTAGCTTCTTGTAGTTCAGCACTTCTCGTGCCCTAATTTGGCAATAATTTTCGTGTATTTTATAAGGTTTCCTATCCCCACTTTTTCATTACATTCTTCTCTACTAACAGATGTCACCCAACACTTGTCATATATATCAAAGTATTTTTATTCATCGGACCCTGACCTTTGGTTGCTCTTTTTCCTTTTAATTCCTTTCTCTTTTCACTGTGAAATTCCAAAATTTTATTTCAGTAAAAGATTTTTAAAAATTAGATGAATGCTATTTTTTTAAGTTAAGTCACTTAAGAATCAAATGAAAATAGAAAAAAATTTTGAAGATATCATAACAAGGATTTTTTAGAAAGTAAAACAGCTTTCTTTTTAGGCCATTTATTAGACTATCAATTGAGACCATTTATTTGCTTTCCCTGTTACCATGCAGTGTTGAAGTATGAACAACCTCTCATAATAAAAACAGATTGTATCTCTGCAATATTTTTATGTAGCACCTAGTACTGCAACTTGGTCTACTAGGCATTTAATCAAGCAGTCAAATAATAATATTTCTACTACCCCCCCAAATATTTTACCAGCCTCACTTTTCTCTATGAGGCACACATAAGGCAATTAATACTAATAGTAACCAAAGTAACAAATAAAATATATCTTTAATAAATATTTATTACCTATGATA
>NW_012154840.1:427453-429152 GCF_000956105.1 Propithecus coquereli
TTTGAGATAACAAATGGAATCTGCTATATTTAAAGGCCTTCCTCCACATATTAAACAACCAATCAAAAAGTTGTTTCCTTAAGCTTCTATAATAAAAGGGGGAAAATGTCTTGATAATGGTTTCTTAACACTGTTAAAACCATAAAAACATAGACATTAATAAACCTTTTGCAAGGATGAGATGCAAAAACTTATCACAAAAGAAAATATTAATTCATATGCCCTGTTCAAAGAATGTTTCTCTTTAGCCTCATTCTAGTAAATCAAAAATAAACAAAAATCAGTAGCATATCTACATGTCAATAGCAAACAATCTGAAAAAGAAACCAAGAAAGTAATCCCATTTCCAATGGCTACGAATAAAATAAAATACCTAGGAATAAACTTAGTCAAAGAAGTAAAAGATTTCTACAATGAAAACTATAAAACATTGATGAAAGAAATGGAAGAGTACACAAAAAAATGGAAAGATATTCCATGTTCTTGGATTGAAAGAAAAAATATTCTTTAAATGTCCATTCCACCCAAAGCAATCTACAGATTCAATGCAATTCCTATAAAAATACTAATGACATTCTTCACAAAAATAATAATATCCTAAAATTTATATTGAACCACAAAAGATCCCAGAGCCCAGATTGCTAAATCAATCTGAGCCAAAAGAACAAATATGGAGGCACCATATTACCTGACTTCAAGTTATACTACAAAGCTATAGTTAACAAAATAGCATGGTACTGGCATAAAAACAGGCATATAGACCAAAGAAATAGAGGAGAAAATCCAAAAATAAATCCACACATTTATAGCCATTTCATTTTCAGCAAAAGTGCCAAGAACATATAGTGAGGATAAGATAGTCTCTTCAATAAACAGTGCTGGGAAAACTGGATATCCATATGCAGAAGAATGAAACATGACCCCTATCCCTTGACATATACAAAAATAAAGTCAAAATGGGTGGGCAATCACAGCAACAACAAAAATAACTAAATGGGACTTGTTTAAATTAAAAACTTCTGCACAGCCAAGGAAACAATCAACAGAATGGGAGAAAATATTCACATGCTATACATCCAACAAAGGGCTAATAACCAGAATCTATAAAAAAACTCAAGCATATCAGCAAGAAAAAAATCAAACAACCCTATACAAAATTTGACAAAAGACATGAACAGAAGCTTTTCAAAAGAAGATAGACTAATGGCCAATAAACATACTAAAAAATGGTCAATGTCACTAATCATCAGAGAAATGCAAATCAAAACCACAATGAGATGTCACCTAACCCCAGTGAGAATGGCTTTTATCAAAAAGTCCCAAAACAATGGATGCTGGTGTGGATGTGGAGAGAAAGGAACACTTATACACTGTTGGTGGGACTGCAAACTAGTACAACCTCTACGGAAAATAGTATGGAGATTCCTCAAAGAACTAAAATTAGAGAAATAAAAAACTCTCAATCTGTATTTCTTTCTCCTGGGCATTATCCTAGAAAATTCCAAGTTTAAGAATGAAAAGTAGACCCACCATTTGATCCAGCAATCTCACTAGTGGGTATTTATCCAAAGGAAAGAAAAATCATTTTTTCAAAAAGACACTTGCGGCCAGGCGCGGTGGCTCATGCCTGTAATCCTAGCACTCTGGGAGGCCGAGGCGGGCGGATTGTTTGAGCTCAGGAGTTCGAGACCAGCCTGAG
>NW_012154840.1:441237-442737 GCF_000956105.1 Propithecus coquereli
TGCCCAGAAAGACAATTTAGCCATCACACGGAGACATCTCCAAGGAACGGGACCTTTCCTTTTGGGGCCCTACAGCAGACTGAGGGGCACTCAGACTGCAAGCTCCCTACTCACCAGCCCTCCCAGGTGCTACTTGCCTGGGACTCCAGGAGAGCGGGGCAAATCCCGAGGTGGAGTGAAATCGATCCAGCTTGGGCACCCTGTAGGTAATTCAAGACCAGCACCCCTCCCCCTGGCAGGGTCAGGGATTGATCTCCAGCATCCAGGGATCAGGCCTGCAGACCAGACCCTGTACACACAGGTCATGATCGTACTGCCCTGGGGCAGGGAGAAGAGATCTGTGAAAGACCCTACGGAGGAGTGTGTGCCTTCAGGGGCAGATCAGTGTGCCTGACCAGCAACCCTCCTCCTAAAAGAGGGCTATGCACCCAGCTCAGGCTACGATCCTGGGTAGGGAACCTCCCAGCCCACGTCACAGCCAGGGGAGGTCCATCGGCCTGAGGCCCCGCTTGCTGGCAGAGGCCTGGGAGAGGACACGGAGAGGTGGAGATTGGAGGGGAGCGAGACCTGCTCCAGAGTGCGGGTCTTGGACAGCCCCAGCCCCCAAGCCCAGACTTTCAGCTAAGTGGAGCCATTTCAGCCCCTCCCGGCAGCTCTGCACAGAAACAAAGAGCAGAACTTTGACCCCTGCTAACAGCAGCTGTGGAGCCTGAGGGCAGGCTTATCCAACCCAGCCCCATCCAGACTAACTCCCGGTCCTGCCCCCACTGAGGGGGAGAATAAGGAAAGCTCAGGCTACGATCCTGAGTAGGGAACCTCCCACCCACGGCCCATGTCACAGCCAGGGGAGATCCATAGGCCTGAGGTCCCCCTTGCTGGCAGAGGCCTCGGAGAGGCTACGGAGTGGGGAAGAGTGGAGGGAAGCGAGATCTGCTCCAGAGTGCGGGTCTTGGACAGCCCCAGCACCCAAGCCCAGACTTTCAGCTGAGTAGAGCCATTTCAGCCCCTCCCGGCAGCTCTGCACAGAAACAAAGAGCTGAAGTTGACCCCTGCTAACAGCAGTGGTGGAGCCTGAGGGCAGGCTTACCCAACCCAGCCCCACCCAGACTCATTCCTCCCACTGAGGGGGAGAATAAGGACACACCTGGAAATCCCAGGGCCCCACCCACCACCCGAGGCACAAGAGGGCCTCTCTAGAGGAATAAGAGCTAACTACAGGACCCAAAAACAGCACCGCAGCTCGCTCCTCCCTGCAAATGCCACCTACTGACAGGGAGCTCATCCTGCACAGGCTTTTACTGCATCTACTGATTCATCCTAAAGGGTGTGGTCGAATCTCACCCACAAACACCACCTACTGGCTCAGAAACTACACAGGGTGAGTCATTATGCAAACGAAAATTTAAAGGCCAGAAGGAACAACTGATCCAGATGGGGAGGAACCAGCGAAAGAACTCTGGAAGTATGAAGACTCAAACAGAAAGCACACCCCCAAAGAGG
>NW_012154840.1:442787-444828 GCF_000956105.1 Propithecus coquereli
TTTTTTATGGGAAAGATTTTTTCCAGAAAATAACTATTTGCAATCTACTGATTTCCTCTAGAAAAGTATAACTCAAAAAATGGTTCATACAAGATAAAGCATTACTACTTGAAATAGTATCCTCCAACCATCATCCATTTACTCAAATCATACTCATTCCTCAAAGATCACCTCAAATGTTTCCTTGTTTGTGAAGCCTGCATTACTCATAAAAATTCATTCACAAATGCAGCATGATTCTTGCCACATCTGCCCTGTATCATAGTTACTCATATAGAAGTCTCTCCCCTGCAAGTAATAGCTAATATTCATTAAGCACTATCCCTATCACTTTACATCCATTAACTTGTTTAATTCTCACAGAAATTGCATCATTAGGCATTATTTATTATGCCCATTTTACAGATCAGAGAGATTAAGCAACTTGCCTAAATTTGTGCAAGGATTCACACTCACATCAGTCTGACTGCAAAACCCAACATCTTAAAAACTGCATTATAATCTACCACCTACCATTCAGCCTACCCCCACTAAATTCACAGAGGACTCAGCCTTATTCATTTTTGCATGACTAGCTCCTGATATGGTGCCTCATACATTTGAACATGCATAATAAAGATGTTGAATGACATTTCCAAGGTTCATTTTGGCCTAGATCAGTATTTCTCTAATTATCAGTAATGAAAGACCAGATTCTGTTAATTACACCAAGCATAAATTACTAGAAAAAAATGAGATAGAAAACAAGACCTAGTCAGCCACAAAAAACAATGGTGATCTAGCATCTCTTGTATTATCCTGGATAGAGCTGGAACACATTCTGCTAAGTGAAGTATCACAAGAATGGAAAAACAAGCTCCACATGTACTCACCATCAAATGGTTTTAACTGATCAACACTTAAGTGCACATATAGTAATAACATTCATCTGGTGTCGGGCAGATGGGAAGGGGGAGGAGGGGATGGGCATATAAACACCTAATGGATACGGTGCACACCGTCTGGGGGTGGACATGCTTGAAGCTCTGACTCGGGTAGGGCAAAGGCAATATACATAACCTAAACATTTGTATCCCTGTAATATGCTGAAATAAAAAAAATTGAAAAAAAGGAAAACAAGACCTGTAAAAAGCAAGACCCTATGTATTATTATATTGTTATAGTTCACAGAGCATTAAACACTATAAAAGTTTTCAATTTCTATACCAACCAACAGTTCATGGGCCAGCACAGCTTCATGGACAAGTACAGATCCATGGACCACACTTTGAATATTATTGGCCTGGATCATTGTGAAGTATTTCACACTGCCAAAACACATTTCATTAGGCTATTATGGTCCCTTCGTGCAGAAGTTACAGCAATGCATGAACTCTCTAGGTCATTCATGGGAGAAAACCTAACACCCAAATAAGATTTTATGAAATAAAAACCACAGCTTATTTCCAAGTCCTTTCTCTTTTTGTAGAATTAGTTTTAATTTTATTTGCCATCTTAATTTTTTATATTTGTTTCTTGATGAAATCAATAAGATTTCTCAGCATCTTTAAGATTAGACTTTGAATTTTAATTAAATTTTCAAGTATTGATTGCCATATGACTAAAAGAGTTTGTTAGCAATTAAATTCTAAAATAAAAGGTCATGTCTGTCATTGACTCATTACAGATCTTTTGGAAATTCACTTCACCTTTTTTCTTAAGTAAAGAATACTTAAGAATGTCATCCGCTCACTTCCTGGATCCAATTTTTCTATAGGGCGAGCTGCGTGTGAGCCATAGAAACATGATTAATACACATACTTTTTTTATAGAAATGGCCTCATGATCTAAAATTTCCCTAGTTATTCATGCACCCATTCAAAAGGTGACAAGGGAGCCCCCACTGTGTGCAAGTCTTGCTACAGATCTTGCTTCTCACATCATTCTCAGCAAACAACAGTTGTCGTTTTATGAGAACACATATGTTCGCATTACCTTCCTAAAGTTGTCCAAGCCAGAGAAGGTTTGCTAAGAACCCATCCAGGAAAGCTTATTTTATTCT
>NW_012154840.1:444878-446912 GCF_000956105.1 Propithecus coquereli
GTTACACAATTACCAGCTTTCTTCTATTCTTTACTGCTTCACACCTTAGAGCTGTCAATCCAAGAGAATAAAAAAGACAACTGAGACTTTTAATAGATTGTCATGGCTTTTAGTCTCAAAAGGTAATCACTAAATAGTTTAAGAAAGAAACAATTGCTGAATGTGAATACACTTAACACCACTGAACTGTACACTTAAAAATGGTTAAGATGGTAAATTTTATGGCTTGTACCACATTAATATAATTGTTTTTTTTTTAAAATGACTGAGCTTCATGAGAATTGCTTTACTCTAGAACTCATTAAAAGTAAAAGATAGTGTTATCTGTAAGATGACTTAGTTATGCTCCTGTGTGAAAAAAAAAATTAACTGTGTATTCATCCACATATCTCCTCATCCTTCTGGGCATCAGTTTCCTCATCTGAGAAAAGATAGGGTTGGATTAATTAATCTTCAAATTTCCTTCAAACTGTAAGGTTTGTACTAATTTTTTACTTTTCTTTTTAGTTTTTAAGAGAAGCAAATAAGAAGTGCATTTCACTCTTAAAAAGGGAATATGCAGAACAAGCACCAAGTTATTATCAGTAAATAACTAACTGTATGGTCACAGTGAAAGCAATAAATGCAGCAATTAATGCTTTACATTTAAATCATTTCACAAGTTTGAGAAGCATGAAGAAATGAATATTCTTGTGCTTTTACACTACTAAAGTTATAATCTATGAATGAGAAATCTTTGGATCAACATAATATATATATTATTTTGTACTATTCAAACCTAATTTTAACCAGATTGATATCACATCATAGCCCGAGGAAGGAAAAGAGCTCATCAAAATGTTTGAGTCCAATGTCAAAAAAAAAAAAAAGTCAGTGGTTGCTTTAGATTGTAATTCTTAGATTATGCATAAGCAATTCAATGAAAGTTAAAAAATCAATGTATTAATCAAGTATAAAATTTGCCAAATAGAACGAGTTATAATAAGCCCAAAGTTTTTCAGTGTGTGGAGAAAAGAAAGCTACAGGCTCAAAGAGGAATGACCTTTATAGATATTTGCATAGACAAGCCACTGTACACTAATGAGAGATGACTATTTTGTAATACACTAATTAAATACAAAGCTTGACCCCATTGCCCTAAAAGAAATAGAATCAGGCTGCTCTGAATTGAAGCTAAGCCTTTCCCTTCTCCTTTATAAAGGATTTCTCACCCTGCTTTTTAAATTTAATCACAATATATTAAAAGAATCCTAGAAAGATATTCACCAAAATATTTCTTAGGGTTTTATCTTTGAATGCTTATTTGTATATGATGTGTTTTAATTTTTTTTTTCTCAATTTTGTGAGTATTTTCCAATTAACATGCATAACTTATGAGAAAAAATATTTTTCTCTAAGTTAATATGAGTCATACGCAGTTGACAGCACTATAGGCTACCGACTCCACGGCAGTCTGAAATAAAGAGAAAATCTGGAAGGCAGAAATGAAAGGTTCTGCTCATTGCACTTAATAGATTATAAGGCTTACATATTCTTAAGGATGAGGGGGAAACAGAAAATAAGAATATATCATTTATTCAGCTCTCATAATGGGCCAGGTACTATGCTAAGTTCTTTTATATCTCATTTGATATTCACAACAAGTTCACACAGCTAGTAAGTCACAGAGCTGAAACTTCAACCCAAATCTGTTTACTTTTAAATCTTATGGTCTTAACCACTACCTTAATATTACCTTTCTCTATCTCTACCTCAGTTAAAAAAAAAATCCCTAAGCTCATCATACTTCTAGTAATTTAATTATAATGAATAATAAACCACTTTCCGAAACACAAAAACATGAATATGTTTGTTCTGCAATGATTATTTCATTTATTGAAATACATTCTGCAATCTTCTCACTCCAACATTTTCAGACCCACCTTATTCCAGTTGTTGCTTCTGGAACTTGATCTGAAGAATAAATACATACATATATACATGCATGAAAGAATGCATACATACATGAAAGCACAAACCAACAGAATACAGACA
>NW_012154840.1:446962-448635 GCF_000956105.1 Propithecus coquereli
AAAAAAAAAAAAAAAAAAAGACACTTGCACTACAATGTTTATTGCAGCACAATTCACAATCACAAAGATGTGGAATCAACCCAAGTGCCCATCAATTCATGAATGGATTAATACAATGTGGTATATGTACAACAGGAAGTACTACACAGCCATAAAAAAATGAATTAATACCTTTTGCAACAATCTGTATGGAACTGGAGACCATCTCCTAAGTGAAGTATTGTGAGAATGGAAAAACAAACACCGCATGTAGTCACTATTAAATTGGAACTAACCAATTAGCACTCATGTACATAGATGAAAGTAAAACTCAATGGACATCATGCAGGTGGGAGCAGGGAGGAGGGGATGGGTAAAATCATACCTAACGGGTACAATGTACACTATCTTTGTGATGGGCACACTTATAACTTTGACTCAAGCAGTACAAAAGCAATCCAGGTAACCAAAACATTCGTACCCCTGTAATATTCTGAAATTTAAAAAAAGACTTAAATATAAGAACTGAAACTATGAAACTACCAAAAAAAATTGGGGGAAATACTTACGGATGTTAGTCTGGGCAAAATTTTTGTGTAAGACCTCAAAAACACAGGTAACCAAAGCAAAAATGGACAAATGGAATCACATCAAGATAAAAAGTTTCTGCACAGCACAGGAAACAATTAACAAAGTAAACAGACAACCTATAGAATGGCAAAATATATATATTTGAAAACTATTCAACTGACAAGGGATTAATAACCAGAGTATATAAGGAACTCAAACAACTCAGTAGCAAAATAAATAAATAAATAAAAATCTGATTATAATATTGGAAAAATATCTGAATAGACATTTCTCAAAGGAAGACATAGAAATGACCAACACGTATATGGAAAAAGGTTTAACATCACTAATCACTAGAGAAATGCAAATTAAAACCACAATGAGATATCATCTCATCCCAGTTAAAATGGCTTTTACCTGGGCAATAATAGATGCTGGCAAGGATACAGAGAAAGGGGAATGCTCATACATTGTTGGAAGGAATGTAAATTAGTAGAGCCACTATGGGAAATATTATGGAGGTTTCTGAAAAAATTAAAAATATAACTACCATACGATCCAGCAATCCCACAGCTGGGTATATATCCAAAAGAAGCAAAATCAGTATACCAAAGAGATATCTGCATTCCATGTTTATTGCAGCACTATTCACAATAGCCAAGGCATGTAATCAACCTAAGTGTTCATCAATTCATGAATGGATAAAAAAAATGTGGTACATATATGCAATGGAATACTATTAACTCATTAAAATGAAGGAAATTCTGTCATTTGCATTAACGTAGACAGAACTATAGAACATTATGCTAAATGAAATAAGCCAGGTACAGGAAGACAAATATCACATGTTCTCATTCATATGTGGGAGCTAAAATATTGATCTCATAGATATGGAGCGTAGAATGGTGGTTAGCAGAGCCTGGGAAAGGTAATGGGGAGGGAGGAATAAAGAGCAGTTGGTTAACGGGTATAAAAATACAGTTACATAGAAGGAAGAAGATCTAGTGTTCAGTAGCACAATAGAGCGACTATAATTAATGATAATTTTTTGTATATTTCAAAATAACTAGAAGAGTGGAATTTGAATATTCCTAACACAAAGAAATGATAAATATTTGAGGTGA
>NW_012154840.1:461075-461505 GCF_000956105.1 Propithecus coquereli
GTCCTGGAAAATTTGAATTGAAAAGGGGAGTTAGTAAGGAGGAGCAGCTTCGTGAATCCCTGTTTAATTGTTTGTTCTAGTATCAGTGATTAAATAGTAAGAGTATCCTTTCAGCTACTCCGAATGACTGTAAGATGGATATGTTTGATAAATTTCAAAAGAAGTAGAAAATAATATGGTATTCTATGATTCTGTTTGGTATCTTTAATGAATATTCACAAACTAGTAGTGTCTACTATGAAAATGAAATACGGGCTACACCTGTAATTTCTGATTTTCTTTATTTTGAGCTAGGACTTCACTTTAAATTTAAGTTCAATATTTAAAGTTTATGGAAGATGGTGGATGAGACAAGCCGCCAGTCAGAAGGTCTCTGCAAAAAAGACGAATTTTAGAAGAAAGAGAAAAAAATAAGCGAGCAGAGAAACAT
>NW_012154840.1:480285-483651 GCF_000956105.1 Propithecus coquereli
GGAAATTTAATATAATAAAATCTTTGAAATATCAGTAAATGTGTACTTATTGACTTCAGAAACAATGAATTATTGTAAAAGAACAAAATGAGTTCTAAAATGGATGCAATATACCATTGTTAAAAGCAACCATCATTAAGATTGGGTGCTTTATGGTTTCAGGCTGAAAAGAGTGTCCAATTTCACAATTCTCCTAATAGAGTTTTAATAACTTTTCACATGCTAAGATTGCTTCTTCATCTTTCCTCTCCCCCTCTATACAAAATCAATAACGATATTGACCATTCTGAGAACCAATAATCCTCCAGGTAGAAACTGATTCATACACAGTTCATTTCTGAAAAAATGATCAATTCTTGAATGGGTGCAGGTGTTTCATGCCTCATTTTTCAAGTTATTGGACAATGGAACAAAATAAAAGGGAAAGCAATATTCCGCAAAGTAATATTATATTAATAGCTACAATTACACTTTTGCTTCATGCTTAACATGGTGATTCAACCAATGAATAACTACAGAATGACTAAAAATTACTTTTCATATTTAAATCATTTAGTTAATAAATTATTCCATTTTATTACTCACAATCATACTGTGCAATAGATATTATTGTCTTCATTTAACAGATGAACAAACTAAAGTTCAGATAGTTTTGGAAGAGGTTGTCTATTTGCATTACAAAAAAGATAAAATTTTAATTTTTCAGTACAGCCTCCTCTCCTCAGCTGGTATGTCCTGCAGTCTGAACTTTCCACAGAGACTGCAGCCCTGGCCTTTCCCCTAGAAGAGCTGCAGGGGACCTAAGGCACCCAATCTGTGAGCTCCCTGCCTGCCCCTCTTTCACAGAGACTCATGCCAGCAGATAAGACACACAGGCTGGATCCCGTGCCCTCTGGACTTCAGTGGGTTGCTGGGGGACAGAAGGGGGAGTTATGGGAGCTGGACTCAGAGGGTGAGGGAGCCCACATGGACAGAACTAATGGGAAATACTGTGGGGGTCTGAGAAACAGCAATCTGTGAGATTACCCGCCCACCCCCCACTATAGGAAAGACACACTGTTGGATTCAGGCAGGTCTTCCATTGGGGAAGATTCCAGCTTGGGGAGCCATAGCAACCAAGTGTGGCACATTCAGGAACTTGGGTGTTCAGGGAACTACAGCCCCTCTTCCACCCACTGCAACCAGGATAGTAGTTTGAGCCAAAAATTTGGCCAGTGGCCACCTCTCCCCACCTGGCACATACTCCAGGCTAAGGTTTCCACAGAGTGGGGTCCACGCCTTTTCCCTTGAGGACCTGCAGTGGACTAAGGTGCCAGTTGTGAGAGCTTCCTGCCCACTGGCATTTCGCAGAGACACATGCCAGCAGGTCAGACACGCAGGCCAGATCCCATGCTCCCTGAACTGGAGTGGGTTGCTGGGGGACACGGGGAGGTTTAGGAGCTGGACTAGGTTGCTGAGGGAGCCCACATGGACAGAACTGACAGGAGAATACTGTGGGGGTCTGAGATAGAGCGATCTAGGAGACTGCCTATCCTCCCTGCAGGAAAGCCATGCTTTGCATTAGGGCGGGTCCTCTGGAAGGGAAGATCCAAGCCTGGGGTGCCATAGCAACCAAGCGTACAGCGCCCCCCTCCCCCACAAGCAGCCTTCCCTGTCTGGAGAGTCTGATTTCTCTTTCATCCCAGTGGCTCCCCCTAGCGGCAGGGAAAACAACCTCTGAACCCTGCTGAACCTTTGTAAAGTCTTCTAGGCTCATGCAACCTATCTACACTCTGCCTCAATCCTCTACCCACCTCTTCTGGTGGAGATCAAGAAACACACTGGGAGCAACAGGGGCCCTCCCAAAGCCTGGGGAAGTCAAGTGCTTCTCCACCTGAGGGACTAGAGCTCACCATAGGCACAAAAGAACATCTCAGCAGTTGTCTCTTTCCTGCAAGCACTAACCACTGACAGGAAGAACAACCCTGTAGCTCATCATAGCATTTACCAACTCAGTCAAACAGGGAGTTTGGGTGGCTGATACTTACAAGTACCACTCACCATCTTAGAAATTAAGCTGAGGGACCCAATACAATTCATACTTCAGGAAGAAATGAAGACAGACGTATAGAGGCAACCCAAAGGGACACTGTTTATTAGAACAAAAGTACAGGCAGCTTCAAGAGTGAGGGTCTCCCTCTTCCACTGCAGACCTCTGGGCTGATTGAGGAGCTACTTGGAGTCTGTGCACAGACATTGTACCAGAGAGCAGGTGCAGCAGAGATCTGGTGCCTGCTAATCCCAGGCTTCTAAAATGGATCACATCCTGATTGTTCTGGTGAATGGAGCCAGGTCCAGTCAGGACCCAGCCATCCAGCAGTAACCTTAGCATCACCCCTGCCCACCTGGGGAGGGAACAGAAGCTCACTTGTGTTGAGCCTATGACTGGGAGCTGAGCAGGCTTCCTCACCAGCATGGAAACCAAACAAGAGGGGTGCCTAAGACTCCACAAGCACCACTAGGGAAGGCTCAAAAGACTGCCTCAGTGGGTCCTAGGAATGGGGGAAGAACCTTGGTCAACCAGCAGCTCTAGCCCACCTACACTGAAGCTAGGTTGCTAAGAAAAACCCTTACCTGTGTGATTGGCCATCAGCAGTCCCCACACTGGTGGAACACCACCCCATATGGGAAGCTCTGCCCCTAAAATCCCCAGAGGCAGCTCTGAATGTCTCACTGGGCCTGAGTCCTCTGCCCCTATAGCTCCAGAGCCCTTGCTAGGCCTGTGACTCCACCCATGAGACTCCAGAATTGTGCCTGGACCACAAGAACACACTACTGAGTCCATACCACTACCACTGGAACAAAAGAATCTCCCTGAGATCCAACAGTTCATTCATGATCCTCTAGCCCTGAACAGCCATCACTCCTGGACTTGGTTCAAGAAAGTCCCCAGAAAAGGATAATAGGTGCCCTGCATTCCTATTAACCCAGAGCTGAGGGAAGAGGAGCCAGATGAGAAGAAACCAGCAAAAGACCCATGGCAACATGAAAAATGTAATACCTCAACACCCCCAAGGGAACACAATGGAGCTACAGTTGTGGACTCCACCCACAAGGTAATTGCTGAAATGTAATTGCTGGAATTCAGAATATAGACGGCAAACAAGATGATTGGAATTGAAGAGAAAATGGAAAACCAATGAAAGGAAGCTAAAAATATATTTCAGGTAATCAATGAAAAAAGTAACTAGAAAGCTAGACAACATAAGAAAGGATATAAGAGAACTTAAAGAAATGAAAGAGTTATTCAGGGAGTTTCAAAATGCAGTTTAAAACTTTAGGCCGGGCGTGGTGGCTCACGCCTGTAATCCTAGCACTCTGGAAGGC
>NW_012154840.1:483701-484788 GCF_000956105.1 Propithecus coquereli
GGACTTAGGAGTGGGGGGGGGCAAGGGCAACATACGTAACCTAAACATCTGTACCCCCATAATATGCTGAAATGAAAAAAAAAAGTTTATGACTAGGCTAGACAGTAAATAGAAGCTATTTATCTGGAAGCGATAGACAACAAAGATAACAGTTGCCAGGTAAAGCCATCTGTGTGTCAGTGGGATAGAAACAAACTCCTTCCAAAAGTGAAAGAGCTCTATGCTTCACAGATATATAGATTTATACCATTTTAACTAACAATGGGGAACTTGTACTAGATTCCAACGATTTTGAAAGCTAAGCAAAGGTATAATACAATATAGAAACTGGATTATATAAGGCATTTTTGTGCTGATTGATATCACTTTTTTAAATAAAGAATTATTATATTATAAAACAGATAAATTATGAAATTTACTGTCTAATACAACTCAAACTCATCATAAAACTGGAGACCTAAACTATAGCATTCTTAAATTCTGATGCCTTGGTTTTGTGGTTCAAATGCACAAAAATAGCTTTATAATAGATTTATGATATCACTAAAATACTGTTAGTCACTATTCAAAAACATCTTTCTGAATCCTTAAGTTCTAGAAAGACACTTTCTTCCAAAGTTTAGGAGTTTCTTGGGTTTTTTTTTTTTTTTTTTTTTTTGGTTTGGGAAGAAAGTGGTTATAAAAAAATCCTTTGAGTATTTTGGTTATAATTAGAAATTCATTCTACATTTGATTGTAAGAGAATTTTTTTCTAAGCTCTTGAAGAGGAATCACAAACAAGCATATTACAAAAATAATTTAGTACAGACAGCATAATTCTTTATCTAAGGATGTTTATAATATGAGGGTGAAATATGAGAAATCAATTGGCCTGCTGCTTTCTGCACTTTAAATTTGCTAATACTATCTGCAGAGCCAGTGAATGGTACACTTCATTAGTTGTATGTAGAAATGATACCAGACAAGAAGATTTGTCCTTCTATCTCTTCTGCCAAAAAGTGGTGTCAACTTGACATTTAATAACAATGCCTAATATTTTCTGAGAGTCTCAAAAACAATGTTAGACAGTCACAGCTGCCTTACCCAA
>NW_012154840.1:491483-493510 GCF_000956105.1 Propithecus coquereli
AGTACTATACACAAATCAGCACAACAGATATCTACCAGTGTAAATTCACTGAACAAAACTCCAAAACTCACAGCTCCTAAAAAAACAATAGAACAAGAGGTAAAACAAAGCAATAAGAGAGTACCCAACAGGATTAACCCAATATCCCACACATCAATGCTATCAATCAATGTGAAAGGACTGAATGTTCCTCTCAAAAAACACAGGTTGGCTGTAAAAACACAACCCAATTATCTGCTGTCTCCAGAAAACACATCTAAACCACAAGGACACACATAGACTTAACATCAAAGGATGGAAAAAAAATGTATTCCACCAAAATGGAATTCAAAAGACAGCAGCTATAGCCATTCTCATAGCAGATAAAATTGACTTTAAGCCAACAAACATAAAAAAAGAAAAAGGTAGTAATTATATAATGGTAAAGTGAGCTATCCAACAAGAAGGCATGACAATCCTAAACATATATTGCCCAACACAGGAGCTCCCAGATACGTAAAGCAAATTTTACTAGAGCTAAGCAAAGAAATATTTAGTACCATCATAATTGCCTGGGACCTCAATACCCCACTGTCAGAACTAGAGAAATCATCAAAGCAGAAAATAAAGAAAGAAAAAATGGACTTAACCAAACTCCAAATCAAATGGACCTACCAGATATTTACAGAGCATTCTTTCTAAAAAATTACAGAATATACATTCTTCTCAGCAGCACATAGGACAGTCTCCAAGGCCGATTATATCTTAGGCCACAAAACAGGTCTCAACAAATTCAAAAAAATAAAAATCATACCATGCACCTTCTCAGACCACAGAAGAATAAAACTAGAAACCAATAAGAAGAGAAATACTCAAACATACACAACATCATGGAAATTAAACAACATGGTGCTTAATGATTATTGGTACAAGAATGAAATTAAGATTGAAATCAAAAAATTCCTTGAGCTGAATGACAAAGGGGACACAAGCTATTGAAATCTTAGTGACACAGAAAAAGCTTTTCTCAGGGTACAATTCATAGCCTCAAATGCCTACATCAAAAAGACAGAAAGATCACAAATTAATGACCTAATGTTGCATCTCAAGAAACTAGAAAAAAAAAAGAATGAATCAAACCAAAAGCCAATAGAAAAAAAAAGAAATAACGAAGGTTAGAGCATAACCAAACGAATTGGAGAAAAACAACAACAAGAAAACAATACAGAGGATTAATGAAACAAAAATTTTGTTCTTTGGAAAGATAAAATTCACAGACCTCTTGCTAGATTAACCATGAACAGAAGAAAAAGGACCCAAATAAGTTCAATCAGAAATGAAAAAGGTGACATTATAACTCACATGACAAAAGTACAAAACATCACCCATGAATACCACGTAAATCTCTACACGTATAAACTGAAGAACATAGAGGAAATGGATAAGTTGCCAAAAGCACACAATCTCCCAAGACTCAACCAGGAAAAATAGAACACCTTATCAGACCAATAACAAATAGTAAAATCAAATCAGTAATAAAATCCTCCCAACAAAAAAGGAGCCCTGGACCATATGGATTCACAGAAAAATTCTATCAAACCTATAAAGAAGACCTGGTATCCATTATACAGAAATTATTCCATAATATTAGGAAGGAGGGAATCCTCCCCAACTCACTCTACAAACCTATTATCACCTTGATACCCAAGCCAGGAAAAAATATAACAAAAAAGGAAAACTACATACCAATATCCTTTATAAATATACATGTAAAAATCCTCAAAAAAATAGCAAACTTAATTCAATAAATTCAATAGCAAATCAAAAACATAATCTACCAGGACCAAGTGGATTTCATCCCAGTGATGCAAGGATGATTCAACATATATAACTCAATAAATGTGATTCACTGCATAAACAAAAGCAAAAACAAATACCATATTATCATCTCAATTGATGCAGGAAAAAGCATTGACCAAAACACAGCACCCTTTTATGATAAAAACTCTCAACATACTAGGAATAGACATAATATATCTCAAAATTAT
>NW_012154840.1:494750-509350 GCF_000956105.1 Propithecus coquereli
GCTTCTGTACAACTAAGGAAACAATAAACAGAGCAAATAGACAACCTACAGAATGGGAGAAAATATTTGCATACTATACATCCTATAAAGGTCTAATAAACAGAATCTACAAAGAACTGAAGCAAATGAACAACAAACACCCAAACACTTCTATAAAAAGTGGGCAAAAGATATAAACAGAAGTTTCTTCAAAAGAAGAATGACAAATAGCCAATAATCATATGAAAAAAACATTCAACATCACTAATCATCAGGGAAATGCAAATTAAAACCACAATAGGTTATTACCTTATGCAAGTTAGAATGGCATTGTTAAAAAGTCCAAAAACAACAGATGCTGGCATGGATGCAGTGAGAAACGAATGCTTATACACTGTTGGAGGGACTGCAAATTAGTACAATCTCTATGGAAAACAGTATGGAGATTCCTCAAAGAACTAATAGTAGACCTACCCTTTCATCCAGCATTCCCAGTACTGTGTATTTACCCAAAGAAAAAGAAATAATTTTATCAAAAATACACCTATAGTCAAATGTTTATTGCAGCACAATTCATAATTGCAAAGATGTGAAATCAACCCAAGTGCCCATCGATTCACGAGTGGATTAATAAAATGTGTCACTGAGTAGTACATGGGGTACTACTCAGACATAAAAAAAGATGAAATAATAACCTTTGCAACAATCTGGATGGAACTGGAGACCATTCTCCTAAGTGAAGTTTCACAAGAATGGCAAAACAGATACAACATGTATTCTCCATTTAATTGGTACTAACCAATGAGCACACGTGCACGGAAGGAAGTAAAACTCGGTGGAAAGCAACCAGGGCGAGTGGGGAGGAAGAGAGGGGAATAAACTCACCTAATGGGTACTATGATCACGTTTTGGTTGATGGGCACACCTATAATCAGGACTCAAGCATTACAAAAACAATCCATGTACCCTAAAATATTTTTATCTCATTAATATTTTGGCATAAAAATTAATTTTTTGAATGTATGTAATTTTTTGAACACATGAATTGACTGTTAGTTGAATTATTTCATCTATTTTAATTATGTGTACATATATCTTCATTATCTAACTGCTTTGATCATTTAGGTGGCCCAAATGTAAGTTTGATTTTTTTAATCCAGTGTTTTTAGGCTAATTAATTTTCTAATTAATACAATGTCTTAGAAAAGGATTCTCTCAAATATCTTAAATGGTGCTGTGCTCTTCTTTTTCAACTATATTAAGAATATTTACACTTTAGGTAAGACAGAGATTAACACACAAATACAAAGTTTACACAAGAGTATATTTTTAAAAGGATATTAACACAACATTTGAGTAACAAAAATGCACCTGAAGCCCTAGGCTAAGATGGTCTGAATGAAAACTAAGTCAACAGATTTTGCTAACCTATCTCCCTGGAAAATGAGGGGAACTCTTTTTTCACCGCCTTTTGTAGTCAAAAAATAAAACTATATTATCAGATTATAGCCTCAAAGGATACTTGTAATCATAACCCAAAATAAAAGATCATAACCTACAAGAAAGTTAAGCTTCAGGAGATTTTCCGAGGAAGCAAGTAGATTTGACAATATTGTTTTCCCTATCTTTCATTCTTTCAGTACTCAACACAAACTTGGCAACAATCTCCATATTGTCAAAGTTTTTGAAAGTCTAAGGTGCTCAAAAGAAGGAAGCCACTTAAAAATGTCGCTCCATGAATTAGTATTAAACGTGTTTTGGGACAGGATTTGTCTTAAGGGTTTTACAAAGCTTTGCCCTGAAAGAATATGTGAACGTGTTGGTTTGCATTTCGAATGCTGTTATACTCGGAAGGGCGTCTCTGAAAGGCAGTAGCGGCTGTATCCCACGAGGTGCCGCGTTTCTCAGACCTAAAGAATTGGATTTGCTTTGTAAAGCACAAGCAAATCTGTTAAAAACTATAGGCCGAGAGCTGACAATGGAGTGCCCTCCGGAACAAACAGCTTCCCGGAAAGGACAGCTTCCCAAATGGCTAAAAGCAAAGCTTTTGTTTAAACCACTCTAGACTACCTGTCTCCATTCACAATAACCTAATAAACATGGAGCTTACATATCTCTGTTTAACCCCTCTGGTTAAATGATAAACTTACCTTAAAATTTAGAAATTAACCTTTGAAAGACTTTGCAACCGTTTGTTCACGTAAATAGAATTAGTTAAAGAATCTGTAGAACCCTTCTGTAAAAGCCTTTTGAAAATCTGTTAACCTGAGAGGAACTACCTGTTGTTATGTAAATCTGTTACCCCTGACAATTGCTCACTATTTCCTATAAGTTAACATGTAAGACCTCATTCGGGGCTTTTTGAGACCAACGGAGAGATCCGAGCCCCCTGAGCTCCCGCTTTGCCTATAATCTTTATAAACTTATAAAACTATATCTTTGTCTCAGTTTATTCTTTTATTTCTTCCATTTTCCATTTCTCTCTATTATTTTCTTATCCCTTGCAACTCTACCAAAGGGACCCGGTTTTTTGCAGGGAACACTGGCCACGTTTCCCCGCAAAAAAAATAACATATTAAAAGCTCTGGACAATGCCCTGGATTAGAAGACTTAAATTTAAGTTGCTTCATCCAATTCCATTTTCTTGTGTAATGCAGAAAATAAAAATCAAAGACATTTTAAAGCACAAACTACATCTTTTAACAAATTAACATGCAATCACCCAGGCCCCAGATTGAATCTTTGCTTTCAACCTACAACAATTTCATCTAAAACAAACTAATTCCATCCATTGTATCATGACATTTATTATTCACATTAAATCCTTTTAGAACTTAGAGTAACCTAAAGGCATTTAGTCCTGTGAAATTTAACTTAAATCAATCTTTTCTTTTTTTTTTCTTTTTAAGCTTCTGGAAAAGCTGCAACATTTAGAAAAAAATATTCCACTATTTCTTTAAAATGCCCACAACAGGATGGCCTGTCTAAACCCTAATACAAAAGCATTTAGATGTTGATATTGTTTCGCTTACCTTGTGGGCATTTAGCCTCACAAGTTTACTATTGACATGAGAGACTATCATTACTAGTTAAATGCCAGTGAGGGATAAGAGAAAAATACAGCATATTCTGTATGGTTTACAAAAAAAGAAGTAATACAATTCTTTAATTGTTATGTCAGAAATTTCATCTACACAAGAACAATAATGCCAAGCTTATTTATATGGTATGCCATCTAATTACTTACCACAGGTAAGCTATTGTGCTCAGACACACTAATCTGTCAAGACAATAATTCTCCCCTACAAAGATGGAGAATTGGCTTAGGTAACCCCATGCCAAATTTTCAGAATTTTCTTTATGCGATGAGGGAGTCAAATTGCTCCCCTACCCCAATATAGGCAAGGTAGTTGCAATTTAGGCATTTAACCTCTACAGGGATCTCATAAGCTTGGTCACAAATAACAATTGCTATACTGTGATTAAGTGACTCTATTAGAAGTAACAGGAAATTCTAGAAGAGCATAAAGGGAGAGTCCTCCTCCCATATCTAGGAGATGCAATTTCTTAGATTTCCAGTGGAAAATCAGATTCAAACCCCAAAAGAAATAACTCACAGCAAAGACTTGTCCAGATACTTACGCCACAATCCCTGAGAGATGGAACATTTCAGCTGTCAAGTAGGAGAGGTAACTATATAAGAAGACAAAGAGGGGTTCGATGACCCGGATGGTCTTGGTAAAGCGGGTGGTAAAGGCAGCGAATATTCCAAACAGGATCCCGATGAAAACTCCTCCCATTCCAACCAAAAAAAATTTTCCTATCGCAGCCAAAATATCCACCAGTTTTATAGAGGACATTTCACAGAAAGAGTTGAACAGCTTATAGAGTACCTGCATAGGAAAAGATCAGATCAAATGTATCAATCAGAAAGGTATGAAATTATGCCCTATCTATCCTTCTAATTTAAGTTTTCTCAATTTTGATGTCCTCCAACTCCCCATTCTCTCACCCTCAGCGTAAGTTCCTACAAAGTGTCCAGGTCAAGGGGAAAAGTTCAGAGCCCCAACCAAAGCTTCTCCATATCAAGATATATTTCTACAGATCATTGTAAAACTGCACATGATTCCATTTGAAAAATTTTTGATGGTCTACAAAGACACCCTTTATAGCTAAGATTTTCTTATCTGGCATGACTGGAAAGACTGTAGTCTCTAGAAGGTTTATTCCAGTTTTCACTTAATTAACTGACAGATTAATATGGTAGCAAGGAAGCACTGTCATATTCTAAAACATATTAGTGACTATTAAATCATATTCTCTCTCAATTTATAAACTTACTCCTAGAACTAAATTGCTCAATTATGGCCTAAACCAGAATTCAATTTTTATGTAAATTTCAAGGCTGAGCATAAGGAAACTTGATTCAATACCTATTATAGAACGCCTATACCTAGGATACTTACAACAGTAACAGCATCGTTAAGGAGGGATTCTCCAAATACCAAAATATGAAGCTTCTCATTCACATGAATTTCTTCAAATACAGAGAGTACAGCCACAGGATCTACTGCAGCAATCAAACTACCAAACCAAAGATTATGGAGCAATGACACATCTTGAAGATTGAAGTGCTTCACCTGACATATACCATAAAGGGAAAGGCCTATTCCAAATGCATTCCACATAGTTCCAACAACAGCGTACAACAGAATGGTGCCTATATTCTCAAAAAAGAGCCGACTGGGCATAAAATATCCTGCCTCAAGGACTATCGGTGGAAGTAAGTACAGGAAAAATATGTCACTGTCCATGACCGGTGGGGATTTGTCATTTAAAGTGTAAATTAGTCCTCCCATGATGAGACCTACAAATATCAAGAGGCAGCTTTCAGGTACAACTGTGGGCATCTTATTATAGAGGTGAAATCCTGGAAAAGAGAAAGAAGATAAGAGTGTTAAAACATCTTCATTATCAATCACCTCTATATGTCATCCTTCTTGTCAAGTCTCATGACTTCAGGAAAATATCTTCTCAGTCATTTTTCCATTTTCCATTTTAATAATGACAAAGATACAGGGGCATGAATGGAAGCATTTGTCTCTATAATGGAAAAATATTTACTAATATAATAAAAGTATTCACAGTTAACAGCAGGATTATTAATGTGCCCACTGAATCATTTTCAGATGTGGGCACATATTTTAAAATGGAAACAATGCATTTAACAGCTGGAAATATAATTCTACTCTTCTTATGATCATAGTGATAGACATCAGTAGCCTAAAAAGCATATATCTGAGAAACATAATTCATTGTCTTCTTTGTGTAATAAGACCTGAGAAGGCATTTAGTAATCATAACTAATTATTTATAAACAAATTGAGGCAAAAGAAGCAAGGTGACATTTCATGGTTACACAGTAAGTATGTGACAGAGCTAGAATGACAACCCAGCCAACTCTCCTGACTCCCAGCCCAGTGGTCCTATAACTATCACAAACTGTCACTTGGGCTGTTTGGCAGACCTATGCTTACATTAATTCATATTACTGGATTATCGAAATGCAATCCCAATCATAAAGTTTGTTTTCTCTCTTAGAAGCACATGAGTCTTTTATCCCACATGGGAAATGTGGCCACTTCTAGCACGCCACATGACAGCAGTTCTGTTTTATTCTATATTCTTTTACCTTTGCCCTGTATTATATACCACATCATCATACTTTAGCTTACATGAAGCCTATACAAAATGACTTTAATTATCATCAACTCCCTGTACTATAGAAACGAACTTAAAGACCATCTGAGATGATCCATCCCCCTCCTCATTACCCCAGTCCCCACCAATACACTGCAGAAATCCCTTTCTAATATACCTGTAAATTAATTTAACTACAAGTTTCTCAAGGATTAAGGCTAGTCTTTAAATTTATCCCTTAGCACAATGCTACATAGAAATAGATGAGGAAATAATTTGAAAATAAATAATAAATACATTTTCAGAAAAGAAAGCCATCTAGCTCCTAAACTACACTTTATTTCTCAATAGTTGCAAAACTGTTTTCACATATACTCTCCCACTTAATTCTCTCATTGCACCAACATAGCAAGGTAAATACTGTTATTCTCACTTTACAAATGATAAAAATGGGGCATAAAGAACTATTTCACTGATTCAACATGTACTTATTGATTGCCTGCCATGTGTTAGGCACTGGCTTCTAAGTTTGCACAAATATTAAGTAGGTCAAAGTATCTGCTCTTTACACTGCACCATGCTGCTTCCCTCTTATCTTACAGGACAATTTCTTTCCCAGGCATTGAAATGTTTTTAAAGTTCTTCATAGGAAAGATGAGGTCTTATTTAGTTCTATAGCTCATGGGCTCAATATAAGGCTCCACACATAAAATGTGCTGAGAAAATGTTTGTTCAATTAATGAATGCTAACAAAGTTTTTTAAAATTTACATTCTATTACTAAGGTTATGGCAAAAAGTTATGTCAGTGATGAATCAATACAGTCCGACTTAAACAAATGGGTATGGATGACCTATTGGGATGTCCCTTTTGCCCTGTGATCCTGACATTAACATCTAATTAGACTATTTATTGCAATCGATTTATCTAGTACTGCAAAAAACCTTAACTATCCACAACTGCTAATTATTTTTACCTAAGACAGCATGTAAGTCTGATTAAGGAGACAGGAGATCCGCCTTCTAGTTCTGGTTTATGAACATGGCAAAATATCTTCTCTCCCTGGGCCTCATATATCCTATCTATAAAGCGAATGAATAAAAATGAAGGGGTTGGATAAGAATGATCTCTCAGGGTTTTCCTAGCTCTTACCATCTACCTTGTGGTGAATCTGTGGATCTCCTTTGTATCATCATTAAATAATATATTTAATTAATGCTAAAGCTATGATACAACATAAAGTCACTTAAGTAAAACTTTGGAATGTTCAACATGATTTCTTTTATAGCTAATAAATTCATTTTACAATAAAAAATTCTATAGATTCTGCCATATTTTCCTGGCATTGTTTTTCTTTCTGAGCCTACAAAGAAAGAAATGGCCACTCAATAATAAACACTTAGAATTTTTAAAAGACCCTTATAATTTTGATGTCACCAAGGTAAAAGTGAAATAAATTATCAAAGAACATAAAAGGAATAATTGAGAATATCTCTCCTTAGGTGAGCCATAATGCTACCAAAATTTCAATACTCGTCCCCAAAGCCGAACGAAGAACAAGGACAAGTAGTTTGAGAAAAAGTAAAGAGAAGATTATTAATTTGCTGGCAAATAAGGAGGATGACAGATTCTTGTCTTAAACAACAGTCATCCTCCCTTTAAGCAGAAATACAGAGTTTTTAAAGGGGGTTTTCAGCTTCAGGCTATTGCTGTTTAACTATGGTTGTTGGTCCTGCTCAACCTTATCTCCAGTGAAGATGATCCCATGACCTTTGCCCAGACAATTCTGTGGAGCCATCTTCTGTGGTTTAAGATAGTAGAAAACAAAGAACAAAGAACTCTCCTCTGCCCCTCTGATTACTGGCCTCAGGCAAGAATGCAGGTTTTAATTCCCAAAAAGAGTGGGGGGGTGGTTAAAGAGACAATGTTTGCCCTTTTCCAGGCCTTTATCTCTATTACAATAATACTAGAAATTCAGGATATTCATAAAGGCTAAATAGTTAAAACATGACAGCTGTTGTATTCCACTTGCTGGATTTATTCTTTATTTATTCTCTTACATTCTGAACGGAGGCAAAAAAATTTTCTTTTTTTAAAAAAATGGGAAATGCTCCATAGAAAGCACTTGAGTCATGGGGATAAAAAAATAAAATGAGAAAGAAAAAAAGAAAAAGAAAAGGGAAATGGACTTGTCCCAGTATCCCACTACCTGGCAAATATAACAAGCTTCCTGTTGGGGGGAAAAAAGGCTACCTAAAGACTCAGGTCAGTTAGTATCTGAAATCTATCTAGTGAGATTTCTCTTTTGTTCTTTTTAACATTATGCCATCTCCTCCCAACCCTTGAACAACTGGATCTCTTTGCAGTCTAAATTCCTGCGCTGGGCCTATTACTTTCTTCTGCTGCTGGGAGAATAATTTGAATATAATCACTGGCAAGCAGGGTTTGAGTAATGAAGAAAAGGTCCTTTTGACAGATATCAAGAGGCAAATATTCCAGCTTGCCTTTCTCTGGTCTCTGAAATAAAGGTTACATTTCTTAACATATAGAAAAGCCCTGAGAGTGCCTACTGTTAGGCAACTCCATGGGAGAACCCTGGGAAATCCCTCACTTACCTATCTTTGCCAGAGAAGCTAACATAATCCAGAGTGTGATCTCGAAAGGGACCTGCACATGCTGGTAGTCCAGAGAGAAGAAGAGTGTGTGAGCAGACACCACTGAGCCATTATCCTGTGTTTCTTCCAGTCCCCAGCTGCCATTGCCTGTCTGCAGATCCCGGTGTTTCTGCATACTAACCCCAGAGGTTTCCAGGAACTGGGAGCAGAACTGTCCCAGCAGCAGAGGCAACAGGAGCTCTAGCCCATGGGCCATCACCAGTTCTTCCAGCTATGCTTGCTAAAGTAAATTGATCTCCCTAGATTCAGCTGCTCACAAATGCACTTTGCTGCCCCTGATCCTTAGGCCTCCTGGGTCTAGTAGATCAGTGGATACTCTGGCAGCTCCCTGGAGTCCCTGCAGAGAAATGCTAGGTTGTTATGCCCTGGAATGAGATTAGAGCCAGGAGCCAACAAAGGGAGGGAGCTGGGAAAAATCCATTGATTGACATAGAAAAGGATTTTATCCCCAGTCCTAACCCTTAAGGGAAGAAAATCACTGGGGACTCGATTCTGGCCACTTAGCCATCTATTTACTTATTGTGAGACTACTCCAATTGCCCATAGATATGGAAAAATTATTCAAGAAGAATTCCTAAATCTCCTGAAGACTATCAAGGCCTCTGTACACAAGAACCTTAACTAGAATGCCAAAGATGCATTTAGGGGGAAAACCCTAGAGCAGAGCTTCTTGTTTTCACAGAGACAGGGAAAAAGTATGACAAACATTAAGTCATGAAAACTCCAGGAAAAATTCTTTTTCTTTATTTCGAATAAGTGACCCAGTAATTAAGAGCAAGGCAAACAATATTATTTTTACCATAATTCCCATCATCCATGTGATGTCTTTCAATAGAACTTCTGAAAAGGGTCAAGGACTTTTCCTTCCACTTCTGACCCATGCAAATTATGCCTATTTTATTTCTTTATCAAATTACTCAGGTTTCAGCATGACCAAAATATATTGGTTTGATGAATACAAAACTAAGTGAGATTTCACCAGTTAGGCTGACTTCTAGAATACCTGCAAATCCTTTTGTATTATTGTGCCCTTTTCGTTTTTTCCAGCTTTATTGAAGTATAATTGACAAATAAAAATTGTATATATTCAAGGTGTACAATGTGATGTTTTGATGTATGTACACATTATGAAATGATTTCCACAATCAAACTAATTAACATATTAATATACTTAGCATCTACTCTCTTAGTGAATTTCAAGTATGTAATACATTATTAGCTATAGTTTCCAAGCTCTACATTAGGTCTACAAATTTATTCAACTTATAACTGCAACTTTGTGCCCTATGACCAACATCTCCCAATTTTCTCTACCCTCCAATCCCTGGTAACCACTCTTCTACTCTCTGTTTCTACAAGTTAGACTTCTTTAGATTCCTGTATTTAGGCATGATTTTAAGCCTGGTTTCTTCTTTTCTGTTGTTTTCTTTTGTCAAAACCTTTAGAGCACATCCTGGCATGTGGATTACCAAACTTAATGTCATCAAAAATTTAAAGGAAAAGAAGTCATTTTATCAAAAAGACACCTGCACTTGAATGTTTATTACAGCACAATTCACAATTGCAAAAACGCGGCATCAACCTAAGTGCTCATCGTGTCATGATAGGGATATAAATATATATGTATACACACACACACACACACACACCATGGAGTACTATTCAGCCATACAAAGAAATGAATTAATGCCTTTTGTATCAATATGGATGGAACTGGAGACTGTTATCCTGAGAGAAGTATCTCAGGCCTAGAAAAACAAGCACCACAAGTACTCTCTAATAATTTAGAACTAATAGATGAGCACACATGGGCACAGAGAGAAGTAAAAGTCATTGGAAATCAAGAAGGCGGTCGGGGGCAGGAGGTGAGAGTTAGGGGCCTATCTAACAGGTACAATAAACACTGTTCTGGTGATGGGCACACTGGTAGCCCTGATTTAAGCATTATGAAAGCTCTTCATGTTACAAAAACATTTGTACCCTCTTAATATTTTGAAATAAAAAAATAAACACTTAACATATTTATTTTGACTGCAGTAATCAGGGAATATATGCAATTAAAAGTAGGATGGAATGTGTTAATTTCAGAGGATAGAGCCAATCATCTAAAAAAGAAATAGGCTTTATCTAATCTCCATGTGACTCTTTTCCCTGAATTTTCAATGATAAGCTTTTACACCAAACTATCCATATAATTAATAGGTAATTTATGTGTGTGTGTGTGTGTGTGTGTGTGTGTATGCATGCATGCATATGTACATATAAATCATATGGCACACTGACAAATACGGTAAATTTTGTTGATTACAATTACATTTTTAAACTACATCTTTGTATTTGTTCTGTATTATTATAAAATCCACTATTATCTCTTTTCTATAAATATATTGTATTTTTAGCTTGTAAAATTCAATAGACCAGAATAAATAACCATTTTCTCACGGTAAATACATCTGAAATGCAGCAATGCTTGAAGTAGGTACTCAATTAAAAAAATTCACAGGGGATGATGATTATTGCACTTTGAAACTGATGTATATTTTCAGTATTATGGCAAATATAAATATTTGCTATATCAAGGAAAGTTATTCTTTTTTTGTTTTCTGTGTGATCAGAATACTGATAAATTACACAGTAAACATGGGAACATATTTTCCTGATAATTTCTTGATTTAAAAATAATCATTCTTACTTTTCCAATAATAAACAAAAATAGAGAGAAAGAGAAGAAGGGAGGAAAGAAGGAAAGCAGGAAGAAAGGAAGCAAGGAAGGAAGGAAGGAATATAGGAAGGAAG
Organism: Propithecus coquereli; assembly: GCF_000956105.1. Lineage (NCBI taxonomy): Eukaryota > Metazoa > Chordata > Mammalia > Primates > Indriidae > Propithecus > Propithecus coquereli. Next base: position 505,900 of record NW_012154840.1, read on the forward strand.
GAAGTACCAAAATAAGTTAATGAGTGTTTCACAAAACAGGATGCCTGGGTGTTAACAATGTGATTGACTATTCACAGAGAACATGGGTAATTAAAACATGGGAGCCTTAGGTTATTAAATAAATCAATGACCCATTTTTTCCTTAGCTGTCTAAACCTAACAGCTAATGATAAACCAATGACCCATTTTTCAGCAAAGAGGGGAAAATTTGGAAACACAGACTCACCAATGCACACGGGTTTGATTTGTTAACACAAAGTCTTTCTTGAAAAAAAATCTAATTTTAAAAAGTAGGGCATAATTTTAAAACCTGAGAATCTAAAATTTCATTTCCCTATAAACTTCTCCATTTGCAATTTCATTTACTATCATCCTGTACTCAACACTCAGCTATTCACTTCACTTTTAGATCAAAGACTGATAATTTGACACTAATCACAATTCTTAGTAATTATTTTCTATGTGTCCATTAGACCAAATTCTAGAATAATTAAATTAGGCGTGGAATATTCAATATTGATGAACCTCATTATGTAGGTCTAGCCTTTCACGTCACAGTCATATAATGTTGTGATTTTAGGATCTGTGGAAAGTCATTTCATGATCTGAAACATACCTTTCCATTCTTTTCTCTTCTTGATTAATGTATAATGAACATTTAATAAAATGCACAGTTATTTGGTATGCAGTTTGATGAATTTTAAAAATTTATATACACCTTTGCAACTACCACCCAAAAGAAGATATAGATTCTTTCTCTCATGCTCCTTTTTAGTCTAGCCCCCACCCTAATCCCCAGGCAACCACTGTTCTGATTTTTTTCAGCACAGATTAGTTTTCGTGTGTTCATGAACCTCGTATAAATTGAATTATACAGTATATACTGTTTTGTGCCCTAGCTTCTTTTGGTCAGCATCATATCTATAGGAATTATATATGTTGTTGTGTGTATCAATAGTTCAATTCTTTTTATGGCTGACCAGTGCTCCATTGTATGAATATACCAAAATTTGTTTATCCATTCTCAGGTTGATGACCATTTGAGATGTTTCTAGTGTTTGGTATTGCACAAAAGGCTGCTATGAACATTCTTTTTTTTTTTTATTTCAGCATATTATGGGGGTATAGATGTTTAGGTTACGTATGTTGCCCTTGCCCCCCCCCCCAAGTCCGAGTTTCAAGCGTGTCCATCCCTTGGATGATGCGCATTGCACTCTTTGTGTATGCAAATACCTGTATCCTCCTCCCCCCTCCCCCCTCCCCCCTACCCGACATCCAATAGATGTTATTCTTATATGTACACTTATGTGTTGATCATTTAATACCAATTTGATGGTGAGTACATGTGGTGCATGTTTTTCCATTCTTGGGATACTTCACTTAGTAGAATGCGTTCCAGCTCTATCCAGGAGTATACAAGAGGTGCTATATCACTATTGTTTCTTAAAGCTGAATAGTACTCCATGGTATGGAAACAACCCAAGTGTCCATCAACACGAGTGGATTAATAAAATGCTATGAACATTCTTGAACAAGTTTTATATAGATGCATGATTTCATTTCTTTTTCAAATTAAAAAAATTTTTAAGCTTTATCGAAGTATAATTGATATTTAAAATGAACATATTTAATGTGTACATTTTTATGAGTTTGGATATATGTATTTACCCATGATGCCATCACCACGATCAAGATACTAACTATATCCATCACTTTCAAAAATTGCTTTGTGTTCTTTTATGTGTTTGTATGTGTTTGTGTGTATGTGTGTGTGTGAGTGTGTGGTAAGAACACTTAACGTGTAATATATCCTCTTAATATATTTATTAGTGCACAATACCATATTATTAACCATAGGTACTATGCTGTACAACAGATCTCTAGAACTTATTCATCTTGCATAACTTAAACTTCATATCCATTGAGCAAAAATTCCCCATGTCCTTCTCCCCCCACCCCTGGAAACCACCATTCAGTTCTTTGCTTCTATGAGTTTGACTATTTTAGATACCTCAGATAAGTAGAATTGTGCAATATTTATTGTTTTATGACTGGGTCATTTCTCTTAGCATAACGTCTTCTACATTTACCCATGTCATCATGATAGGATCCCCTTCCTTTTTGAGATTGAACAATATTTCATTGTACATATATACCACATTTTCTTTATCCATTCCTCTGCTGACGGATTTTTTTGGTCGTTTCCATATCTTGGCTATTGTGAATAGTACTGCAATGAACACGGAAATGTGTATCTATTTTTGAGATCCTGATATCCATTCTTTTGTATATATACTCATAAGTTGGATTGCTGGATCATATGGTAGTTCTAATATTTTGATGAACCTCCATACTCTTTTCCACAGTGGCTGCACCATTCTACATTCCCCACTTCTTTACCAGCTTTCTTTTGGATAGTTACCTGTAAGTGTGATTGCTAGGTCTTCCTTCTTGGAAAACAATGCGGCATAAAGTATTTAACTTCTATACCCCACTGTTATCAAAACTTATACAGTATAAATCTGTAAAGAAGATAGTTGTGAACTTAAATTTATACAAAGGGATAAATGACTGAAGTCAAAAGGAATAGGTAAATATAGACAATCTAGACTATGAATCAGGAGACCTGAAGACGAGTTCAACTATTAGATGCTAGTTCTGTGACCTTGGATAGTTTATTCATCCTCTGTGAACTTCTATTTTGTCCTCTTCAAAAATGATGAGATTTCCTGTTTACTTCAGAACAATTTGAGTATCTGCTGTGCACCAGTTATAGAAGTATATGCTGCAGATACTGCTTCCGTGCAGTCAACAAGTTTCTGCTCTAGCGGGAGAAATAGGCATAAAAAATAATGTCATTATAATATAATAAGTGAAGTTTATTCAACAACAAGTGTATAACCAACAGTTATCTATTGAGTGCCTACCTTGTATTTCCTACTAAGCACTGGGCATGTGATGCTAAACACTTCCAATAAAGTTCTGGGCATCTACCCAAAAGAACAAAAGACATTCTATAAAAAATACATCTGCACTAGAACGTTTGTAACAGCACAATTCACAATTGCAAAGATGTGGAAACAACCCAAGTGTCCATCAGTACGTGAGTGGATTAATAAAATGTGGTGTATGTATACCATGGAGTTATACTCAACCACAAAAAACAATGGTGATCTAGCACCTCTTGTATTACCCTGGTTAGAGCTAGAGCTCATTCTACTAAGTGAAGTATCACAAGAATGGAAAAACAAGTACCACATGTACTCACCATCAAATTGGTATTAACTGATCAACACTTAAGTGCACATATAATAGTAACATTCATCGGGTGTCAGGCAGATGGGAGGGGGGAGGAAGGGATGTGTATACAGACACCTAATGGGTGCGGTGCACACTGTCTGGGGGATGGATATGCTTGAAGCTCTGACTCGGGTGGGGCAAAGGCAATATA
>NW_012154840.1:510585-511177 GCF_000956105.1 Propithecus coquereli
GTAACAGTGGTACCTTACTGGTGGCACTATGAATATGTACAATTTTTATTCATTCCAATATGATAATATGTATTAGTAACCATAAAATATTCGTTGTTGATCTACATGGAACAGGTATTTTGTTGAGGAAGTTTGTAATCAGGTATATATATAGATGCCAATAAGGCAGTGGAGAAAGTGGAAATTGAGTGTAGCAGGAACCTTGGAAACTAAATTAATTGCAAAAACTAGTCCCATCAAGAGTAAGTGAATAGTGCATCAGGGAGGGTCTAACCTGGTAGACAGGGTCCAGCCATAGGAGGTAGCAAGTGATGGGCAATAAAGTAGTGGAGTAGAGATATATCTTGGTTTTGGAAAGCTCTCAATGGCTATAAGGAACACTTTTTCAGCTAATAAATAGCATGGTCAATAAGGAATAGGGTTCATCCCCTCACTCAAGAAAAACACTGACACAGGCTAGACATTGTATCAGGAGCCCCCAGTGAGATGGGATCCTAGAATATGTTCATGTCTTAGAGGGAAACTAGAATGCTCATCATCACAAACTGCATAGTTGGGTTGAAGATAAACCCCAATCCTATGGACTGGAAAA
>NW_012154840.1:512967-514064 GCF_000956105.1 Propithecus coquereli
TAAAGATCTTCTAAAATCTAAACCTTCAAAAAAAGAAAAAGAACACTGAAAAAATTATCAAAATCAATTTTTTCAGAGCTCTGGCAGTTAGCTAAAGGCTTAGAACAATCTTAGGGACATTTATTGAAGAAAAGTGGCTAAGTCTTGGTAAGAACAGTGAATTTTGTGGCATTTTAACTTGCGTTATTCTAATCTCATCTTTCTCAGCACCACAATTGCCTTGAAATCCAACAATCTTGTAATTATGATAGCTATGAAAGTAAGCAGCCTTGCAATCACTGCAGAGATCTAAATGGCTTTGGAGCCACCCCCCACCCCTGGAAAAAGTCCTATTGCAAGAAAATTATCATTATTTGATCTGTGTAACCTCTCCTAGAAAACACCCTCACAGAGCTTTTATTTATTTGATCTGACACAGAGGTTACATAGTGGGAAAGAGATTATGCCTGGGATTTTATCAAAAAACATCAGCAGCAATTCTTTAACATTGTATACTGAGGCAACAATAGTAGTTGGGGCAAAAAAGAAGCTTACCAAAAAATGTTCTAAAAGCTAGGAAACGAGATTTCCATATAGGTCTTTGAATAGCTGTGATTATATTCCCAGGAATCTGGAATGCCATATACATGTGTAGAGGTGTGTGCATGCCCACACCTCTGCACATGCTCATGAAAGATCTATAAACGTCCTAAGCTCTCACCTCTGGCTGACTTATGACTTTGAGGCCCTACATAAGCAAGAAGTGAAGGCTAAGGCAGAGTTGTAAACTGCCTGGCAAAGTGTGAAAGGCATGTACTGATACAGACACATAGTATTTTGGCAAAAACTGAGAGACTTGTTATTTCCAGGGGTTTAAGGAAATCTCTGCCCAATCATTAGCTGAGCACTTAGAAAACCATGCAGAGTTTTCAGTTACCACACATAGAAATGATTAGACTTTACATAACTAGCACAGACAGGGAAGTCACCAACAAACATCAGCAATGACTACTACCACTACTTACTACAACAACAAACACTAGGAAGAAGAGGGAATCTAATTATCAGAGTTGCCACATTGTATTATTTATAATGTTCAGGGTTTTATTTTTTAATGA
>NW_012154840.1:516129-516554 GCF_000956105.1 Propithecus coquereli
AAAATATATTCTCTAATAGACAACCAAATAACATTAGAAATAAATTACAGGAGAATATTTGGGAAATTCACAAATATGTAGAAATTAATCAACACACTCCTAAATAGTCAATGGATTAAAGAATAAATCATAAAGTGAGTTAGAAAATATTTGTAGACAGATGTAAATGAAAACAAAACACCAAAAATCTAAGATACAGTGAAATCTAATGCTTAGAGGGAAAGCTTTTGTTTTAATTGCTTATATTCCAAAAACAAGAAAGATCTCAAATCAGAACTTTAACCTTTCACCTTAAGAATTATAAATAGAAAAATAATCTAAGCCCAAATCAAAAGAAAGAGGAAATAATAAACATTAGGGTAGAAATAAATAAAATAGAGAATAAAAAAAAATGGAGAAAATCAACGAACCCAAAAGTTGATTCT
>NW_012154840.1:518539-519732 GCF_000956105.1 Propithecus coquereli
CAGGGAACTACAAAACACCATGGAAAGCCTCAAGAACAGGGTACATCAAACAGAAGAAAGAATCTCAGAAATTGAAGACAACTCCTTCCAATTAAAAAAGTCAGTCACAGAAATCGAGCAGAAAATTAAGAGAAAAGAAATAAGCCTACAAGAAATGTGGGATTATGTGAACCTGAGGGTGATAGGGGTTCCAGAAAGTGAAGAAAAAAACACTCAAGGGCTGGATGAGCTATTTGAAGAATTAATAGAGGAGAATTTCCCAGGCCTTGCTAAAAATCTAGATATACATGTACAAGAAGCACAATGGACCCCAGGGAGATTCAATGCAAATAGGAAGACACCATGTCACGCAGTCATCAGATTAACCAAAATAGCCACTAAAGAGGCCCTTCTACGAGCTATAAGGTGAAAGAAACAAGTAACATACAAAGGAAAGCCCATCAGAATAACTCCACATTTCTCAACTGAAACCCTGCAAGCAAGAAGAGAATGGGGCCCCATTCTCACTCTTCTGAAACAGACTAATGCTCAGCCTAGAATCTTGTACCCTGAAAAACTAAGTTTCATATATGAAGGAGAAATAAAGACATTCTCAGATAAGCACAGACTGAGGGAATTCACCAAGACAAGACCAGCTCTCCAAGAAGTACTCAAAACAGAATTACACAAAGATCAACACAATAAACACGCTTGAATGTGAAACCACTCAAAAGTTAAAGATCAAAGGCTAAATTTCACAATGGCTCAAGAGAGAAAACAAAGCAACAAAATGCCACCCAACAGAATGAACAGTAATTCACCCCACTTATCGGTTCTCTCAATAAATGTGAATGGTTTGAACTAGCCTCTCAAGAGACATAGACTGGCTGAATGGATTAAAAAAAACAAGCCAAGCATCTGCTGTCTCCAAGAAACGCATCTAACCTGCAAGGATGCATTTAGACTCAAAGTAAAAGGGTGGAAATCAATATTTCAAGCAAATGGAAGACAAAAGAAGGCTGCTGTGGCAGTTTTGATATCAGACAACTTTGTTTTTAAATCAACAAAAGTAATGAAAGACGAAGAGGGACACTCTATAATGGTGAAGGGTACAGTTGAACAAAAAGACATAACAATTCTAAATATGTATGCACCCAACTTAGGTGCACCCAGATTCATAAAGCAAACTCTACTTGATCTAAACAAATTGATAG
>NW_012154840.1:521305-521818 GCF_000956105.1 Propithecus coquereli
GAAAAAGAAGAACAGACCAACCCCAAACCCAGCAGAAGAAGGGAAATTAATAAGATCAAATCAGAGCTAAATGAAATTGACAACAGCGAAACTATACGGAACATTAATAAAACAAAAAGTTGGTTCTTTGAAAAAATAAACAAAATTGACATGCCTTTGGCTAGACTAAGGAAAAGCAGAAAAGAAAAATCCCTAATAAGCTCCATCAGGAAGAAAAAAGGAGAAGTTACAACAGATGCCATGGAGATTCAAGGCATAATTTATGAATATTACAAAAACCTTTATGCACACAAACTGGAAAATGTGGAGGAAACGAACAAATTTTTAGAAACACACAGCCTACTTAGCCTCAACCAGGAAGACATAGAAGTCCTGAACGGACCAATATCAAGGACTGAAATTGAAACAGCAATAAAAAACATTCCAAAAAAGAAAAGTCTCAGACCAGATGGTTTCACACCCGAATTTTACCACACCTACAAAGAAGAACTGGTGCCTATCCTGCAGAAATTA
>NW_012154840.1:524851-525891 GCF_000956105.1 Propithecus coquereli
AAACTATATACGTAAAGATAATAAGCACATGAAAATGTGTTCAACATCATTAGCCATCGGGGGGAGGCAAATCAAAACACCATGAGATATCATTTCACACCAACTAAATGGCTGCAATTAAAAAATGGACAATAACAAGCAGCAATGAAGTGGAGAAATTAGAATGCTCACACATGCTGGTGGGAATGTAATATGGTAGGTAGAACCCTGGCGTAAACAGTTTGACATTTCCTAAAAAAGGTAAACATAGGACCACAGATCCCAGGATTTCTACTTTTAGATATGTACCCGAGATAAATGAAAACATATTCCCCAAAAAACTTGCACAAAAATGTTCGTAGCAGCATTATTCATAATAGCCAAAATGTGTTAACAATCCAAATGCCCAGCAACTGAAGAATGAGTAAACAAAATATTGTCTATCCACATAATGAAGTATTTTTCAGCCATAAAAGGAATGAAGTACTGATAACATGCCACAACAGGGATGAACTTTGAAAACATTATAGTAAGTGAAAGAAGCCAGTCACAAAAAGCCATGCATTTTATGATTTCATTTATATGAAATGTCCAGAAAAGGCAAATTCACAGAAACAGAAAGTAGATTAGTGGTTGTTGAAAGCTTGGGGAAAAGAGTAGTGGGAACTGACTACTAATGGGCATGGAGTTTATTTTTGGGGTGATGAACATGTTCTGAAATTAGACAGTGGTGATGATTGTACAACTCTGAGACTATACTAAAAACAAATGAAACAAATGAGTTGTACATTTTAAATTGATGTAATTTACGGTTTGTGAATTATATCTCAGTAAAACTGTTGTTAAAAAATACTCTGGTCATCAGTAGCCAAAAGTATGCTATAAATAATAGCCTTAAGAGTAATGGAAGCTGGTATAAGAGGTGTATTTCCACCCTATGCTTAGTAAGTTCAGAGATTAGGGAGGAGAAACATCAGAGAAAATAAGTTTCATTCTAGATATGGTTTCTTAGAAGGGCCGTGAAAACAGAACATCTGAGAAATGAGGGAATGTGCGTCATT